>NC_135004.1:6344118-6661618 GCF_051020985.1 Nomia melanderi | reverse complement strand
TTCGTTAAAGGTAATAATTTAGATATGCAGTAAACGTATGCAAATAATCTATCAATTTTAATAAAATTTTCCTTAACCTTCTTTTGCGTAAGTTTCGTTGGAAAACATAATTGTTGTCGTTATGCAATAGAATTTACTACTTCCATATAAATATTAATGAACACAGTAGAGTACATTGGAGTAAAAGTAAACGGAGATCAGAGTTTTCTACTTTTATACTCTTCTATCCACTTCATAGTAGTCGTGTGCGTGAAATTCTAAAACGTACTTATGAAGCACCCTGTACGTAGTCGTATACATAAGTATTTGTCATATTCATGAGTTTAGTTAGCATAGAATCATGTATTTTTAGTGACCGTGAGAAATCAGTACGAATAGGCCTACTTACTAATTGCTGCAGGGTTCAATTACCAAAGTGGCATGTGCTTTCCGTTAGGTTGCTTTATAGTGGACCTATATTTATTCAACAACAATTCCATCAGACTTCTTTCGCTTAATTACATTCTGAACGGATCAAAATTTTAATGGCAGCTATTACTATTTGATATTTTACAATAAAGTGCAACACTTCTTTAAAATTATGCTAATCATTGTCACGAGAAGACTGCGGATTTTGTACATTTGTATTGTGAACATATTTATCAAATGTAAATTTTAATATTAGAGTTACCAAGTAGTCAATATTTCCTGACATCTTGCTATATTTGATATAATCATCTATGACTGACACTTGATTTCCCGTTGCCTACAACCAAATCAGATACTGTACTTCATTGAACTGTATAATAATTGTTCAACTATTGTCAATATTATTAATGATACAGCATAAAATATTGATATATAGCAAAGAACGTTTTAACATCATTTAATGTATAATAATTTCATATTATATTCTTTTCGTTATATCAAAATACTACCTTGGAATTCCTTAAAATCCATTTTCTTGAATTGTTCAAGACTTTTATTGTAGTGGGTACATATACGTACAACTGTATTAATTGATTTAATAATCGACGTGTAAATGCTCTCCTGAATTCCAGAAATACATGAATTCCGTAAACCCATAAAGATCTGCAGTCTACAATATTGACATTTTAAAAGAATGATCCATTCGTTTCTTAAATACTTAAACGACAATACTTCCTCTTTTAAAGTATATTTTCTAGTGTATTTAATAAGAGATACATGTAAATATTTACAATTCTGTCGCTGGTGTAACATCTAACACTTAATGTTTACTAATTATGATTGCAATGAATAATTTATAACAATCAGTATATGATATACTCTAATAGAAATACCGTGCAAATTATTCGTTTATTTGTTCACGCGTATTTATTTAATTACTGCCAACATTCGCGAAACGTCGCCGGAAGCCATCAATATTGGCAATTTATCAACTATCGCGTGCTAGCGGTGTACGTTGCAAAAAAAAAGAATACTCCAGAGAAATCAGGACGGTGTTTCTACCACAGATGTATCCCCCGTACACAACTCGCTTGTTAAAAATCGAATTCTATCCGGTACCGACATAGCACCACATCAGTCATATTTTTTCACTGGTGTTATTCATATTGAACTGCTGTCGGAATACATGCGGACACTGTATAAAATTTATCAGAAACAAAATATTTAGATTCCATATTCTGTGCCCATTTCATGAGTACATATTCTACATTCTTCGTGTTATATACAATCTAAAGGGATTGCATATTAATTGTTTCTTTATAATAGTGTTTCTTTATAACATTGATTACAATTAATAAACCGTTTAATGTGTCCAAGTATTTGCAATTCTTTATGAAAATAGTAAGAATATTTTTTTCACATAAATACTTTTATAAATTCGGTAATTATGAAATAAGATAATTAAAGACAATTATTTTGACTTCAAACGAGAACTTTGAAATGTTATTTCGAATTACATGTTATTTTATCTCGTAGTTATTACTTTATTTATTCGTTTATTACGTAGTTATTCTCGTTATTTAATCATTTCAGTGGTAATTATCTTGTATCTAAAATAAAGGAATGACAAAACAATAAACACGAGATCATTAAATGACCACGTTAATTTAGAAAATTGATTTACTACCAGTAAATATAGTTGGTCAGCAAAATTCATACTTTATATAAATACGTATTATTATAAAATTTATATTTTCATTCCTCATTAATACTTGTATTTCGTATTGGACAGGTGTCGGACATTATTAATTAAGCAACTTTCTTTTGTATAAGTGAATTAGACGGTTCAGTCGTGTAACATAAAATTCTTTAAAGATAGAGTAATCATTAACAAAATTGGTTGATATCGTGCTCGATAACGCGATGCATACATAATTACTTCATTTCAACAGTTAGAAGATTTTCATAACTGCAACTTGGGTGAATTATATTTGACGGTTTTACGGTCCCACTTGTTGAACGGATTTCTTGTTAGATGAAAGAGTCGGCGGGGAGAATATTTCTTTCGAAAGAGATTCCACCGAAACTTGGCCAGTAGATTTTAATTAAGTTCTCAGACCTTAAAAGTTTATAACACGGGAAAATAAACGATTCTTTCGGCCAATGGTCGACGCGTTTCGGCCTTCCTCGTCGCGCTCGGCCCAAACCGATTCTCCGTCGCGAGATATAATCATTTACACCCCTCGCAGGCGAAACAGAGTCTCGCTCAGAGACTCATAAAACAGAATTATTAAATTTCTTGTTCCCCTCACTTTATTAAGGAACTTTTATTAATGGGACGGATAATTAATTGTAGAACACGATAGGTTCGAATCGTGTGTACACTCTTACCCATATAATCTAAGTGCAAATGTACAACAGTTGAACATTAAATTTTGATACCTTGTCGATTGTTTGAAATACGGCACATTAAACCAATGACTGAAGTTACTTTGAGACAAAGTAGAAGAAAACATATTATGTTTTTAGCTTTCAATCTTGAAAATAGTGTTTTCTTCATTTACAATACCCCTTCTCAAAGAAGCAATCAGATATATCAAACTACAGTTATCATATCATGAAATGCAATAAAAATATTTAAGTAACTTTCTTTACAGTGCGCCTCTCACGTTCATAGCCGCGATCAAAAAGATACAAGGGCACAAGGACAAGTGGAGACGTCCACTCGCGGCGCTCGACCTAATAGCTATGACAACCGTGACACCTCAGTCCTTGGCACATCCTTATTGTTAGCCGAGTCGCGTAACAAAGAACGCAAGCGAAACGGCATGCTATGAAATGAGATGTACAAACACATTTACTGAATCCTCAGGACACGAAGGCTCGGCGATATGTGCCTGGAAGGACCGAGATAGAGCGTGTAGCCGATTCTCCTTGCCCCTGTGCACTTCTGGCTTTTAGACCGTGCATATGAACGTGAAAGCCGAACTGTAAATATATATCTGGGACATTATATAATTAATACAAACTATCTGAAACAGTATATATAAAGGAAAATGAATTTGCAATTTTTCTAAAGAAAAATTAGTACGCAATTTTTCTAAAGAAAAATTGATTAATTATTAAAGTATAGTATCTTTTCGATCTAGGGCGTATGGCATTGAATTCCTGTTTTTGCTGCCGTTAACCTTTGAAACGTTTGATCAAGCAAACGTCACTGGCACAGATGAAATTGATCTAAAGGAGCCTAGGAAGAAGGACAATGATAAAATGTGTTTCGTAAATGCATGCATAATTTCAGTTATAGCGTGTTCCTTCAGCAAAAATCACCGGTCTTTCTGTACGTCGTGGCGCGGCGCGGGCGCAAGCAAGCGGGCACGTCCAACTCGCGCGTATTTGACTTGCTGATTCGTATACGACAAATTATCATTTTCATTTTCATTCTCATGATCAAGAGACCTGGTAAAGTCTTGCGCGAAATGTATGCGCATATATACGAGGCGTAAACACGCCGAGTATCTTTGCCCTTTACGAATACGGTGAATGACAAATCACTCTGACTTAATCATCTGATGTCACTTGAGCAGCGATAAAGAAAAAAGTGTTCCGTGAACGCGGCTCGTAAGAGAACCCCGTTCTTACGTGCGTTATTGTTCAATTCTAGCCCCATTGCGCAATAGTTCGATATCATACGTTTTCCTGTCGAAATATTGCAAATGATTGAATAATTAAATACAATTTTACATGACGTCTCATTCGATTTGCTTGTGTTCTTGATTATGCATATTAAAATCTAAGATAAAATTTTTGTAAATAATTATGTAATTAAATTCAATTGTATAGTGTCCCGTCAAGTTTGATCGTTCTGGCGACAACACATGTTACACTTTAATACAAAATCTTTCTGAATAAACGTTGTAATTAAATGTAATTGTAGAAATCTGATTGTCCTATTAACTATATTCAATTTTAGTGCCATCGTATTCTATGAATAAAAATAAGAATATCATATAAATAAAAGGTCGTAAATACTTTATAAATAAAACAGTAACGGAACACCAACTCTTATTATATTATAGAGTATCTTACCAAAAGTACCATAATAATATTCACAAATTTTCAAAAGCATCTCATCATCTCCTCGAAGAACACAAATTTCTAATTTCTAAATTTCCGTGGGATGATCGTATCATGGAAAACGAAGTCTATCACACTAACCGATTCGAAAAGAGACTCACGAAATAATCTCCTAAATCTTTGAAGCAGCGTTTCGTTTAAGAGCGCGGCGAAAGGGGGAAAGGAGAGAGAGAAAGAGAGAGGGAGAGAGAGAGAAAAGGAAAATATTCCTCTGGAGATTACTCGAGTTTCTTCCGCGTCAAGTTTCCAGCTGTTCCGTTCGTATTTTTCAGCGGCGCGCGACTCGGATAATCCATTACGCACCGTTTTGGAAATCTCTTTAAATATTCTTCCCTCGTGGCTCGCTGCGGAGGCGCGGATCCGACAAGACGAGTAACTTAAATAAGCGTACTCGAAAAGCTTAATCTTGCCATTCATGCGCCGATGAATACCCGGCAATAAACGCATTCTGCAGCGGCATTCCACGGCAGTTAGAAATACAAAGTTCCGCGACAGCAATTTCGCTTTTCCGTAGGAACTCTTGATCGCCGGTTTCCATCGCATTGTCGACGTACCCGGCTAACAATGAGACGTTACGATTTATTTTCATCGTCTGGCCCTCACCCGTGGAAAAAAATTTAGAGTGCCTCTTCCGCGACGCGTTTAATTAACACGCTACATCTTCGGGGATGCTTAGGCGTTTTTGAACATTTTGTTTAAGGAGAAATTGAGTTTTTGTGTCTTCGGGATAATTGAATTTTTGAGGATTTTCGTTTAGGGGAAAACGGATTTTTTCGTTTAATCGACATGCCGGATATTTAGAAATTTATAGGTGCTTTTGAAAATTTTGTTTAGGGAGAAATTGAGTTTTCGTTTCTTTGAAATAGTTAGTTTTTTAACACTGGAACTACTATATGGTGAAGAATGACCTATTTCAGGATTCTTCCTTTACAGTTATCGAAAGATGTGGATGCTTTTCTAAGAAATAGTTAAATACGTAAATTAAACAAAATCTCAACGAATGCTTTTTTGTAGTTTGTACAAGAAAATATAAACTTGTCAACAGTCTCAACAGATCCAGTGTTAAATACTAGAACTTCGTATCATATATTTTTATAGAATATAAATATACAACTGGGAGTGTACACAAATCGAACCTGTTCAAGTTATTCATTTTAGTGAAAAAAATACAAAACTTGGTGCATTGTTTCTTATATAAATATGTTGTCATTCTTATACGTTGCAATGAATATATTAAAACCATGGAATTTGTTTACTTTCCATATTTATTAAATGTATCTTCAAAAAACTATATATATACAGATGAAAATGGGAAACAATTCTTTTGCAGTAAATTTAAATGTAGTTAATTATGTATTATTAATAGAATTCTCATATCTACAAGATAAAAAAAGTTATTAACTAATAGCAACTACAAATTATAATCTTCTGCCTCTGTATTCACACTTCCTCGAAAGTTGTCTATTTCAAACGTGAAAGATCATTATACAACGGTGTCCCCATTAATCAACTTCATGGAATGGTAATAGTTTCATAGAATTTTAGTAACCATGAAGAGGGTTGAAAATCCGGTACATGGCTTGCTGGCTTCTTAGATTTAAGCTTCGACGCTAAAATGCACCAGAAACGGAAAAGAATGACACTTCGCCGATAAACTTGCTCGATCACGAAAACCATCGTGCAATAAAATCTATTTAATCTTTGCAACATATTTACGACAACAAAAATTTGTAATCTTCACTCTAATTTCATTCCAAACAACTGTATAATACAATTCCATGCAATGACAATGAAAAACTTGAATTATATAATTCTCACGAATATTTTACTAATAATTCTCATAAAATAGTAACTTATAAAACTATTTAGCATTTATATATTCTAAAACTGTATACCCTCCAGTTTGTTTGATTGTCGAAAATTGTCTCAAAGACAGTTAGTCGATATAAATCAAACGAATAATAAATCATTCGACTGGAAGATGTACTCGATTGTATTGTCCAATATTGATATTACTGATCCGAATAAACTTGCTCGTACAGCTAAACGAAGAGTTTAATCTCACATGTATGAAAAAGAAAAGAAAGAGAGAAATAAATCATGTGCTTTCCTCCCGATCGGCGTTGATTCATCACCAATCGCACAACGTATGTCGCACAGAACGTTTCCTCACACCAATGCACCCTACACTTGAGACTATTTTGTTCGTGGGATGAGATATCATGCAAGCTGCATTGGACGAGAATTGAGTGCACAATATTGAGATATGTTATGCCCTCGTAAGTAATAGACCGGGACCGCGATCGTATCGCGTTTAATAGTCGTGTTGTTTTTGGCGCGCCGCGGTATTCTCACGAGCGCGAGGCATGCCCTGATGCATGAATATACGATAATGGAAAAAGAACGCGAGGTTGCATGAGCATGTTTTTGAATAAGCATTAACCTAGATGAATAAGGGAAATGAATTGATCAGCTGGTAGAACTTAGAAATACAGGGCTCTAGATTTTAATTGGTTCCATCATTAGGAGAAAACGAAAGTGAATCTTATATTAAATGCAATCAGTCGCATTTCATCATTACTGAAATAGTTACATATGCGAAATGGATAGGTCGTAATTGAAATCGGTTAAAATATAAGACAGATGCGTTAGGATTAATATATTTATACGTATTGTTAAGTAAATAGGAAAATTGCTGTTAACTCTTTCACGGTTATATGTATTACTCTGATATCAATTTTCGTTGGATAAAATAATGAGAACAAACGAAGTTCGTATAAACTTGAATTTATTTGCCCTTTTTCCTGAATTGTAAACATTTTCGGAGTGTAATTATTCTTGATAAGTTCGTGATCTTGTTGATTTGTAGCGTACAAAATGTTCAAATAAATAAAATATGAATGCGAATATTCAGTAATATTTTTAATACGTACCTAACCGTGATATTTCGTTTGTCACAATGGCAAAAGTTATAATTAGGTTGTAGGTTTTATATATTTTTTGCAGAATAATTTCATTTTGTATGAAAATGCGTAATCTAATCGTGACGACAGAAGTTCTGTCTCGCATGGAAACGCGTCGTTAGAAGAATAATAGCCATTTTAAGCAGTCTTTATAAATATAAACAGTCACGGATAACTGGAGTACAGAAATGGCTACAATTTAGGAATGAAATTAAATGCGAAGTACGTATTTACATGCAAGTGTCTGATTGTCCATTTATTTGGCGTTAAAGTGGGTCTCAAACTTTATGATATACGTCGTATATGAAAAGTTAACGAGATTGTCCGCGGTTAGAAGAATTGGGTCGACCCTTCGAGTAACATGTTTAACCGGGCAAGAGTGCAGTACTGCATCCGCGTAAAACAGAGTCGGAAATAATGGACGTAATAGGAAAAGCAACAATGGCGGCGTGAAGGAAGCTCCTTCATTTTTGTAACTTACGTTGAACGTTACTAAATGAACACTAGAACTACCAAATATTTATAATAATTAATAGATGAATACGTTCTTCTACATTTCCACTCAATGTCATTGTATCGTGTGAATGAAAACAATAAATAATGTTTAATGTAAATTAACCTCTGGCATAATTTTCTAAACTGAGAATGGGGTCATTTTGAGGAATATTGTAATTCTAGTGTTGAATATCAATCATTCATTCACCAAAGTGATTTATTTCGCCCAAAATGAATAGCGGACATTTTTTAATCATTTACAATTTTAATAATAATTTTTAAAAGCTCAGTAACTGAAATTAATCACTTTGGTCTATGAATAGTTTATATATTTACATATATAAGCAAATATTCAGAAATACTATAATATATTTTAAAGCAGCGCAGTAATCGTTAAAATGAAAATAAAATTGTTTGATGGACGTTTCTACAGAAATCAGTTGTTCCTAAGCTATAAGGAGTTTCGTATAGCGATACGCTACACTTTTTGACAGGAAACATTCGAAACGTCGGTCGTTCAATTGAATACGCAGATGAAACGTTTGTCTCGGAGATTGACGTGCTCGTTCGAAAATCTCAGACCGTTCTTCTAGTTGCAGACAACAATTTTCGATTCGTTTTACTTCCTGTATTCTATAGACCGTACTTTTGCGTATCGTACTGTTTAAACGACGCCATACATACGAAGGATAAGGATTTAATACCTTATAACTAA
Organism: Nomia melanderi; assembly: GCF_051020985.1. Classification (NCBI taxonomy): domain Eukaryota; kingdom Metazoa; phylum Arthropoda; class Insecta; order Hymenoptera; family Halictidae; genus Nomia; species Nomia melanderi. Next base: position 6,652,900 of record NC_135004.1, on the reverse strand, counting down.
GAAATGTCTTATTCTAGGCTTCACGATTTTTATATATTTTTCAAAATAAAAAGACAAATGTCTTCAGTAATCTTATATGTCTTTAAACGTTGGTATGAATTTATGATCTGACATCCTGTGGCCTGAAATTGTGATCTGGAATAATTACAATTTTCAACAAAGACAATTGCAACATTGAATAATACGTGTCTCTGTAATCTCAAACTTCCAGAATTTTGTTCAAGCCCTTTTCAGAACTTTTGCATAAGATTAAATAGAATGAATAGAAGAAAACTTCAAGGTTTCTCCACAACTACTCCTAGTGAAGGTACAAGGTTGAAACTTAGTTCAGAGAGTTCTTTCTTGACAAATTGTCGAACTCTAATTTAATTTATTTCAAGAAAACTTTTTATGTTTTCATTTTTCTATGGTCTTTTTATATATATATATCATGACTTCACATCGTCCTAAAGAAAAAAAATTCGTGTTAATTCCTTAGCCCTATTGTTAAAGTAATTAAAAAAATTTTTAAAGATATAAATTACAATCTTGGTGTAATAACCCATACAGTGCTTCAAAAGTTGATAAAAGAAAAATTATAATTACTAATCATACAAATGTTCAATAGTAATTTAATTGAACGTAATCAAAGTTTCGAGTCTATAAAACTAATTTACCCAATTAATTTTCTTATTTTAGTGAACTAAGTACAACTATCTTAAATATTACTAAACTTGTGTTTCATAACTTTTTGAAGATTTATCCATGTTGTTAACGCATAAACATTCACAGTCGAATTGTTATAAAATTCTAAAATAGAATTCTGAACTCACTGTGATTTTGGCCCCATTGTTTATGGCTCGTTATTAGCATACCCATTGCTCCATTTATGCACAGGCTCTAGAAGGATCAAAGACCTTATTATTCAATTCGTCCTGCACATCTCATCCATTTAAATAGAAGGAAAATAATTGCCGCCTTTAAAGAAGGTACTTTGTAGGTACTATTATATCACAAAAGATATTATCTTCTGTAATCAATAAAACAGGCCGCACCCGAATGCAAACTCAATTACAAAAAAAAAAATTTGAAATTAAATAAACGCGACCTCCAGGTCGAACAATTTTTAATTAAGAAAGCGGTTCATTCCGATGTGGAGCGACATCGTATCGTTCTGTGCATGCTAGCTACGCATCGCAAATAATGAAACGCTTTCAATATAAAACAATGATTTAAACGGTTATTTACATTTAAAAGGCAGCACACAATTACAACGGAAAGTCAATGTACGACGAAATTTCAGTTCTTTTATCGTGACATCAATTATCGGACAGCAATATAAATAAATAGATACATTCAAATATATCAAGCAACCTATTTTTTGTATTTTTACTTTTTATGAAATAATAACAAACAGTGTTATGTTTAAACCGATTGAAAGTATTATAAATAAGAAAAAAAATGTAGAATAAGTAATCAAAAGGTGTTATAAACAAATTTGTTCGTCATAGGTGGGTGCATTTTCAATAAGCTGTAATTAAATTCTCTGAATTAGAACATGTTTATACTCGCAACCGAACTTATTTATGTATTATACAGTATCTAATATTTACAAAGAAGTCAAGAAGATTAAACTAAGCCCATAACACGGAGGAATATGCATGCAGCAGCGTAATCAGTTCAAAATTCATATCTTCCCGCCGCATACTGGAATCTGTACAGTGACATGAAACATTCGATGATATTGTAACAGGTAATCACATTTGTAAATTTGTGCCGAAATCAAGCTTTCTATAGAATACGTAATGTCAATAACCGAGTCGGGCAACATTGTTCGAGCAAAGTAGGACGGGGAAACTCGAAATGTCGATAATGGTGAAACTTTGGATGTATCTGATAAGGGCGATCAAATTTCACACCTCCATTCTTTCTAATATTCTTCATATATTTACCTTATTAAAAAATAAAATAAAATTCATGTTTATTCAACTTGAAATTATGCATGTATAATTTAAAAAAATTTTGGAAAATTTATGAAATTGAAATTTTACTAAAATTTTGCACAGTTCTACTTTATTTTTTATTCACTGATATCATTTATTTAATTCAATTTGAATCGATACATTTATTCCATTATTTTAATACAATAAGCACAATGTTCCACAGCAACTTATTTCGCTTCAATTGTTGGATGTGAATATTGCGAAGTATTTTTAACATAAATGCATTATATTTACAGAACAGAAAAAAAGAGTATAACGTACAAAATTACTTAATACTTACATTTCTAGAAAAAAAATTTTTAAATGTCAATACTCGCATTCGAATCCTTAAGCCCTTAATTTTCCGATCTGATCCTCTGAATCTTCGATCGGTCCGAATCAGAATTTTTCAATTCTCGAACTCGTTGCAGTTCGATACTCTCACTATAAAAAATATTGTAATATTTGTAAAAATACGTAACAAATATTTCGGTTGTACATTGTAACCCTCTTTTTATTTTTGTTTCACTTTTATAAGTAACAGAAACGGACCATAAAGCTCACGTACCACTTTTTTTAATCCCACTCCAACACAAACTATTCGTTCTGTAGTTACAATTACATAGATAAACAAAACGAGACAAACTGACAGCATGTATTACATGTTTGCATTATCGTGACTTATCAGATTTTCATTCGACTTAAATATTATAGAAATGATACGGCAGAACCTCCTAAGGTTCGATATTCTAGACTATAGAAAAGATATAATTTAAATTAGAAATAATTAGAAATAATTCCTTCAATAGAACAGAAATGATAAAACTAATTAAGACATTATTCATTTTTATATTTTTCTTACTTTCTACAAATCGCAATGAAATTTACTTCTCTTAATACGTCATCAAAATGAATCTTTAAATCTGAACAAACACTCGCCTACATACAGTAACAAGCAAAAGTATAGTAGATTTCATGAATTGGCAAATTTTTATTTAATACATGACATGAATGAAATTTATTATGTACATATAACTTTATAATATTTTGATTTGTATGATATAATACTAGATCAATTAAAATATTAGTCCACAATACTTTATCTGGAGAAGCATGAATATAATTATAATATCACTCACAGCTCATCCGAACCTCGTCATTTCCAAAAAACGCAAGTCCCGAACGAACAAACAATATTCCAAAAAAAAAAAGTAAAACATAATTCTCTCGTGTAGCACAAAGCTGACGAGCTGTCCGGTGCGTATCACACGCGAGGATTAGTTAATCGGGCCGCGCGTATAAACGCACGCGCGGTTGAGTGCGTTTCACTGTACCGGCTACGAGCTGTGCAATAATAAATTCTAACATTCAAAGTTGTCCCTGCGCGCGAAAACCGGCGAACAAAAGAGCTACGGAATAATGGTGGGACGCGGCAAGCACCTGGAACCTCGGCTGTAAAGCCGGGACGCGTTAACGGGAACGGGAAAAGCGCGAAAATGAGCTTCGAAGAAACGAAAAAAGATACGAGGGAAAAATAAGAAGAAGAAGTAGACGAAAAGGAATAAAAGAAAGAAAAACTAAAAGCAACATCCCGTTATATAGTCAAAGGGACTAGCGAGAGATCAGTAACAAAATTCAACTGAACGAAAAGAATCGTATACATGAAACTTTTACTTAGTTTCCTGGTAAGTAGAGAAAAGAGGAAAAATAGAAGAAGAAAAAGGAAAAATAAGAGGAAAAAATAAAAGAAGGAAAAGAAGAAATAAGAGAAGAAAAAGGACAAACAAAAGGAAATAAAAGCAGAAAAAGGAAAAGTAAGAAGAAATAAAAAAACAAGGGAAAGCAAGGAGAAAGAAATGGAATAGAAAATTTGATAATTATAAGCGTATAGTAACAGCCCAGTACCAGTACCCGACAAACAACAAAAACCTCTACAAAGTATCACCGTACCCGCTACTGTTTCAATTACCCCGCTGATTCATTCATCCATGTGTCCCTTCGAACCGAACACCAACGACAGACCTGGAAACCGTGAAATAAAAACACACCCGCGGAATGTACAAGTGGCTGTCAAGCTGCGCAAAATAAGAGGAACGTTGCCGCGGGGAAAGGAGGGTTCGGAAGAAAGAGGGTCGAAACGGGGCGAACGAGAAGATGGCGGGAAATAAACGAGGTGTGGTAGACTGGACCGAGGCTTCTGATCCCACAATGCACCACAATAGACCGCCGACGATGGTTTTGCATATGAAAGAGGGCCGAGAATAGAGACCGCGAGAGATAGGTGCACGTAGTGTGATATTATATCTGACTAGGGTTCCACCGACACCCCCGCCACCCACTTATTTCTCTCTTGTTCATCTTTCTAGCCGGTCTATCGCCGCCTTTCCACGGCTCCGTCGACCTCCCCCGCCATGCTAGCCTCTCCGAGGCTATTTTTCTCCCCCCGTTTTCTGTTTTCCTGATCGTGTTTCCCTTCCACAGTCTCCTCGGTCCAGCCCCGAGAAGCTGGAAAACGGTCTCGGGTCGTAAGTTGAAAATGCGTAAGGGAAACTGCATTAGGCGAAGGGGGCGTCCTTCGCCTGAGATAAACTCGTTTCCATAGAGCGGCCGCCCTTTAAGTCGCTCGCCACGTTCATTGTGCCGGGAATTTGCGATCTCTCTTTGCGAGGACCCCGACCTTCCAGGATTATATCGGAACACCCCGCGAGGATTTTACTGCGGACAGGACGACGCGACGGGACGCGCGGTGTTTTCGAACGAGGAAAAGGTTTTCCTACGGACCCGGGTAAAGGTCGTTATGTAATTTGGAGATCTGAGTGTAATTCGGGGTCTGCGCTTGTTGGTATGGTGACAGGGGATGGAAGATCGTGATTGGATCGCTTTATTCTTTCTTAGGTTCTTGTTTGTGCTGCTATATGTGTGAAATGCAAGTTTAATTACTTGTCTTGTGATTTTCTTATAATTGTGCTGGATACAATTGTTTTATAATTTATGATTCATTGGAGATGGAAGGGTCTTACGTCTACATTTATTGTAAAGTACTACAGTTGATGATAGAAGAATAGTGTTTAATTATAACTGGCATTAAATTATATTGTAGAGCAAGAAGTTAATATTTTTTAAAGGTTCCATTTAGTAAAGGTTAACATGTAAATTGAAATTAAGACATCCCGATCATTGGAGATACTAGGTTGTAAAGCGTGTAAGTTCGGTTGCGTGTAGACATGTTCTAATTCTATATATTTAGCTGTGAATCATTACAGACGTAGATGCATACGATTAATGAAAACTTTTAACCCAAATTAATAATAAGAAGTAAATGTTAAATGTAACCGAAGTTATTTATGACGTAATCAAACTTTGGTTTTGTATGTAATATGCGATATTACATGCGATGCAATTTGAAATGTTTGTTAGTGTTCTAATTTGTGTTTGTTAACATTTTCTTTATTTCTATTTATAAGTTTCATTAATTGATCATACTTCTAAGCGTGAAGTATAATATAATTATAATATAACTAGAAAAATCAATTTTGAAGCACTGTATAGGTATTTGAAAATAGAATATTTTAAATATAAAATTTAATAATTCAACAAAATACGGGAAAGGAAAGGGAATAGTTTGACAGAAACTTTTCAGAAATAAACATTCTTATAATTCGGAAAATAATAGCCAGACTACTAAAATTATAAAAAAATTTCATCTAAAGTTTCAAAAGATAACTTTCAGTCACTAAGACTAATAAGCTGGGTATAACTTCTTAACTAAAATTAAGATACTTTTTTAAAAGTAATTTAAAATAAGCGAACATGAGATATTTAAAAAGGGATATTTAGAAAGAACAGGTTTGTTAATTATGAAAGTGAATCAGTCACCTTTGTAAGCCAGAAAGTGTCATATACTGTATCATCGCTACAGAATTATTTACATAAACAGTACGAAATTCTATTGGTGAATTAATGTAGCCAATTAATTTCATAATATCTCTGATAATTTCATTAACTCTTAACATGTTCGCTGCGAATAACAATTATATACAATTCTCAATGATTTAATAATACGCATGCACTGCCAATTACTGCTTTGGTTCTATACGTTTAATCAATAATGGAATTACAATTCACTATAATTAAAATACAGCAACTATAACAATGAACGAATGTTACATTGCTAAAGAATTATCGCTTAAATGTCTATAGCAATTAAAAAACGAGTGAAGTTATAAAAAAATACTTTATACAGTTTAAAGATGCCTGAAATGCAAACGATCTCTAAATCTCGAATATTATTAAATCAACTTTGCCTTTGTTCTTCCCTTTCAAGTTTTTATCGAAATCCGGACATCGTAAACAATACCCTCACGACAACAAACAATAATAAATTACAAAATTACTATTATCAGTTACACCTTTTTTACTTCTATAATTCAAACACGTCATCACCCACATCTGAAACTCAAATAAAAACCAACTTCAACAATCAAAATTCCCAAATCCTCCCCCACTAAACATCCAAATCAACCAAACACAAACGTAAAAAACAACAAGCAAACAAAGCTAAACATCAATCGAAATCTCCAAAGCTGAAAAATAAAAAAAAATACGATGACTCGACCGAGAAGCCTCACACTATACTAAGCTCGACATGTCCCAACTCACCTTCCTCCGGCGGTTTCAAAACCTGCGTCATTAATCATTATTCGACAAACCGCCGACGAATTGTCGATACGAAAATTGATAGAAGCTACGCCTCCAAGGGAAAGAGAAGAAAGGATAGTCAGGAAAAAGGGATACGAAGGAAACCGGCATAAATGTTTCAGAGTCGCGAGCATCTGTCGTCCGGGAGACTTTTTCAGTTCCTCGAAGAGAGCTCGTTTTTTGGAGCTCTCGACGCGACGTGGCACGGCGTAAGGGAGTCTCAGGAAGAAGGAAAAGGACGAGAGGGATGGTTGGCGGGGACGGAGGCTGTGGGAGGAGGGGAAGGGGTTTACTATCCTCGTATAATGTATTATAAGTGGAGGCACTCACAGGGCCGTCAGTACCAAACACTCAAAGCCCTCCCTGCTTCCTCACGGTTCTATCTGCCCGTTCGTGTGTCTCTCTCTCTATCTCTCTTTCTCTCTCTCTTTCTCCATCCCTCCCCTCCCTCAACCTGGATCCCGAACCTCTCCACCCTGTACACTCCGCTTTCGAGTATCGATAAGAACCGCAGACCTCTTTTGTTGGTTGATAGATAGCCTTTCAAAGCGACGCGAGGTCAAATATTCGACATGCCGGGGCGGTTCAATTTCATGCCAATAATATCTATGCGGAATAAGGGCCGGAAGCCATCCCACCCTCCGTCCCCTCCCCGAACCCCCGGAATCCGACGTTCATCGTGCGCTTTTTCCGCGAAACTTCGGCGAGCTCCTCTTAATTCAGCCGCGGCCAATCGCAAGGACAGGTCGGACGGATCCTGGGATTATTTTCTTTCGGTTTTTGACGGTTTAAGCGGTTCGATCCTCTGCGTCCAGATTAACCTGACGTCTGATTTCGTTTCTGTTGATTGCGTGTTTCAACCGCTTGTCTTATGATAACGCGTCGGACTTGTGGTGAAGATTTTAAATAGAATTTAATATTAAATGTACAATATAATTCATATATTATCCAATTAATCAGTTTCTTTAATTTTTGTCTTTCCTTTTATTTCTGTTTTTACTAGGAAAAGTTTATCGTTTAATTTGTTTACCTTTATTTTACAACAGATTATTTGACCGGTTATGATAGGAATAGGCGTGTATAAAGTAGTAGAATTCAAATTAAATATTATTCTTCTGTTCTCGATTATTACACTTTAGAGCAAACATAGACCTAACCAAGACCTAAAATTTGTCTCTTTTTTTCAATACATTATTAGTGATAAAGTAATCGTATCGATCGTGGTTGAAGAATAAATAGCAGGGCAAAGGATTAACGCTTAAACTTTTTGTAACTACTGTTGAAGCTTTTCAAATAAGAAAATTCGACTTCACAGGTTCAAGATCTGTAAAATGAAGTTAATACTCTCCAACTGTAAATATTTTTTGAAATGTCATTTGTATATTATATTATACAGAATAAAATAAAAAAAATTTTTTAAAGATTACCATTTTTCAAAGAGAAATAAAACATCAACGGTTTTGATTTTTCGGGGAAATAAATGTGTGAACTGCAGCGGGCGATGTGGTAACTTAATTATGGATGTTTATGAAAGTACATATTTTTATACAACTGTTTATAGAGACCGAAAATAAACAGAAATTTATTTATTAAAATGTTAAATATTCTGTGGGGGAGGCCAATTTAAAATGAAAGCGCGTGAAACTTTTAGAACTATTTGCAGTTTCAAGATTTGGAGAGTTTTATATGCTATGATCGAATGAATGAATAAAATCTGCTATCTGCGAATCACATTTTCTTTTTATGGAATTGCGTTGGTTACTCTACACTATTTAATCTTTTTAAGTTAAAAGCATTGAAATTTTAAAGGCTTTTCTTAGAATAAAAAGCATGAAACAAACAGTATCACTGATGCTGTCACGAGATAAATCGCATTTCATTCGGTTTCTATTGTTCAAACTGTTTAGTCTAGATTAAAAGTAAAAACATATACTTTCATGTTTGTTAATACTAAATTAAAACTCTCTTTTACTCGAATGAAAATATAAAAGTACCAAAGACTATAAAAAAACTATGTGAGTTTTTACTTTAAAATGTACAGAAATAATATAAAGCATAAAGCAACGACAACAATAGAATTTTACAAAAAAAAAATACACAGTGTGATGATACTTTCTGTGCTAATACAAAATGTCTGATATTACGTAAGCTCTATAGCAACCAATTTATATGATTATTGTGCGAAACATAGAAAGCGGAATAAAAATACCGTACAATTACGTGCATGTCTAATTTTTCAAATAAAAATTAATCATGTATACAGAAGATCAACTCTTCAATTAAATCAAAGTCAAGACTTAACTTTTCCTTCTCGCGTTTCAAAACAAAAGGCGGGCAATCGTGATTCCATGCATGGTCGCGTGTTCTTCACCGGAATCCACGCAACGAAGGGGTCAAAATTCAAACTAAGCTTTAAAGCTAGTTTTAAGGCATTGAAAGAACGAGCCTGTGCATATTGCTAGCGACTAGTTTAAAACTGGATCGACGTAGGTCGGCGAGAAACCACGCAAAGTGTTAAGAAATGGGTTTGTGAGACCAGGTGGCGTGGATCAAGGCGGACACCAAGGCGATCCTGGCGATCCAGGAGCACGTGATCACGAACAACGCGCGTTTATCAGTAACGCACAGCGACTACAACACGTGGACATTGAACATCCACGGTGTGCGCAGGGAAGATCGAGGCATTTATATGTGTCAGGTCAACACGAATCCTATGAAGAGTCAGGTAAGGGAAGTTCATCCTTCGGAATGGCAAGCGCACAATAAAAAAAGGGGGGGTGAGAAAAGAAAGAAAGAGAGATAGGAGACAAATGAAAAGAAAAGGTAAAGGAGAGAGAGAGCGATGGGAGGGGAGAGAGTACATATCCGGAGAAGTGGAGAATCTTTTTACCCTAGATCCGGGTCAGATTTTTATTGTGCGCGATGCCTTTGCATGGAGGGCATTCATTTTAAAGTGAAATCCGTTCCGCGCCTGGAAGTACCTAGTTGTTTCCATCGTCCCACCGCCGCGGAGGCAAGTTATGTTCAACAATTTCATTGAAATTTCCATCGTCGAAAGCACGACGATCCGCGTTGTTGCCGTTCATTAAAACACACTCGATGATTCCGATCGTTTGAATAACCGCGGGAACAATGTTGTTTTGTTTTAGGCGATACCGTTTGGTTCTGAAGCCAAATGTATTAGTAGACACAGAGTAGAATTCGGTTGATATTGCTTCAATTGTTGATGACACTAATATAACGACTTTGTGTCGTGGTATTATTGTTTTGTTTTAGGCGATACCGTTTGGTTCTGAAGCCAAATGTATTAGTAGACACAGAGTAGAATTCGGTTGATATTGCTTCAATTGTTGATGACACTAATATAACGACTTTGTGTCGTGGTTTTATTGTTTTGTTTTTCGTTGGTACGTGATAGCGGACAATATTTGAACATAGGTCACAACCTGTGTTTTCAGTTCATTATTGTATTAATCTACTTTTGATATTTCTTTTTGAAGATATCAATGCCTGTTTGATACTTCACGGAAATATTTATCATTTTACATTTTATGAATCGGGTAAAGGAAATAATGAGAGCAACTGTCGTAAATAGAATTTAAAAGATAACCTCATTTCTCTATTTAATAAGAAATCAATATTTCGATAAAATATTAATGTGGTGTCGATAATTTCGTAAAGGATCATATTATCGGTTTCATTAAATATCAAATGACGGTGTCGTATAGCATCCTACAATCTTGACATACTTTTTTGTAAAATGCTTCGTTACTAATAAACGACCGACTGTTTAATTTTCAAGGCAAAAAGTAAATTGAAATTACATCATACGCTAGGAAGAAACGATTTATGACACGTTCATTTAATAATGACACCGACATGACGTAGTAAATATAATAATAGTGGAGACTGAAATACCGTCACTTTAAGTGCTAAATTGTTTGAATATCATGTGGAATATCGTTCAATGGTTCCGCAATAGACCGACGAGACGGTGATACAGCCTTAAATAATTCAACCCGGTGTTATGAATTGTAAAAATTTCTAATTTATATAGAAATATGCTTTTACAATTTATCGATACTATGAACTTACAGAGCGCGTTCTTAGAAGTGGTGATACCGCCGGATATAATATCGGAGGAAACCTCGAACGATCTAATGGTACCCGAGGGCGCAGCCGCCAAATTGGTGTGCAAGGCTCGCGGATATCCAAAACCTGAAATCACTTGGAAACGAGAAGACGGCGCCGAAATTATTTCCCGCGATGGTCTTTCTGGTGGAAAAACGAAACGTAAGTACTGTGTTTATAATTATAAGATGCCTCACTTACGTGGTTATCGAAACATTCAAAACAATATTAAACCACGGTATTATAAGAGGAAGCTTCTTAAATCGACCGTATTTTATAATTAGCAAATGAAATTGAAAAATGTTATTCTATGGAAAAAATGGAGTATTTAATCAAATAGTATGTATAAAATTTATTAGAATATTAAAACAGTGTTCAATTATCTATGTTCCTTTACACATTTTTCGTTTTTAATATTTTTATACATTTCCAATATCAATTCCATTAATAAAATTCTAAGTAATTACGCTGTTATTTGTATGGAATATATTAGCTTTTCAGTTTATTCAACAAATTTTAGAAGAAATATTAGCTGTTCCGACCTTAAAACATTTCAATCAAAATATTAGAAAAGACAATTTCTTAAAAGAGGAAATACTTTTAATAGTTAGAACGATCTAGGTATACGAAAAGATTGAGAAATAGCGGAATCAATGACGTGCACATAATGCGGCAATATATTCCCAATATAAATGGAGTAGCTCGTAAACGACCGGATTGAGTTTGAAAATAAAGTAATATCGAAATCGAAGTCTCCGCTCGATTCTTCCTCGCACGTGTAAAATCATAAATCATAACATAGTTTTGAACAACTTTTCTTGTCCAACATAATCAGCATCGCCGACAAAAAAGTTGCTCGATCGGCGCCGAAGGTTCATAAATATCTCGTCGTCAGTTTAAAACTGCTGAAAATACCGAGATCATTCTTCCCTTGCGTATTATAATATTTTACGACAGTTATTTTAATAACCAGGAACGCTCGTTTCACTTCCATCAGAACATATGAAAATCCTATGAAACTAATGGATATAACTATTTATAGCTCTAAATGCTCTTGCCTTTTCATATCGCAAATTTGCTTGCTGTCAACGTTACTTGATTTAAATATAGTTTAACGTAACACTTTACCAATTTATTTGAGAATATTTGTGAAACATTAAAATTGTATTTATATGTAATATAGTTATAAATCAGTGAAATATGTTCTGCTTGGAAAAAATTTGGAGGGGTTAATAAATGCAGTTAGCAAACGAATTTTCTATTTGCAAAGGAAACAATAAAACTGATTCTTAATTATATTATCTATGTTATTATTTACTTTTTTATTTGTATTATTTACATATATTAACGAAACTTTCCTTGTTCGTTACATTACATTCTTAAAGTTGGAATCATTTCCGTATCCAGTGCCAGTACCAGTTGTCCGGGTAATTTTAAACTGATTACCGTTGTTCTCGCGTTTCACCAGGCACCGCTCGAATAAAATGAACCGCGCATGACAATCCCTCTATCCGCGGGATCCGCGGGAGTTTTCGCTCCACGGGAAACGAGATTGTCGCCACTCATATTTCGAAGCTTTCCCCCGAGCTGGCTCGTGTTACAACGAATCACGCAAATTCTCAACAATGCTTCAGCGGATTCCCTGGCCGAGGAATGAAAGAGCAATTTGATCGTTATTTTGTAAAGCTTCGTTCCCGACATTCTTATAAATGGTAACCGTAACCAAAACATGAAAAATTTCGTGATGAGAAGAGGAAATGTACGCGATACACAAACAATTCAACCACGTCAAGAAGAGTATAGTGTAATTTAACTGTGTTATATCTAATTTTGATTGAATTTATCGCAATTTTAATACTTTAACTTTCAAATATTATATAACATTTTGCGAACATTGCATTACAATTAATAATAATATGGATATCAATTATCAGAATTAAGTGTAAGAAAGTGTTGATACCATTTAGTATTCAAACAATTAATATATCTTATTCAAACGATTAGGTTAAGAAAATATTTAATAATGCGATTGGTACGAACACTCGGTATTGAGATGATGAAGACGATAAAACATGAAATATTCGGCTGTAAGCTATATCAATGCGTTAAATAATCTACACGTGACATCTTAAATGGTACACTCATCTTATTTGACTCCGCCCAGGAAATTATTCTCTGCTAAATGGAGAAACGAGATTGCTTAAACGCGACGCGTTAAATGAGAAATCAATAGAAATTCTATCTGCGATAGTCATCTTCATTACTCGTTTATTTAATTAATAAAATATCATTCTCCTTAGTAAGATATCACTTATATTATACCTCAAAAGATATTAAATTACTAACAATGCTTTCATAAAGTATCAAATAACTACGAATGTTTAGTACTAACTATTTAATACTATTTCTCAAGATTAATATCGATTCAATACTATTCTAATAATCAAAATCCGATGAATTTAATTATTCAATGAATCTCGCACTCAGTCCACATTGCCTAACATAAAATTAACGATTATAATAATTCCACGAATCACTATACGTATATAGACTCATTGTCATCGCACGTAATACAAAGTAGTAAAAAATTTCTAATTTACACATTACTGACACTCGCGGCCGCGTGATCAATACCAAAAACGCATTAAAAAACCAGCGCGGCGTGTACCAAGTTGCCACGCGTCGATCGTAAAAGTACAAGGTTGTGTGGACCGAGTAGGATGATTGTATTTTATGTTTCCAGAAAGTCATTAAATCGAGTATGGTCCGATGGATTTTGAAATTTCTTTCCATCCGCTTGTGTATTGCAGTGGCTAACGCCCAAGGGGAAACGCTGACTCTGTCGAAAGTAACCAGGAGCGAGATGGGCGCCTACCTATGCATCGCAAGTAACGGAGTACCACCATCAGTCAGCAAACGGATGATGCTGCACGTGCACTGTGAGTACGCCCTAATATCGTTTCCCTAGGTACTTTCGCCGGGAATCTATCTCCCGCCGAAGATTATCTTCTTAGTTCCGATGGATTCTGCTGATTCGCTCATTGGACCTAACTTATTTTTCGAAATCCCCTCGCCAGCTCGAAGCGGCCATTATTGCAGTTTATTACTGTTCTAATTATTTCGGAAGTAGTAGAAACAAATATTCGTATAATTCACCCTTTCTGCTGTGATTTTCTTTACGACCACACTTGTTGGATTTATTTTATTATTAAAAATTGGAGGGAACGCGAAGAAATCACTTTTTTATTGGAAGTACACGCTTGCTTTAAAGGTAAAATACTGATAATAGGAAAATAGTTCCTAATTTTGACTTATATGTAATGAACAACATTGATTTTTATTACGCTAAATTAAAAATTTTATTTTGTTTTACTGCTTAGCAAGGGGTTAAAACGATTTTTATTCGATAAATGAAACGCGATAGATTTGTTTGTCCGATTAATTGGTGAAATAAATGTGAAAGCTGATCGACAGTTTTCAAGACGGATTTTCAAAATAAATAATGTCGGATTATATTAGTGGTATATGATATTTCAATTAAATATAAGAAAATTAAATAATTTCTGTTTCAATTTTGACTTTCTAATCAAAGAAAAATTAGTATATAGTAGATTCAATTTGAAATCTGTATCTTTGAGCCTGATACAGTATTATAGGAATTACGAAGAGATAAATTAGAAATTAAATATTACTAAGAATGGTTTACATAACTCAATAGAAAGATATTTCTTTTTCTTTTGTTCCGAAAGTAGTTTGTTTATAGATTTTACACGATACAGATAACTCCTGATAAAAATTCTCTTTCAGTGTTGCGAATATCGAATTATTTAAATAACTTTATCGTATTCGATTCGTCGGCCGGTTCTCTGCGCTCCGATGTTACAAACTGAATTGTATCACGCGATAGACATGCATGTGAAACATTCAACAATGTTCTGAACTGTATCTCCGTGAATTGTGCAACCCAGTTCCGCCGGTGGTGTTATTTAAAATGGTCACGTTTCAAAATTTACACTACAAGTAATACATACCTATCATTGTAAAATATTTCTTTTTACATTGAGAAGACAGTTATATAAGTTGCAGTATTACTTTAACGTGGTACAATTATTTACTTACTCTATAGAATTTCAATTGCAAGATAATAATTAAAATTTTTGTAACTTTATAATTGAATTCTCATATAATTAGCAACGCGGTACGATTATTTACTTATTTTGTAATATTTCAATTACTAATTTTGTAATTATATTGTAATTTGTATTATAATTTTTTAATTTTTTAATTTTATAACTAATTGTGAAAGTAGCCAAAGGCATACATTGCTTAGCCAGTTAGTAATGGATCGGTATAATCCGATCAGTTTATAATGTATAATCAACTCGAATGTTATCAATTTGATTTACTATTTCAAAGCGAAAGTACTTACATACATACACGCGAGAGATTGAAGTTTCCAGTAATAAAGTTCTGTCATTTCTGTGTTTTTTGTCCTCTCCACGTTAAAGGTTTTCGTATAAGTCTATTGAAATCCGTTTATTGGATTCTTCTGGCTTTATTTCCCCGTAAAAACGGATTAACGCTTAGTCCTTCATGGGGCATTCAATTTTTTCACCAGTCAATCGTTTTATACGTGTGAAAAAAAAATTCTTGCGCATTTATACGCAACAAAAACCTCGACATTTATTACGTTTACTTTACTTTTTATGGTTTGGTAATAAACCATTCTTCCATTAACCCAAACACTGAATTACTGTTATGTAACCACTTCGTTTAAATGGAAAGCACTCGCTCTACGATTATTAATAACGGGATACGTGTATTCGGAACCATTGTATTCAATGGTCAAATGGTTTTTCGTTAACGAAGGGCAGTTAAAGTAACATCCACAACCGTGTTTCTTTCATTGTTCAGTAATGACTTAACTGCTTCTAGTTTAAACTATCGGCCAAAGGTATGAGACATCACAATTAACAATCAGGTACTTATTTAAATGGGTCACGATTAAATCATGCATTTACTGATTTCATAATACTACCCAACAGTGTATAGAAGAAACATAAACAATGATTAAATCATTCAAATCAAATTAATATTAAAATATCAGTTAATTAATTAAAGTATACGCTATATATTATATAACTTGTATATAATATGTATTTCAGTATGTTATGTAAAATATACGAATATGTCTTATTATTAACACTAATATAGTTTAAATGAAAATATATGGTATTATTTAAAAAATCTATAATGATTCGCAAATTCCTAAAAGTATAATTTAAACTGAAGAATTTTAATATATAGCTGTAACCCCTAATCTGGATAAATTTTGTTTGAAATTTTTCTTTTATATTGTTAGAAATAGTGGACATATTTGGAGTAGCCACGATAAATAGAACGTTCCGAGTATTAATCCAGTTACCTGAACATCAACTTCTGTTATACAAAAGAATAGACAGTATTGGAGGCCATGTTCCCAGACAAGTTGGCATAAATTGAATTCTACTGTATTCGGATAATGGATGTTCGGATACAGAGAGAGTTGCAGTGATCATAAAGGATGACTCTGGAAAGTTTTTGTCACATGGACGGGTAGCGTAAGTTTCCAATACCTGATACTTCTGCTCTCAAAAGTGAAATTGACAGGAATTTATTTTGGAATAAATAAAGGTACCACACGTTTCCAACAACACTTTCCAGTATGTATTTAATAGTAACTTAATAATATCAATTTAATGATAATTAATATCAATTGGATGAATAATATACCTATATTAAACATGTCTAAACAGTTTCTAAATTGCCTTTTAGAGGCAAAATTTAAGTACTGCGTGCGATCTTTTTCAAAGCGATAGAAACTACCAATAAAAGCTACAATACAGATTCGACTTGTTCATTAATAAAATATAATATAACTATTATTGCGCGGCACAAAGTGCAGTCAGTGATTTTCAATGCCAACTCTACCGACGTTGTATTTAGTCTAAAACGGTCTACAAGAATACTATATTTTTCAGAACATAAAAACAAAATAAACATTTATTGTACAGATATAGGTGACGTAACGATTCACCATTCATTCAATAATTCATCATTCAATCTTCCTTAAGATTATAAAGAAACGATTATTAACATTGAAATATTTATTAACAAGTTCTCATATGTAGGACCTCAAAGAAGATAGTTTAGCATTTATGTTTTAAAGATGAAAGTTGCCCATATACCGCACCGACATTTCCTAGCGTCCGGGCTGTCCTCTTTCCATCTTGAATTTTTCTCTTGAGCACAGAAACAATTTTTTCAAAACTCTTACCTTGTATTTTGTTACCTGGCCAGTCGGGACATGATCACGATGCAACAAATTAACATTTACCGGCAACTTAAGTCAAAAGAACGCGAAGTCAAAACAAATTAAAAAACTGAAACTAACAACATTCTTTAAACCAAACCGTATCATCTACAATACAAACCAAAGAAACATACACAAAAATAAAAAAAAATGGAACAACTTTCTGAAACCCAAAACACCTTAGAAACTCGAAGACGCATCAGCAACGCAAGTCAAAGGAACTCAAACGGACGAAGCAGAGAAAAAAGCCGAAAAGAAGTCATAGAATGCAAGGTAGGAGAGGGAGGTAGAAACGAACGAACGAACGAACGAATAAAAATAAAATTCCCTTTTACGGTTCCGCTGGCGGTGTGTACCCGGAAAAAACTGCACCATATTCCCGCCACTTAGGCACGGAACGTTTTCTCTCAATCGTCCGTAGCGCAAACCTCGAGGAGCCGCGCCGCGAGACGCAGTCTTAAAAACGGTCGGTCCCGACCCAGTCGAACATGCACAGCCGCCTAGCCGGGTACCTGGCTGCCCCACCTGTCTAACGTGCATGGTTGGGGGTATAACCGCGATGCGATGGCAAAGGCGAAAGCAACGCCCAGGGCCGGCTTGGATAGCCATCGTCTCCTTCTTTGCATAATTTCAACGGTGCCAGGGGTGGGAGGCTTCCGGGGGGCGTCTGTATTAGAAAAGAAGAACCCGCGGAAGGGCCGGGTACCGCGGCGAGAGCCGGATGGGCTGGCGGAGGAAGAAGGGAAGACGGGTAGGGTCGGTGGTCGGTAAAGGGATGGAAAAAAAGAAGGCGAAAGGTGAAGCGCGCAGCTTAAATAACAGCGCGGAAACCGGCGCGGCGCGCGCCGTAACGCGAAGCGGTAAGGGGCTTGAAAGGCGCGTCGGTACGCGAGAAAGATAATAAAATTACACTTGAGGCGATATACCCCACGCTCGATGCATACTAGCTCAAGTTTAGCGACACCGTACGCGAACAGCGCCCGGTTAGGTTGCATTTATGTTATCAGTTTAGACGCGGATCATTTCGGGGCAAAGATCCTTACAGGCAAGATGAGACCGTTTATACTGGGGGTTGAAAACAGTTATGATATCGGTTTCGGTTCTTGAAACTGTTATGGAGAATCGAAATAAAGTCATAACTGTTAGTATATCCTGTTGTTTCAAAGAAGAACCCTGGAAGGAATGCGGGTCTAAGTGGTTGGAATCTACATAGTGTGTTTTTGGGTCTAGTGTGCGATTTGTCGAAACGGTTACATACACTAATTTGATCGGGTCACGCAACGCATACAGCGGAAGACTCCTTTTGCCTCTGTGCCATCACGGGGATCTTCTTTCGAACAACGGTCCATAGGTATATCGATTCTAAGCTGTATCGGTTTCGGTTTCGGTTCTTTATTACCGATATTATCGATATACCGATAATACATCGGTTCCATAACTGTGGGTGTCGAAAGATCGTAACTTTCGAAGTTTAATTTGACTATATTTTAAAGGGACGAGTGTAGACTTAGATTTGGGGAAATTGGAAATTTCAGTTGGTAGTTGATTGTTGCTTGGAATATGAAATGTTGTACACAATTGATATTTACGTATCTTAAATTTGTAGAAACTCTCAATTGTTTATTTCGAATGTCTAGACGTTTTTGAACAGAGATACTTTCGTGGAACAAAATAGTGAAATATACATGATCAAAGGTCGCTGAAGTAAATGTTTCTAGATAAATCATACCGTTTCTACGAATCGTGCCAACAAATGCCGTCTCTCGGTCGACGCAGATGTTGAAACCGCCAACTGGATATATGTTAAAATCGGAAAACTATAGAAGACCAGGAGCTAAGAGTGGCAACCAGATAGGACGTTAAGAAAAGTGTGATGTGGACCGTGTAGAAGGTTGAAGGAAGCCAGAAGAACGGGACAACGACGACGAGTAAAGTCGCGGTTACGACTACGTTTTCCCGGTGTCTTAGATCCGCGGGAGAGGTAATTCTTCCCCGGAAATTGGATGTACCCAGGTTCATGCTACGATCTTGCACCTGCCCTCGAGGCGATAAGATCGCGCGCAGGATAATCGAATTTCATTGAATACGCTCGCTACCCGCAGACCGTATAGACGATTGCGTCCGCGAGCTATTGCCTCGAAATTCAAGCGATCGGGACTATTGTCAGAGTAGAGACCGGAACGGGGAGAAGGACAAACTGGATCATCTCGAAGATGGCTGTGCCGCGCGCGCGAGACCTTACAATCGATCCCCATCGCCGCCACCGAACCCCTCAGCTCACCCTTTTCGTTCGTTTTGATTGTTACATCCGCCCCACGCAAAGCGAGAAATTTACTTGGCTCCGTTAGCGAGCGAGAACGATCAAATCCCTTTCATCTTCGAGGACAACTAAGAAGGACCCGGTCCCTTTTCTATAATCGACCCTGCCACCAACGAGATCCACGCTGTACTCGGTACTTAACCCTTTGGCAATTTCTTTTTACACTTTCTTCCCTACAGTTGCATTGTGGCAACCAGGAAGGTGTAACTATTCGTTGCTATTCAACGTATCGAGATCGGTGCTTAAACCCTTGCTTTGTGACTTCTTTCTCAACTGTGGTCGATACAACTACTTTGTCGAAGAAGTTCTGAGCATATTCTATGTTTATGTTTTGTATAATTTAGGATAATGTTCAATTATTTTTCTTTTTATACGGTTTGTTTGATTTAAAAGAATTGCCCGAATTATAACATGAATTTACGCGTCGTTTATTGTATTATTTTGTTGATCTATTAGATCTGGAACCAATCTCTATTTTTCTATAGGTACAATATACTTTTTTAAACATAATGTATCTACCCTGTAAAAGTAGGGTTGAATGTATATTATAAATGACGTTTCGAATTTTATGCGAATATAGTCGACCTATCCCAGATTTACCATGATATGTTGTAAAAATATCAAGTGCTATGGAACTGATCTCGAGTTACACTCAATAAAAGAATGCGAAGAGTTAACGGAATGAGAATTTTTTTCTGGTTCCGATCGTTAACGGCTACAGCCGGATTTAATTTCGATACGGGGCCTGAGATACCTGGTTATGACTATTTTTATGGGTGCACCGTATATATACGTATACATATATAATGTCTATTGTGAGCTAGACACGCAACACCGCTTCTGTTCGATGGCGGATGCGTTTAAACTGGATTGTCTGTTCAATTCTGGACGAGCTAAAGAATCTTCCATTCGCTGATTGCAATTTGAGAGGAAGGTAACGTGTAGAAAGTATTCGTGGAAGACGGAAATTAAAACTATTTGACGTAATGGACTTCTTTTTAGATGATCCTCTTATTCGAACGATAAGTTGCTACTTTTTATTACACTTCTTTTGTCGGTCCATTATCTCCGAACAAAATCTTCGGATTAATGTCTCGTTAGTAATGGCGAATTTGTGGAAAGATTCTGAAGATTACAGACTTTGGTTTTTACTAGAAAAGGGATTATTATACTTCCCGATGGTGTGTAGTTGAAAGAACGTTTTCAAATATTCAGGCTTTTAACTTTGAAGAGCGGAAAATTATTCTGTGATGTTTGTTCTGGAGCAGATAGTACCTTCTGACGAGATTAAACAATTAAAAATCTACTCTGGGATCTGTGAACAATTTGTTCTTTTTCTTTAATTACATAACATTTCTTTTTCGATTATCGTATTTAAAAAAACTTTGATTTCCTGCTCGAAATAATGATACTTCAAAAATTTTGAATTTTGAATTTAAACATTTCCCAAATAATAATATTATTCTTAGTTTGTAGCATTCAAATTAGCACACTTATTACAGATAACCATCAAAATTCAGAAATGAACACATTTCTATCGCATGTACGAAAAACTACAAAAATTACAAAATTACAAATATTTCAATCTCTTTAACACTAGAACAACCGATCCTTCAACATAATTAATACGTAATCCTTATAAAAATTCGAACGATAGATTTTTCATGCGTACATCATATTCTCATTCACTCGTACTCTTCGTACACTGATTACAGTATTGAGATGAAACTGTTTATTTTTCAAATCATATCGGACATTCGATGCATTTAAAATATCAGTAACTGGGACACGAGGAAACTGGAACCCGTCATTTTGACGGATGCGGTAATTGTGGTGTTAATAATGCGCCATATTTATTTGTCAATAACCACGGTCGATTAAGCAAGCGAAGAATAATATTGCGTTTACGGTGTGGTTCTTGTAATAATGCAAATACACACGTGCATGCCTGCAATTCGGACGGTTGTGGAATATTTGAGAATCTTCTGTATTAAAATTTCATTAAAGTACGACGATTAACAGTTTTGTACAGCACAATGTGGCACAATAGGACGCTCAGATAATTTTAAACGCGTCTACGTGCAGGCAGAGGTGGGAAATCAGATTAATAATCTCTGGCCTGTGAATTAAACATGCGGTGGCTCAAATTCAGCGCGTAATTCCCAATTGTGCAATAGCTGGTCATTATTGCGCAGAAAGCGTGCTTAACCGTTGCCAGCACCTTCCCATATTCACCCCCGCGCGCATCCCCTTACCCATCCAGCCCCCCTTGACCCCTCTCGTAGTACGACACTTGAATAGCAACGCGTGAATGGAAATAACTGACGCTTCGAGTGCGTTCACCGGGGCACAGTTAATTGTCGGTTGATTACGAGCGATTTATTAAGTCCACGAGAAACAAGACCAGCTGTTTAATTAGACGGTTTTATATTGGTAGAATAATGCGCGTGCCGATCCACCGTTTAGAACACTAAAACTAACCCTAGACACTTTGACTGTCGTGTCGCTCACGACAGCATCAAATTTTGTAGTCCTAATGAGCTGAACGTAACCTTTGTATATACCATCTATTTGTTTCCTTTCGTGTGGTATTTATTTGGAAGATTTAGTTTTAGGTCTATAAAACTTTTAATGAAATAAATAAATAAATATATAAATGAATAGTTAATAATTCTTAATTTTATGTTTACAAAACGTATAATGAAATAAATAAATATATAAATGAGTGATTAATAATTAAATAAATTATACAGTAAATGCAACTTTTTAAGATAACCTGTACACTAGTTTATTCTCTTTTATTTCGTTATTCGGTTATAAAATTTATTTTGCTACGTATGAAAAGATTCGAAGAAAGAAATGAATAAATAAATGTAAACATAATTAATGAACAAATAAATAAATACTCGTGTACAGGAAATATACCTTACATTACATCCAAATCATTTATCAATTATATTAATCGTGTAATAAATACTTTCAAACTCCATGCAAACGATTAGCCTACGCCGTTTATCTCGTTTACTTTTTAATTTGCAATCGTTATGCGTTCGGTACCTAACATGTTACAGAAATATTATCCCCCAAAGTTTCATTTCCATAAATGCATACGTAATGCTCGTAGTAACACCCTTATCTGTTGCGAATAACAACACTTTAAACGGAAGAACATTTACGGTGAAATTAGACGTTTTGATAATAACGTTATCGCGTCACGATACGCGCGATTTACGTGACGAATAATGTAACGACCACTTTTTTACTTCTGATCGTCAGTACACGAGGATACTTTAATACAGAAATGAAATGTAGCTAACATAGGACGATGTAGGATGTTATCTTATTAAAGCAGGTATACCACACCCTTCTCTTTTACGAACGATAGGAATTATACTTTTCGCAGGCCACACTTATCTCTTGGAAACCGCAGACTAGTAGGAAACTCCTCAGCAGACGACCCAACGGGACACTCCAGAAACCCTTTAATGTCTCACCTTGTAAGCTTATTTTATGTGAAGAAACAGGACGCACCGTTTAAGCGAAGCTTCAGTAACGCTGATCGCTGCATTCATTGATAATTAGTTGCTCTTTGACGTAAACTTCCTAATACTTTATTCGATTTTTAAAGGGCAATTAAATAGATAAGAAATTTTATTTAGATTAAAATAAACTGTATTTGTTCTGAATGTTTAACAAATAGCTTTGTTCATTGAGATGAAAAATTTCCATTATAAAAGATAAGTAAAATATGTAGAGTGACATTTTTTTATAACAAGCCTCCCTTCCAAACAAATCAATGTTAAAGTAAATAAATATTCAAACACTGCTGCAGAGGGTTGAAATAATATTCGACAGAAAGGAAACACGTGTCAAATATTTTTTCTAAAAACAATCCTCCATGTGAATTCAACCCCTTGATTTATTTCATAACTATGATCGGCGCAGCTACTTTATTATTAATAATTTATTGAGATAAAGAGAAAAATTCTACACATAACACATACCTATGTTTGCTCTAAAGTACAATAATTAACATTAGATTTACGGAACCCGTCAGTTTGAGGGACATTGAATTTTTAAACATTACAATTATACTTATAATCCTCTGTCCTTAAAAAACTAATTTCTGCGGTCTGCACAAACAGACATATAGTCTTCTAGGAACGATAGAATAAAGTGTAGGATAAATATCCCTAAATCCAGTGTTAATAATAGAAAAATAATGTTTAATTTGAATTCACAAGCAGTGAGAAATATTAATCGTTGTTAAATTCTCTTTAAAATCTTCAGCTCGAGTCTCGCGCGTTATTGTAAGGCAAGAGGTTAACGGAAGTAAGCGTTTGATTTTTTAGTACGTTCCCTTGTTAGTACAGGAATATTACAAAGATATTAGGTTTCGACGGTCGCAAATGTTTCAGCGATGTTAACCAATCGCACGTTAAACTCGAACGTTACGGATGGGTATGGCGTGATCGGGGCGCGAGGAGTTTTACACTAGCTGGAGAGTCGGTCAAAAGTTGGAAGTTAATCCGCACGAATCTAAATTAAGTCTCGCGCGAGCGTGCGGCCGGGCTGGATAGATAGCTGCTGGGCACGGTTTAGTTAGGGTAGAATAGTTTCCTCCCTCGTAGATTTAACCCTTTAATTTTCTCGGCCGAAATATTCCGTAGAAGCGGGACACATTTCGAAATAACTTGGCGAATTCACTCTGACCCCGTTTCATTCAACGTGCCGGCGACTTTAAAACCGTATACGCTTCCCGTTCATTCAACTGTCGAATTCACCTTTGACGCGCCGATTGTTATCTGTCGTGAAAAATGATTTCTGTGCTCATTGATATATACCGGGTCGTGTTTCGATTAAATGCGGCTTACGGCTATTGATTGAATACAGATTGAATAAGCAGAGTGGACTACGGATTTTTATGCATTTATATAAAATTTGAAAGTGGAAAATTAGATAGAATGTAAAATGAAAAAAATATAAAGTTATATAATGTAAGAAACATAGGAGATGTATAAAATATTTAACATACAGTATTTTTTTTACATTTGTTAGGAAAGACTATTTTATCGTAACGGTGTTTTTCTAATTATGTTCTTAAAAAGTTGAATTTGCATAAGGATTCGCAGTCTAATAATCGAAATAATCATTTCGTAATAGTTACGAAAGAGTGAAGGATTCAATAATGATAATATTGAATCTAGTAATTGTGAAGTTAATTAATGTTGGGGAATATGTAGGATGGACTATGTAAATGAAATCGTATATATACTACGATATTTCGAAACAATAGTTTAGATACAGTTTAATAGAATTTAATTCAGTTGGTAACTATATAATTATAAAATTGAATCAGTAATTAAAAGCATTAACATTGAATGAATTAATATAATGAAATAGGATTAAATAAACTGAAATGAAGTTGCAGTTTACCAATCGTACTCGCGGTTTTGGGATATATATGTACCTATATACTGGATACATCTATATGTGAATCGAATACATTTTGTATGCATTAATCGATGCAATTCATCATTCCTCACAAAAGCAATACAAAGCCATTTATAACAAAACTGGATATAGACCTATAAAATGAAACTCATAAAACAAAAAAAAAATCATAATTCAAACAAGTTCATAAAGAATAGAACCATGCATTGATACTATATACATTACTATATAAACAATAGGACCACGCATGAAATGTACAATTCTAAAATATTTAATTCTTTTCTTAAATTTACACTAAACGTAATATTTACAAATATTCCATATAAGGAAACTAAACAGACCTAATAAAGTATATTGTATGATTCCATAAATAATGTGAGTCTTTATACTTCTTATATTTTAAAAAATTAAGAGAAACAAAATATTTTTAAAAATCTGAAGTATATCCTCCTTCATTATTTACCATACTTTTTCAATATCCTTTTTCCAAAATTTACTTACCATTTACAAAAAAAACTGCATAATTTAAGGGATGATCCAATAAGAGAAACGTTTGGTTTTACGAGTAATTTATGATCGAAGCATGCAAGATCTGGGAACCAAAATTAAAATCGTGTAATAATGTTTTAGAGAGTGAATTTTTTTCGTAAATGAAATATTATACCGAACGGACTCGATGGACGAGACTAGCGCGTTGGCTCGCCGAACGTCCGCGAGTTCTTTGCAAATTGAAGCAGCCTCGCGGTGCCTGCATTTATCGCGGCTGTCTGCGTTAATCAAACTGATTACAACTACCGTAAATCACTGCCAACGGCGGAACAATTTCGGGGGGTCGGTTCACCTCTTCGGGGACAAATTGTTCGAAGCTTTATTTCGTTCCGCGTAATACCGTTGCGTCGCGCCGCTTCCGTAGGGTCGCGCGCGTGTAATCGGTGTAATTGTTTATGACGATAGGAACGGAGCGAATTTACGGGGAGCCGCCACGTCAAGGAACACAGAAATTAGCACCGCATCGTTGCCATACATTACACTAAGCTGACGACAAATTTCTTTGTATTGCAAAAATCCTCTTAATCTGTCCAATTCGTTCAATTTCCCTTTAGTAGTAAATGTAAATCCAATTTAACCGGAGAGCGAACAAAAATTATTAGTTGTTTTATGCTTCTGATAACGGTCTTTTTTTGTCTTTTACAATAAATTGTTTTCTAAAATAATGGTTTCTGGAAATAACTGCCTTTGACGCATTATTTTTCGTTGTTATTTCAATCAATCTTGGTATTTCATGTTTATCAATTGGCCTGTTTTATGTGAAATTAAATAAAATCGCTCACGGTGTTAATAGTGTTAAAAATAAAAAATCTTGTACAACGAAAGCTAGATACTAAAAAATATCGGGAAATTGACATTATTCTTTTGAGATTAATCTAGAAAAATATTTCTTCTATTTACCACGCTTCTATTTTGAAACAATTTACGTATCTCAATCCACAATTCAGTCATTATTATTCTTTATTAATCATTATTAACTATTTATTAGTTATTATTGTTATTTATTAGTCATGATTAACTATTTATTAGTCATTATTAACTATTTTCTTCTGTAACACCCTTTGCACGATGTATCGGAGAGTTTCTCTGTTCCACAATCGAAATTACTCGCGTACCATGTAGAATCCAAATGGCGAAGACTTCGAGCGAAACCAGTCCCTCAATAGCAACAGATAGTTCACGGGAATTACAACAAAACCGTAGAAAGAATATCCCTGTTTTATTGTACACATTCGAATCAGAAATGCTGCCACTTGCTTCCCCAGATAAGAACTTTACGCGCATACTTCCTGCTGCAGTATTGGATTTCTGTCGCCCTTTACCTCTTACACGTTAAACTGCAGTTTACGATTTCTGGTTTACATCCCTTTTACGCCGGCCGCTTTTTAGCTGGGCTATCGTGATTTATGATCGCGTTATCGTGTGCAACATCACGGCCGATGGATTCCTTCGAATGGCATCGACAGAGGCGTTTCTACCGCGCGAATCCGGCCGACGCACAGTGAAGCCTTTCCCCGATCTGAGCGGTCAAAATTAAAGATAGGTTTACATCGACTTTTTACAAGAAAATATGAGAATGTAATATAATAATATACAATAATATACAATTATATGACATATAACAATCAATCTATTAATATAAATTATATATAATTTCATATAGTTATATAAAAAAACATATATTTATATACCATACATTACATGGTGTTATATACATTAATATAATATATAATACATAATAATACATCATAAATAATATATAATTGTTATTGTATATATTTCCTGCGAATTTTCTATACTAGTGAGCAAAATTAAAGAATCACAATACTTCTGTTGAAAAATTGCCGCAGTTGAAAGTGATATAGATTTATAAGAAAAAAATGAAAATGAAAACTCTGATACTGAAGAAAAATTCATATAACTTTTCCAAAACATATGGAAAATGTTGCGAGAAATTTTAAGAGGGAAACGCGTAGTCGAAATATGCCTAACTTTCAGGATAGCTCAGTACTTCTCGAGTGCTCCAAAGATAAAACAATTTATAAAACACTGTTCCTCAAATATTCAGCTATCTCAAACAGCAAAAATTTGTTGATTTAGGTAAAATATTTAAAATGGACTTTTAACCACTCAAATCGGGCGAGTAACCTACTGATGACAGAAATCGCATCGGTTTTCGGTCGGGGACAGGAAATATTCTTTTCTAAGCGAATGGTAACTAATTATTAGATCTACCGGAAAATTCTGTTGGTTTTTAAATTAAAAGACAATAATTCCTACATTTTTAATACAATAACATTTACAGAATACAATCTCCATCGTTACTAATAACTAGAGTAGTAGACTTAATATAAAAAACCTAAAATGATTTTTCTTTTAGACAAGGAAAATGGTGTAATGTAAGGTAAACCTATAAAATATTTAAATTCACCGTTAATTCTCATTTATTTGTAATACGTAGCGAAAAGTGTATTATTCAGATTTATATAAAATAATGTTTATAATTATAATTTGCACGAGGATCAATTTCTATTAAATCGCATACAACTGTCAACATTTGCAGACAGCAAATATTAAATATAAAAATTAATCGAGTGCCTCTTTAAAATAAATTTACAAGAATTATATATCATTCAAGCTTCGAAATGTTCAGTATTATCAGCGAAATATTTGGATCTAAAATGGATTTGTAACTAATTAAATGGATACGGAATTAATTCTTACATCTAATCAATTCAAAGCATCGATTCGTCCTGGTGTTTATCGATGACGAGGTCGAAGACGCTGCTTGCGCGCAGAACATGAGTGAATATTCATGGTATTGATGGTATCTTTAAACCGACTATCAATATTAGAGGAAATAACGTCATGCCAATCGTCTATTTACGGTGTACCGATGCAAGAGCGGTGAGACGCGAGGGTTACAGCATTGCCACGGAAGTAGGAAGATCTGTCCTTTGCCTCGCAAGCACAGGGAATTCCGGTTTCTACGGGTAGCCGCCCCACAAAACCACAGTCTGTTCCCTGACCGGTCCACCTAGAAACCTATTACAGGATTTGGTAACGTTTTGCCGCAGCGCGGCAAGCGTATTCCGCTCGACAATATTACTGGCAGACATCTTTAAACGATTCGCTATTTTAACACGTTCAACAATGACCCAGATTTGAGGATTTCTCGGAAAAGCTTTTTAATAGAACGAAGCTTCGCGATACGAATAATTAGAAACCAGACCGTAGAAGTTCATTTTAAATGTACATTTTTGGGACGATCTT
Organism: Nomia melanderi; assembly: GCF_051020985.1. Classification (NCBI taxonomy): domain Eukaryota; kingdom Metazoa; phylum Arthropoda; class Insecta; order Hymenoptera; family Halictidae; genus Nomia; species Nomia melanderi. Next base: position 6,624,162 of record NC_135004.1, on the reverse strand, counting down.
TAAAGGGACTGGAATTAAATGAAATTTTATTTTCTTCATGAATGGATGCAGTAAATGGAGTATGTAACATAGAAAACTTTAGTGGAATTTCTCGTGTATCAGTTCTTACAGATTTTTGGGAGTTGAAAATAAGATTGCACAGTTCGTTGATAAATGGGTACTTCGTTGAAGTGTAAGTGATTCTAGGAGCAGAACAATATTAATTTATACAGTAATACTCATAATTATGTAAATTTTCTTTTTAGAGATGTTATGTTTAATCTCCAGTATTTATTCTATAATAGAAAATAATTGGAGGAACGTCTGAGATCATCTATCAGTTCCAATCCCCGATGAGTATACTTAGTACTTATTCCAAAAGTTAATTAAAGAAACATTAAAAATCATCTTGCACTTCGTCGGAAGTACTTTATTAGAAGTACATTTTAGCCACAGCTTATACGTTACTTCCAATTCCTAATTAATAACTAATCCCCAACACTTATTGTAGTAGGCAGTTAAAAAAACATCAAAAATCTTCTTAATCCTTTATTTCCTGGTGACATTGCTTTGAAACTACATATTTCGATATCAGTAAAATGCGAAATAATAGTAAACTATATAATCAAGAAGCCACCATTATAAAATCAATACAGTAATCGCCACCTATTTTGTCGATAGTTAGAATAGCATTTTATATATAAATATTTATTTTTGTCAAAAATGATAAGTTAATTAACATTTATCGTGAAAATAAATGTAGCTTACCTGAAATTTGTTATTTAGGTCCTAAAGGGTTAGTCGTTGTAAGTACATTTCCACTGCGTATAATCTCCACCGTTCATATAAGAAACGGTTGAAAGTACCAACCCAAGCAATCATGTTACGCTCGTTTATCGAATACACCGCTTGCCGGAAGTGCTGTTCGCGCCGTAAATTCGCTGAGCATCAGGAGAAAGTAATCGCCGGATTAGTTTTAGAATTGGGTGTACTTAATACAGCAGTCGCAGTAAGTTACACGGTGCCCCGAGCAATACAAGTTAAGAAGGATTTATTGGAGGTTATCACGAACTTCTGATATTATAGCACTAATTCTCATCATGAAGATCGGGCCGGCCACCTTCACTGAAACCACATAAAGCGGCTTGACCAGACGACCTGGAAACCTATTAGGGCGTCCCAATGTTTCGCCTTACAGGCTTACTTCATCGCCGCAATCGCATCAGGGGACACACCTTCACGGGATCCTGAGCTATTAGCCGGGATTTCTCTTTCCTCCAATTTAAATGATTTATTTCGCGGCAAGTCGTCCGTACCTCGGAGCAAATACCATTCACTACCTTTAACCCTCGGGCCACCGGGTCGATTTAGACCCAAATCTTCTAACAACTCCTTCGTGAAACAAAGAGTAAAATCAAATGTGACATTTGTCGATTATAAAAAAGGATTACATTTGTTTTCCTTTCTTTTTATTTATTACTATATATTATTTTATGTTACTTTTCGCTTTCTTTTATAGGTATATTTTAGTCTCCGATTTTAAATCTTTCTGTAGCTATAAATCATAGCAACAATGGACAGTAATCATCGTGAATTAATGAATAATAATAGTATTATTACAAAAAATAATGCAGTGGTATTGCCGAACCGTTGGTGTTTACAGCAAGGTTTATTAGAGAACAGTAATACAGCGTTTTGGATATGCTCGTTGCTGGTAGTATCCTGTTGTCATATTTCTTTCAATTGACGGAAAATTTGATTTGTCAATGAATAACATTGTTTCCCCAGGAATGTGACTACAGATTAATAATGCGATCGATAATTTATTGTATTATTACACTCGACTCGTGTGGTTCATTTTACATTATCGTGCGAAGTATATATGAATATCCAATAAATTTACTGTATTACAATGTCATGTTTATAATGATACTGTTCCCCGTTGGAAGCGATAAATGGGCGTTATAATGCACTCAATCTAATGGCGGTACTGTTGACTTTAATGTAATTTAACTTGGTCATTTATAAGTCATGATAGTTAATTTTCATTTTATTACTACGTTATAATGAGTAATACTTTTTATTAAATTATTACGATTCTTACAACTCAAATTATCTATTATTGATTTAGTCTTATTTTTTCACTAAATTTATTATTACTTTTTTTAAATTCATTAACAAATTTTATGAATGCAAATTTCAATAAATTTTATATTTTATAACAATTCTTATTATATAAAACGTTAAACAGGGAAACACGTAAGTTACTAAAAAAGAAAGAAGTTGAACAAGCAAACATTGTGATTGTTATTATGAAAATTGTAAACTTATAATTGCACAGCTTATTTTTCCAATTACATTCTTAAAAGTTTGCATTTGCATAAATACGTACAGTCCAATTATAATATAACTTGATGCATGAACGAAGAAAATAAACAGAAATGAATGTTTAGTTGGAGTTATCGACGTGTTATAACATCTCTGAAAATATCTGTCGCCTGTTTCAAGAACTGAATTGTTTAAATGCGAATTTATTGTACATATATCTTTATTCGTGTTTTCGGTGTCGTCGCAGTTTCACTCGGCCAATTACAGAACTGGATTACGTTTGCCTCATTAATCTAAACATCCAACCGAAACGGGGCAGTCACAATCGAGCCACACTAAATGAATATACGCGCCGTGCCGGTATATACCAATAGGATACGGTGCGGAGATATAAAGATTGATTTACGAGTCCCATATGTCTGTAAAAACACCGAAAAAGTTTTAATTGCTCTGGTGACGTATTAAACAATTCAGTTTGCGCGTACCATTTGACCTGGAACTTCAAACGTACCCAGAAATTTGTTTCAACTCCAAACACTGTCTTTTAATCCGTATTAACTGTGAAAAAGTAAAATTCTCGCACATGCATTTTATCAAAGTTAATGAAATCTTTAAACGTTCATACAACTTTATATAAATATTTTTCAGTAGATACGATTTATTTCGAATATTGAGCAGTGAAGCAATTTCTTGATAAAGCTTTTCTTTATTTATTCTTTTTTTTTATCATTCAAAGTACTGCAGGACATTCTAACTATATATCACAAATAGGTTTTACTATTAGGTATTTATTATTAAAATTTTATATTAAATTATTCATTTTTACTATTTCAATGCACCAATATTATATTACTCTCATTTTACATTAAATTAATTAATAATTCAGTGTAATGCAAACATTCCTACTGCTTATATGATAAATAAAGTTCGATCATTTATATTTGCCACACGAAAAGCTAAGTTCGTTCGAATAATAATTAACCAATATACTAATAAATAAAATTACTTTGCTCTAAAAGTTTCCATGTCATTTTAAATATCACAAAATTTCTCGAATGAATATTTTGAGTCATACCATAAATTAATTGTGAAGCGTGAATTTTAGCTGACTCGGCTTTAAAACACGGAATAATTAAATGAGCCATTTAAAGACAGTGCAAGCACTGTGTATCGAGTCCTTTACGAAATGCGAGGACAAACGTATTTCCGGTCAAAAGAACTGGTCGGTCGAGGGTTTCCGTTAAAACCTAAGCAGCTCAGGAAAAGCTGCTTACGATCTTTGGAACGAAGAACGTGCTTACGCGAAGGGTTGCCTTATTTGGGCTCGTCCTAAATGACAGACTGCCAGTCGTGTCATCATTTCATTATCATAATTTACGTACCACCATAACCGGCTAATGGGGTTCACAAAGACACGAATGCCATGAAATAACAGCTAACACGATTTCTTCGTACAGTCAATGTAATATTCGTTGCTACGCGATCTTCCTTATTTTTACCGTATTCTGGCAACAAATTTTCCCCTAAAACATACTGTAGAGGCTAGAGCCAAAGGCAATAATCTGACTGCGAATTAAAATTGCATAAGAACTACCGTATTTAGAATAAAAATTTGTATACCAAGATCTTTCACAGCTATCTGATATTATTAAGTTATAGTGATTTCGTTTTATGATAAATAATATTTATCAAAGTTGTTATTTGTTGTTGAGATCAAAAAAAGTGTTACAACTATACCATACTAGGTAAAAGTAAATATAGGTACATTATTTTGAGATGTTATATTTCTATCCGATTGCAGGTCATTTGGTTCCCCAATTTTACCAAATGTAGAAATCATAGAATTTGAAGAAATTATGTTGTCTATTAGCGTCAGTGTCTGCATAAGATGGAATCAACTGCAACGTTATTTTCAACCCTAACTAAATTACAAGTATTCTTAGCCATTTTTTTAAACCTACAATTAGAATACTAATTTATTTCCAAATCTCTCACAAAGAGATGGAAATCTCTAACAAAGTATGTCACAATGCTTGTCTCCGTCTCATTGACTAGAGTCATTATAACTCCATCAATCAAATTATCCAAATTAAATCCACCCAGCAGCCTAAAATTCAACATGTTGACACGAAATTTATCAAATATACAATTATTCACAAACGTATCCGTTCATCTATATTTATGATATATTTTACTAAATTAAATAACGTTTTTTTTTAATAAACAGAATAATATCAATCATATCTAGTAATTTCAACTTTAACATTCATTAAATATATAATATGTACATATAAAAAAGTAGTCAGATACTTATATGATTAATTGTTACATTAACCCCTGTATTACTAAGGACACTTTACACCCACCATATTACACTTTTTATATTTTGTTTTACTAATGAATTCAAATAAAATACTTTCTTTCGAAGTAATTTGAATGCTTCGTTTTACAGTGAACGCAAGTAGCATTTTAAATCATAACTGGGTAGTACAAGGGTTAATCACTATAAGTCCTAAACACTATTTTTTCTACATAACACCTGGACTTCATAGCCTACTATTTCTTTGTACCAAAAGTAGTCTGATCCATCCATCTATCCAGTGAACATCTGCAATCTTCTATCAGATAAAACTTGAACCCTTAACTTCACCTTGACTTCATAGAGGTCATAGTGGTGAGAATAGTCCAAATTATCTATTAAACGATCGTCTGAAACCTTCGATCTGATAAAACTTGAACCCTAGCCCAAGTGTCTTTATCGGTAATAGATCTCCAGTTTCTCAAGGTCTCCGGCAACCCCTGGAAATCACCAGAGAACCAATTCTACTTACAACACCTTGACTTCATAGTCTACTATTCCTTTGTACCAAAAATAGTCCCATTTATCAATCGGGCAAGTGTTCGCAACCTATTACCGAAAGTCATAATTGATAGTGTCATTTTAGAAACATCAAATTATTATCAATATTCAAATTATTATCAAAAAATAACATAAAATAGTAATATACAGTATTAAATTCTGTACGTTAGGATCTAACTTCACTGTATTGTTCGCATTTGGAAATTCTGCATTCAAAGTATTTTATTCGAAAATTGTGGTTTTCGGATATAACTATATCTTATTAGACGATTTCATAAATGTCACTTTTATTGTGTTACTTCCGCAAAAATGGTCCTTATTTTACCAGCATGTGTCAATTTATTACGTACTACTGGTGGTTGTTACTGCCAATGATAAATCGCGGTGTAGCCAATAATCATTACGTACACGTATATTTTATGTTCGGGTATTGATTAATGGTATCACGATAAATTACAGTTTACCCGATGGTTCAGGTACCGAACCAGCTACTTAGCGCACCAACTGGAACCAACGTAACGCTGGTTTGCAACGTTGAAGCTTCCCCGAAGGCCATTAATTATTGGACACGCGAATCAGGTAAGATTTAATTAACTATCGCAACATCAGTTTATTTTTCGCCTGATTGAATAAGGAATTTAAACATTCGAAAATTCATTTCTCTTGACCTGTACATTCATATCATCGACGTATTGTAAGATAGAAGCAAACGTTTACGTGTTAGTGTGTTTAACTCAGAACTCGTTCGAATTCCTTGTGCATTTTCTTAACTTAAGAAACACTTAAATTATATTTTTAAATACACAAATGAGTATTTTAATATTTCTAAAAGGAACTTGGTATTGGTAGAAAGTCGTATTTAAAATTAAGTTAATTAAAATGCTTAAATTAAAACCGAAAAAGAGCAAGGTAAATATCATAACATGTTGTAAAAAAATAAATAAATGAATAGTAATTGTAGATCGTACATTTAAATGAAGAAAATGGCGAAATAAAGTGGAAATTAGCAGAAGCGCAGTAATATGCTAAACAGTATACGTATGTTTTCGCATAACGTATGTATTTCCTGTTTTTATTACAAAATGCCACAAATGCAACACTCTTATGTTCTATTTTGAATTAAAATGTCTGGGTTTTTGTTCAGACTTTAATATTTCAAATTACAGTTTCATGGTATAATCATAATAAACATTCATGTTACTACAATGTTTCGTAAATTATTAAGCATTTGATTACCTTACTTTATATTATGCACACGCACCGCGAATAAAAACATTCATTTATGTGAAAAAACTAATATAACGTCACATAAAATTGAAACTTACAAAAATACATTACATTCAAATTCAGTTCTCTCTAAATCGAGATATAAAATATTTTCTAAACCTTGTCCTTTCACTTTTATCCAATGATCGTATCAGGTGCGAGTGAATCATCAATACTTTCAATTTTTTAACAAACATGCCTGAACGTTAATATTAAAAAGACGTTTACTTTCTTTATAGAAAGATTCAATTCATTCAAATCAGTCATTATATAACATATATAATATAATATTTTACAAACCCGAATATGTTTTTTATGCATAAATTAACTGCATACAATCTAATTATAACAGTCCCTTTATATAAAAATAAGCTGATATGATAGTAATGTGTTCTCGTCATTTTTGTTACAGGCGAAATGATTATTAGCAACAACAAATACGCGATATCCGAAATGAAGATGTCGGTGTACAGTGTGCAGATGCAGTTAGTCATCATGAACTTGCAGAAACAGGACCTCGGTGGCTACAAATGTAATTCGAAGAACTCGATCGGCGGTGCCGAGGGCAACATTCGACTTTATGGTGAGTTTTCTCGAATAATAGTCAGATAAAGCACGAATTGTGTCGTAAAATTCCGACAAAACACCGACGCGACGCTCCGTTCCGAAATAAAGAATTATTATTGATGGAAACTATATTTGAGATTAAAACGACTTGGTCGCGTCAGCTTTATTATTATTTGCATCGTTGCATGTATATGACTGCATGAAGATAAGAAGGACACATTATTTTTGGACATATTTTTATTATTCCTAAATTGTGTATTTATTAAATATTTGATTAATACAAATACTGCAATAATATATAATAATAAAACATAAAAATTCATTTGAAACTATATTTAGATAATCAATAATATTTTCCACTTTAAATTTTATCATAACTAAAAACTTAAAAAATCTTTGTATAAAATAAATACAGTATTTTTCTGTTTATCTTTGTATTTTCTTAATATTTCCTTATCTGTACACCACACTTTTTTTTTAATGTAATTATTTCTTAAACAACATACATTAAATTCCTAGTAATTTATCCAAAAATTAAATACAATATTGTATATAATAATAAATGTATCACAGAATGAGTGTAATTTTTTAATAATATTATAGTATTTTTATTAAAAATGATACATGAGAAAACAAATTAAATATTTTCAGCAAATCAAGTATAGATGAATTGCATAATCCTATAAAATTCGCAGCATACTGAACGTACGCGGTAAAGTAGATCGAACGACATAGTTATTCCCAACATATAATGGTCGTTCACCTAATGACAATGGCAATTAGCATTGATTATTAATTTGAGCGTAATAGCCGCTGTATCGGACTGTAATTGCCCAAACAGCTTATTTTTCCAAAACTGATGATTATCAGTATGGTCTAGTTTAATTCTCCGTGCAAATTGAAGCTTGTTCCCCTATTAATTCACGAAAACGAAACCGTGATCCTATACGTAGGACCTTGTTCTCGAATAATAAATTCTTATTAATAATACCAGACTACCGTAAAATTCCCGAATCTTAACAAAAATATTTTAGTAGAAATTACACAGAAAAATGTTTATTTGAAATCACGTTGTATATTTTGAAAACAGTTTTCCGAGTTTCTTAATAATAAAAAATTAATAAGCAGATTTTATGAAAAAATGTAACAAAATTGATAAAAGCTATATAATTAAAAATCATTGATTATAAATTATAATAAACTATCTTTAAACTATTTTTTATCGTGAACCACTTTATTGTATACTTTCACGAAATTTTAATTTTACATTATCAAATTCTTTCATATAAGCGAAACCATTACTATCATTAAGGTAACTTTATTTGCATACTAAAGTAGAGGGATAAAGATACTTCGTAATCGCATAATCTAATTTAAAAGGCAAACACATAGTACTCTCGTTGTACAGGATAAACCAACTGTGAGAATAATATGCAGTCTACTTTTAATTCCTTTGACTATATGTAAAAGAAAATGCATAAATACTTACTTAAATATTTTTACACGTTATATACGCTTACAGATTCATAAGAAATTATTAGTGAAATGAGTAAATATGAAAAATATCATATTTAATAAAGAAATTGAAATTCTTCTTTTACACAAATGCCTGTATTATTACTTTTATATATTGCACAAGATATTCATCCATATATGAACTTTGATAATAGAACTCGATATATAACATTCTAATAACATTGTCCATTTAGAACATTTCTGTCATTTTAAATTACAAAAATACATACATTGCGAAATTACGAAAATAATAAAGTTATTTTCGATGAACAAAATTATTAAAAGGCGTGTTTCAGTAAATTATATATTTGCATGTTGCACAAAGCATCGCATGTTTTACTTTAAATATTAAATATGATTTTCAGTGCGTGCCTCGTGAAAATTTTTAATGCTCTTAAACAAATGAGAAGACATATTTATATGTGCACACACTTTGGGTAATCTTTACTTACACAGCCGAATGTCGAAACACTTTCAAAAATGCATAAATTAAGTAGATTAAACCAAGTAATTAGTAAAAACATTTATTTCCAACTTTCGTAACGTAGTGGATCGATTAACTGCTTCCTTTTATTTTCACGAAGGAAAATTCGAGCAGAAACCAGCAGCGCGGTTCACTTTGAAATATTTGTAGCCGCGCACAATAATGTTTATTCGTTGAATTTAACGGTATAAATTTCGGAGTAAAAGTTCCGAGACAAACGTACACCGCATAACGTAGCTACAACTTTAAAATGATCGAATTTATTGCTGCCTCGCGTTTGTCGTGGCCACGCGCACGCGCGCACCCGTTTTATATTACAAACTTCATAATGCAAATCCTACGGGACAAAATTATGAAGCGAAATAGTGGCTTTAAGGTAATCGTACTTATTGTTCGCGCACTTTCGTTTACAGTGTGCGCCACTTTCAAATATCCGAACGGAATCCATTTGCAGAGCAAGTTTTCGAACAATGTACGATACTATCCATGTGTTAAATTAAGCTATTATCATCATTTCCTATTTCCAATTTTATTGCATTTTTATATTATCATTATAAAGTCTTAGCTGAACTAGGAACATTTAAATGAGAAATCCCTTGTCTCGTTTATTCTGTACTGGAAATTGTTTCTTTCAAGTGTTTTTCAATTAGTTTTTCTAAATTTTGAAACAATGAATGTTATTTCTATCGAAAAACAACAGGAATACTTTTACTTGTTACTGTTTCATAGGCGAAGGAAAGGATCAATATTTTCTTTTCACTACCTGAAATATCTGTTTTTACTGTCAGTATGTTTACATTCTGTCTCTGTCATCTCTATCATTCATATCATCTTTCAATATCAATATATTCACCACCCGTTACACAAGGCAAAAACATCGTAGGGAAAAATCATTTATGGGAGACAAAATGTGGAACTTCATATTTTACAATGATCTCAGACAGAAAGTTGTATAACTTACTATTGCAAAATTACAAAGGTTCTAGGATCGGCAATTTTTCAGTTACATTGAAGTGGTCCTTTAATTCTGTGGAGTAGAAAGTTCTTCACTAGAAATATTAAACATTTTTCGATAAGATCTAGATGACATACTTTGAAACTCACTAATGAAAAAATGTACACAAATTAGGGTACAATGATATTGCATTTCAGTATTTCACGTACTGACGCATTATACAAAGCTCAATATAATATATAAGACTTTACGATCTTCCTACACTAAATCAAGTAGTAACTGAGAAATATATTATAATAAAATTTTACAATCTTGCCATATCAAATCAATTGGTGACTGAGAAATATATTATATACAAGACTTTACAATCTTGCTACATCAAATCAAATGATCACTTCTCCAGTACGAAGGTTAATCTTACGTCACAAGTATCGTAGTTCGAGTAAGCTTCTGAAACAGAAGCATCGTAGTAAGAACTGCTCGAAAAAGAGGAGAAAAAGTGAATCCAGTCGACTTTCCCCGGATGGTACGGCAGTACTAAGTGCCAATAGATTCCATGGAAGACGTAACAAGTGGGGTGAATCGAGCTTAAGTATTTACAAGGAAATCACCGTAACGCGGCAGTCCATTATCAGCGCGCGAACCCGTGCGGCCTGGGACGACTCGAGCCGCCACGCCGCGCTTAATGACGGAAATTTTATCGCGTAAGCCGTGTAAACTAACAGAGCCACCGCGTGTATTAGCGGAGCACGCGGGGATTGTGTGTGCGCCGAGGGGCTGTGTCCCGACGCGCGCGGCGTGCTCGAACTTCTCGTCGAAGTCACGCGATCAGATAAGCCCGGGGGATTAACCCTTAAACCGATGGTATAAACGGAGCGTGAAGGGAACGCTGAGAAGGGAAAAGAGCGCGGTACGGTCTAACGGGTGTGCTATTTGACCGGCGGTATTCGGAACAGGATTCGGGGACGTTGTTTGTTGACGAAGATAAATTGAACAGCGAGTTGCGCATACTTGATGAGATTTTGTTTAGATATAACGTAAGTGTTTCGAGGGAGTTTGTAATGTTGGAAGCATCATTCAAATTATGAACACGTTGGTAACTGTGTGTATTGTATTGTTAGTTCTTGGTAATTATTAGATAAATGCAGATAGAAATGGTTATTGAAATTAATTGATTGCAAGACCTCTTGGTAATTATAATGATAGTATTATGTGCGGTACACGAAGTTAATAGTGAAAGTCACGGAAGCAGTTAAGTTACTTGTGATTCTTTCCTTCTGTTGAAAGTTTGAGTTTTTTATGCTTTCATTTTTCAATTGTGAAAATATAGGCTTGTATAAAGTAAATATAGGTGTTACTTTTTTTAATTGCAAATGATCACATCTCTCTTCTATTCTACAACTACTTCCAAACTTCCAAACCCCTTCCATCCATTTTCAACCCATATGCATCAATCCAATCCTCCATTCCTCAAGTATGTATACACCTACCATCTACGTTCAAACTTGCTAACCCTCTTTCTTCATTAACCACAAAAAACGAACGCTCACATTCGCTATCTCCTGGTCTCCATCAGTGTTACTAATTTCCCCGGACCGAAATCGGAAGAAATCGAACGTTCATGCGCGCCACGTAGAACACGCATCGGTGGTTAGGGTGCAAGGAAAGAAGAACGATGTCGGTGTAACACGTACAAGTGGACGGGGAAAGAAAGTGACGGCGGGATGCCGGGGTATGTCACGTCAAGGTCTGAAAGTCCGCGAAACAATATCCCAGCCGCCTGGCCATCCTAGCCCCGTGCCGCCGCTACATCTTTCTTCCCTTTTCCGTCGCCGCGGACCGGCAAGCTGGCTCTCGCCGCGCGCGCTTCTTCTGTTCCGTATTAGTTATCGTTTATCAGGCCAGCCAGACAAAACGCGCCGCCGGGAATTGGGTGAGCCATCTGTTGCCAGACATGATCGATAAAAGTCCGCCAAGTGCTATCAGTGCTAAACTGCTATTTCGACGAGCTGCCGCACGTTTCACCCCTTCCCAATCCCCACTCTTCCACCGCCATTTCCGAATCCACCCTTATCCACCAGCCATCCCCGCTGCTGGCCGTCGTTTGACGAGCGTTCGCCGCCTTCTGCGATTTCTTTTCCCTCCCGCTCGAATCGCTGGTTCACGCGCGAATCAGTTTCTTTTTAACCCTCGTCCTCCCGTTCTTCCGCAACATCTGCCCAGAACCGACGCCCCCCGATCACGGAACTGTACACGCAATAAATTGAACCCGTCCTACAAATTGCTCGTTACTGCTGATTACGTTCTTATGGGTACGCTCGTTGCGAGAAGGAATTTTTCGGCATCATGGCGCCTCCAGATGAACCAGCGGTTCTTAATCTTCGAATCGCGTTCGACCTTTAACCCTTCGCGCTGAGAGATTTTAACACTAACCGTATCAGGAACCGGCCCGAATGATCGGATTTAATATTCTGCATTTTCCTTCGTACATTTAAGTTTATATCAATTCCTATATTGTTGAATTAATCAGTTTTTCAATTGTTGTCTTTAATTCCGTTTGGGTTTTCGCTAAAAAGATTTATCATCTAATTTGTTTACCTTTATTTTGTAGTCAGTTATTTGACTAGTAAGAAAAGTGCCCTTAAAGAGGCCTTTCGAGTGCAATGACAAATAAATCTATGTGTAATCATTGAATCTTTTGTTTAGAAAATTGTGATTATAGTAAATTGTTAAGTTTATTTACCTGCAAGGTAGCTGATTTTTCCTACTACACGTTTAAAAACACGGGAAATGTCGATATAACGAATCACACTCTCACTTCTTTCGTAACCTATCACGACACCTGCGAAACACGTGTAACAAACTCATGGAACACCGATTAAGAACCACTGTTAAATGAACGTTTTGTTTCTTTCCTTTTTCTTTCGTGTTTCTTTCTTCCGCTCTCTCCTTTTCCTGCGTTCGTTTTTCGCATAGGCAGGGACGACCGGTAGGTGTAATTGGAAATAATATTGGGTCGGGACTCGTTTCCTCGTAATGAGGATTCTTCCGATTCCCTTTAACCATCGGTTCGACGTTACTGGGTCAAGTTTGACTCGTTCTAATAGTTTCTCCGTAGAGAATGTAGCAATGTAAAGTGATTTTGATACGCGAACTTTAATTGATTTGTGTTCTAATCATTTTATACTGATATTTCCCGAATGGGAACAGGAGTTTGATAACTCTCTTTTTTATAACTCCTTTCTTTTTTTAGTCTTATATTTGTCTGCTTTTGTTCAAATTCTTTTTTTAGATAATTACTGAATGATTATAGAAGTAACAAATTATGTAAGCTTAATTAAAATGTAGTTTATTACATTGGATTGAACTTATTTAATTTATACCTGCGTTGGCAGCATTATAATTGCAATTTAGTAATTTAAGTTTAAATAGAAGTCAATGGTGAATTAGCTGGAAGCATGCATTTGTTGGCCATTCGTTTGCCAGTTCCATGACCAGGTAACAAAAAACATTCAATTGTCCTAAATGTTAAACCAAAATACATAATTGATACTTAAAAACTAAAGAGTTGTAAATTTCTTTCAGTGTACAAATACTAACAGTTCAATGACAATTATTGATGTAATAATTGTCATGTTATTTTCCAGTCTCGATCTTTTATTTAGATTCACGATACATATTATACATAAAAGAAGAACGGAACAGGCGGACTTGTTTGCTCTTGTATTTTTGTAATTTCGGTGAATTACGCCGCGGATGTAGTAATTCGAGAGAACAATATCGACAGAGTACGCCGGGAGGGACGAAACCTCCCATTTCGCCTTTTCCAATTTCTGGAGTGTCAATTTTGCAACACATGGCCCTTGCGTTATCACGATGGAAGATTACACTTCCTCTCGTTTTTCCCCCTTCTTTCCACCTTTTTTTTACTGAAGCATCGGACAATTTCTTCGGATGGCTTGATCAAATTGTTCAGTTGCCTGATATAGATTCCGAAAAAGAAAATCATTTCATTAAAAAGATATAGATTAGACATACCTAGAATACCTTTATTACGCGAACTCTCTAATTTATCATCTCGTAAATGATGCAGCGCACGTTGTTCGAATTGAGGACACTTTTATACATATTTGTATTATTTATGACACATGGCTGTTTCATGGATGAAATTTGTATACTTCTTTATATTATAAAAAATCGTAATTTATTAGTGTTGACATAATTTCCTACAGCTGAAACTACTCAAATACTTCGTATATGTATTAATGAACTTCTTATTGTATACATTTCCTTTCGTTTAATGCGAGACTTTCATTCATTTTAAATAAAACTTGATAGAACTCTTAATGAGGTATTAAAATTTATTAAAGCGTACAGTCTTCTAACGAGTAATGCATACAAATTTATACATCTATAAACAATTAAATTCCTTTTAATATTAATACATAATTATTTATATCGATACAAACATTAAAATTATGTAATTAATCAAGTGATCCTCATGAGCGTTTTTATTTTCAAAATACTTACCGTTCAATTACGCTTCGATTATATCATTAATTTCTACTAATTTTTAATTAAAAATTGTCCAAAACAGTTACACAAGTAGAACCCCATAACAAAACATAATTTGTCACAATTTCTCCACAAAAACGGACTAACGAAATCACACAAACACTTCAATACAAAGTACTACCAGACTAAATTTAACAGCCCAAAGAGAAAACAATTCCAAAGAAATTCCTCAATGCAGTCAAATTTTGAAATTCCGTTTTCTCAGAAACCAAACACATTCGTTCACCGATTTTTTCACAGTAATTCATACTGAACATTTCCCTTCACAAGAAATATGTATTTTAATCGAACAAATATCCTTGAAGGGGCGTGTTAATCGCGCGATCGAAGAATTCAAAGTGCGCAAGATGAAAATCGTAAAAATGTTTTTAATATGTGGCTCGGGTTTGTGGAAACCGAAGTATTTTTATGAAACCAGGGGGCATAGGAAACATCCCCCAGAATAAGCTGTTGCTGCGGCGCGTTACGCGGAAGAGCGGCGCTAGCGGTGTACACGTCGATGCATGTATAAATTGAATTCACTATAGGAATTCCTCGTCAAAGAGCGGAATTCTTTGCCTCCTCTTTCCTGCCGATACAGCCCGCGCCTGCACAGCGTGACGTCGAGCGTGAAACTGTTCAAGACCTCTGATATCAAAGGATTAGGCATCCGAAAAGAATCATATCCGTTATCACTTGTTTCCCCGTGTAAAAACGTCGGTGAAGTGAAAATAAACGTTTCCTTTATTCACGAATAATTAAAAACATTTTAATAATTTTAAAACGATGATACATACCATAGTGTGGATTTTATTAATTTTTTACTAATGTTGCATATCGAGTGCTAAATTTGTTCTCCTTGTTACTTCTATTCCTTAATTGTTTATTCTTATTGCTCGACCGTATATATTTAAAGATTTGCAACATTTGAGGATGTTTAAAAAATTGTAGAATATGAAGCATAATCGAATTGAATAGAGTTGGATTTTTCTTTTAATCCGTCAGTGTGTTAAACCCAATAATTTCCTACGAGAAAAAGTGAATTTTATCCGATATTGGTTTCTCTAAATTCTATTCATAAAAATGGAAATTTACTTGACCGTCATCGATATTCCTATTGAAGCCAGTTTCGTTTTATTTGTAAACTTTTGCGTGGAATATCTCGAAACCCGTTTAGAGTCAAGTATTTAT
Organism: Nomia melanderi; assembly: GCF_051020985.1. Classification (NCBI taxonomy): domain Eukaryota; kingdom Metazoa; phylum Arthropoda; class Insecta; order Hymenoptera; family Halictidae; genus Nomia; species Nomia melanderi. The sequence goes on along the minus strand of NC_135004.1, from coordinate 6,608,463 downwards.
GGTTTGCAGATTGTTAAATTTGTATTCAACTGCAGTAAAAAATCGAATTAACAAGAAGCTTGCAATATTATTCTATTATATCATTTTTCGAATTTATTTAAAGTTAAACGAAAGTAACCGTCATATCTCCTAAGTGAATAGTTTGAGAAATTCATAAACGAATATGAATTAATGTATCTTCTATTAGTATCTTCTATTAATTACAGTATCTGCAATTAAAGTATCTTCAATATTTTAAAAGATACTCATTTGTTACCCTAAGATAAGCGTGGACACACCGTATATAAGGTTAAGGTCATATCAGTGACTAAGCTTATTAGCAACTGTAAACAAAGGAAATTTAAATATATACATTCTAAACAAGAAATTATAGAGAATGTAGCAAGATGTGTATGCTGACGAAACAAAAATTAATAATACATGTGAAAGGAAATATAAAAAGGGGAAGAAATAATTCTTTCGATAACGTTGAATTTCGAAACCTATCGATCACGTGTATAAATACCTACCTATTGTTCAATTTTTAATATTGTAAAAACTTATAATAGGTTTACAGTTTATAATGAATAATTTATAATATAATTTAAAATATTTTCTTGCCTTATTATTTAGCTACGTTAATCCCCTGTTCTCATGCACAGGAATTTTATTTATTTATAAATATTTATGAGAATCGTCTCTGTGAGAAAATCACAAACAAGCAATTCAGAAGAGGCCAACGGCCAATGAACAAGAAGTTAGTTTACATTCGGTGGCAGATCGACATGTATCAGTCAACCGAAGTGATCGGATATCCAATAGTTAGATAACCAGTTACTAAAAGCGCTTCGGTTTCAGCCAGTTAAGCCAGGAAACGAGCTCTATCAATCCAGTAGGCAATTACTCAATTCACTCAATAATTAATGTCGATCAATTTCAATTGAAACTATCACTTACTTATTGATATTGTATTAAGATTAATGCGGTTTACTAACCTATTAAACAATATTTCGTATAGGCTGTAGTTTCGAGAATCAAAAGGACGGTGATACAGATACTATTTACATAAAATTAATCAGACACTTGAAAATAAATATAGAAAAAATATACTTATATCCAAATTACACAATTTTTGTATTTCACAAGAAAACTCAGTTCCTTTTAGGTATTAAAGAATTAAGATAAGCAAAATATTTTATAATCTAAACTACACTCTTCTTCACTATCTATAGATTAAATAAATAATAATTAATAATCATCATTTATAGATTCAACGAGGAAAATATATTTCAGATTTTAAAAAGTGTTCTGTACCTTGTTTTTCAAAAATGAAGGATCTATCGAAAAACCGTAATTATTTATGGAAAGATCTAATATTTTCATTTCTGAAAAAGTAATAAATATTTTAACAATAACCGTACCGCGAACCAGGCAAATGACCAGTTATTAACTTTAATTTCATTTAACTTCATTTCTTATATTACCCGACTAATAAATTTTCCAATTTTTGTCTTTCCTTCCGTTTTTATCTCCGCTAAGAAAAATTTATCGTCAAACGTATTTACGTTTCTTTTGTAATCAATTATTCGACTGTTTACGATAAGAATAGGAAAAATTGAGAAAATTAATGTTTTGGCTTCTGAAATGATTATATAACATGTTCAGAAGTTATAAAAAGAAGGGCTTTCTGATCTAGAAAAACCGAAAAAACGAGTAGTTCCTTTAATAACTAAAAAGAATATTATTTATTCCATGAAAATTTACAAAAATAAGAAGATATCAAAGAATGGACTTAACCGTATTAGCTACTGAGCGATTCATATACAAATTGCCTGTACGGTTAGTGCTAAAAGAATGCACATTCATTACTAATTGCATGCTCCATCGATTCGTGTGTTTAGACATAGACCTGCCGGAGCACTCGAAGAAAGTCGGTGATCGGCGCGGGGAGGACGATCTCAGCGACTCGATTGGCGATCGCGATCACAGACTGAATCACGTGTACCAGGGCTCCCTGCGGGAAACGGGCTCGACCCTGGAGCCGTTCTTCGACGGCGACGCCATATCCGCGTCCTCCGACGAGATCCTACCGCCCGCCACCTGTATCCTTCTGATAGCATCTTGCCACCTGTTCGCTCTCACGTAAACAATGTTCATCTATAGTAGAGGGAAGAAGCAACGCGTTCAATTCAACAACGGCGGTCAACGATTCGGTCTCTTTCTTTCGATTCTATCATCTCGATAATCATGGATCGCTTTCGTCTGCGTTAAGCAGTCCACCAGGACAGGAGAGGAACCAATTTCATTCGATCGAGAAACACGCTGATCACTGGATTACGGGTGTTCACGAATTCGTTCCGTAATTTCGATATAAATAATTCGTTACGTGATTTTGTTATACATTGATTAAATTTTTAACTCTTTACAGTCTTTGCAAGAATATATGACGTGGATCGTTCTACTTTTGGGCGCAGATTGAGAGATGTGGAGTTAATTAATTACTATCATTAATTATTAAACAATTAGTGTTTAATAATTAACTATTAATTAACAAGGTGTCATATTTTGATGATGATATTTTTTAATACAGTTTGTTGTAACGTATCGAAATATTATGATGTTATAATAGTTGAGACATGAATGTTTATGGATTTGTAGTAATTATTTTATAAGTTATGATGATCGCAGCGTTGCAACATTTCATGAAATTTACCTCTTATTAAGAATTTAAGTTTCTGTCGGATAATGTCTGTGAGAAATATAATTATTGAAACTGATAATTGCATAAACATACGCAGTTTAATTGTATACAGTAATGACGTTTCACTAAATATATCTTAGTCTTCGATTGTAAAGAGTTAATATTGTTTTGAATGTATTAACGTTCTTTGTAAAAAAAGTAATTATGTATCTAATATCGATACTTTGAAATTTATTTCGTAAACTGGAGGTCGCTGGACATCCGAAGTCCACTGATCACTAATATTTTTATTCTGTCGCACCATTCCATCGATGATACTCTACCACATCTGCGAACGTATTCCTGAAAGAGATTCGATCCCAATTGGTTCGGTTCGAAGAATTTTGACGGTAAGTAATTTAATTTAATTTGAAAATATGTTAGTAAATATTATATTTAGTAAATATGGAAGAAGTAATACAAAAATTTCTACAGAATTTCGTTCTTTCTTACAGCAAAAGATTTTATTTTATTTAAAGTAACCAACAACGCAATTATATTTGCTCCATCTTAATTTCTACTACTTGAAATATTTGATACTTTATCTAATTACGGCTGATATAATTATTGTAAACCATACGGTCGTTAGATATTCTTTATCCAAATATACAACAAAACAAATTGGTCCATTCGTAAGTACAAATATAATTGCAAACTAAACGAAAACTTCAGCAAAAAAAAAGGCTCATGGAATAATTTAATAATTTACAAGTATCTTCGTTGCGCTAAGTGCAATGAATTTATAAGTGGGATGTGCTATAAATTCTCCATACACATATATACACATACATATACGGTGGCTAAATAATAATGAATTGAAATCCTTCTTGTTGCCGGAGTAAGCACTTTTTCCGCCAATTAAGAAGACGCGTCTCGTTACAGCAATTCCACCATCCACCTGTTACTCGGTAATTTACCTGACCTGTGTGGACAGGTCTCCACTTTAATGTAGCACCACTTGCATTTGACAAAAGAATGAGAATAGCAGAAACTTTTGAAAGTGCTTTCGAATGTATTCAGGGAATCGAGATGCCAAACTTCGTACATCTGTGGTAAAGTAAAAGTACGAATGACTATGTAGTCATGGCTATGAGTATAGTATATTTATATTACAAATGTAAATGTAAAATATAAACATTAATATAAATATTTATATTAAATATTGTACATTAAATATTGAATATTTATATTTACAACACTTTAATTGATTAGTTATTGGTACATTTAACTTACTCGTTAAAACGAATTAGAAGGTGTTAATAAAAGTATGTCACTTATTAAGTATGAGAAGGAAATTTATGTTTCACATTTTATGAACAGTAATAGTCTAGGTTTAAAGAATAATTAGAATAATATAGTTATTTTAAATTGACAAACATTTCTGGATATTGTAATTTATTTATGTATACTGTCGACAGCTTTTTCATAATACGTTTACGTAAAAGTTATATCATAGATAAATATATAAAGCATTATCTATTTTTTCCAATATTAATGTCATTCATCTTAAGTTACCTATCGTAAGTGTTTAAACTAAAAATATTATCTGAATGAGTAATTCAAATCAAGATTATGAAAGGTTATAGTTCAACTTTTCACACTTTGAACATTTTTCAATAAAATCAACTGTCAACTCCGACCACGTTTATAGTAAAACTTTCGAAAACCAAATTTTCTTTCAAAAAGAATATTTTCTATACACTTTTACAATCCTATAAAGCATTTCGATTCGTTTAACAATTTGTTTCATTCCAATAAAACTGAAAATAGAATTTCATAAAATCACATTAAAAAAATTACGAGGTACATTGATAAATATCCCCGCAATGGAATCAACGGAACACAAAAGTACTTACAAGAGTATAAATCTTTTCTGGACGAGAAGTTTTCAAGCTTCTGAAAACTTTTCCCATAAAGAGCTGAATTATGATATGAATATATCGAAGTCTTAAATACCAGAGAAGAAGAAAATCACATATGAATCTTCCATTATTCAAATCATTAAATTATTCATTTGCACCTTTCGATTTTAAATATCGAAGCACGAAATCGTCGTTACCTCTCAAAGGGATAATACAGCTTGCATGAGAAGTACCACAAAAAAGCTGAATAAATACTTCAACATTGTGGTAAAAAATATTATCATTAACAAAATTGCACACTGTACATTGTTATTTATTCAAACACATTGCATTCGTGGCACATATATGCAACAAAATTGAAAAAACATTTAACAATATGCATACAAATTATGAAACATTTATTGTGTCTAAGCGTGCATAAATTTCGAATACTTTCGTTGCTGACTGCATATACATATTACTTTTCAATTCATCGTATTTCCTGTGCAAACCGAATCACCGCGAGCATTACACGCGTTCGGCTTTCCCTCATCCGATTTCACTTATCGAAGGGGTAAATCAGCCGCGCGAGGGGTTTCCCGAGCGAAAATTAATATTCTAACGAATATCGGGACGGGCATAACAGCGGGAAACGAAGATCGTCGCGGATCTCGTCATGTTGAACAGCTCCGGCAGCGCGATTGTCCGTCTAGGCTTAACGAGATATCTCGTTAGCACTGCATGTTCGTTCGCGGTCTCTCCACCTCTTTCCATTTCTCACTCTCTCACTCTCCCGTTTTGTCTCTGTCTTTCCTTTTCTTTCTAACCGTCTCGCTGCAATACCACCCGTCGATTATCTGATCTGTTACGATGATAGAATTATTAAATCCCGGTTCTCGGTTCTTCCCTTTCCTCTCTTCTTCCTCCATCTTTTTATACTCGTCTCGACTCCCAGCTGGCTTCCTTGTTCTTATTTTTTTCTTTCGTTTGTATTAGTGGGTGCAACGTATTATTACGATCATTGGCGAAAATTATACTCTAAACGTGGTCCTTGAATTTTAGGTTGGAGTTATTACTAGACTGCGATCTTTATACGTTTATGGGATATATAAATTTGCGAAATGTAGGAAAATATGTGTGTCAACTCGTAACGTATAAAGTGCAATACCGAATCGTTAACAAATATTTGTATTCGATATCAATTTCTTGATGTAATAGCTTTCGATGAATTGTCTACAAAATTGTAGACAATGAGTTTTTTCTTTAATCAGGTTCTTTGATAATAATGTATGAAGATGGACATTACATAAAGATACGCAGCCTAGTTATTGCTTTCGTATTATATGAAGCAATTTGAGTGTATTGGTAACACTCTTGTTTAAACTTCATTTTACAATGTGAATTATTAGTAGAATGGATAGTCAATATTTTGATGTATCTCGCGTCACCTCTACTGCTCGTGAAATTTACTGAATCGTTGTACGCATCATTTTGTGTGAGATAGTCTATGTTGCAGTTATGTTTTGGAATACTGTGTAATAAAATGCATATCATTTTTTGAAATTTCTCCTTTTTTCCTGTAAAAGAAGGTTTGTCGGTAAACATTAACAATACCAATACAACGTGTCAAAAACTGACTATTACGTAAAGTATTATGTAAAGATAATGAAATGTTTATAAATAATCAATTTCCATTGATACAAACTTTAATAATTAATTAACTCTAAATGATTGAATATGAAGAGTACAGTAGAAAAATTGTAAAATGTCATATCACTTATACAAATTTCTTTTATACAAAGAAATGTTTATTTTAAAACGATTATAACATAGACACAACATATCAACAATTTTTTTTAACAATGAACACACAATATACTGTTCCAGATTATCGTTTTTATCGAATAAAATGGAAAAAGAAGAACCTACACTTTAACGATTGACTTCTCGAAATGAAATATTACAGAGAATTCATTCCCCATCTACAATGCATATTTAACATTATTAACAAGTTCACTGTCCACCATTCCAGAGCTTTGAATTAAAAATATTTTATTGAATACAGTATACTCTCTTCATGGAATATTGAAAAAATATAAAAAGTAATTATCTCAATTTCCTGTACGTCACATAAGTTACAACATTAAACAGCAGCGCCCTAAATTAATTTGATTCTCTTTTCACGAAATACGAAATCGTGGTTGTCCGTACTATGTGACGGTGGTTACGAATAAATTTGGCGGACTGTCGAGAGAAAATGCTGAAGTTTTCGGAGCAGAAGAACATTACACAAAGCTTTAAATTTGTTAAGGCTTGATGCATAAAATTCTGCTGGGAAAGTAATAACTGAAATATCCCATAATACACCACGTATTATGTTCAATAAGAAACAATAAGAAATTTAGTCAGGAAATACTTAATTCTAATTTGCACTTCATAAAACATTCTTCGCGCAATTACCTGATTATAATTTATTTTACATTCTTTTATATTGTTACAATTTCATATTTCATTTTCAAGTATTGGATTGTTGAATGTTACATTTTTCTTTCGAATTATGCTGCAAATTACAGAAACACTTAAACAATTTTATTTTTCTTGTAATACAAACAGTACACATATAAAAAACAAGTTTTAATTCCACTAAAATGTGATGTAGATATCATCGAGGGAAAATAAATTTTATCTTGTTTGTTACGCTACGCGAATGAGAAGGTAACGAACTGATTACCTTTAGCAGATTACGCGAATCCATACATATCCCTGATCAATTATAGGTAATTATATAATTTATCATCTTTAAGGAATATTAAGGAGTACACAAGTCTGAAACGATCATTAGATTTGTAATGGAAAAAAAGGTGGAAGAAACGGACTGAGTGTATCGAAATCGAAACAAACACGTTCGAAAAGCCTACTTTCAGATTACATAAATCTAAAGCTAAATTAATTGAAAAGTAAGACTAAACTCAAAACAAAGTTGTTCTTCTTATCTCGTTAAAAGTATTGTCACTATATTCTGGTCTCTACAGAATAATGCAACTCCTGTAAAGAACATTTTTAAACAATATTGTGTTGCTTTCAACACATCCAAGTACTTACGACAAAGACATGAAGTAAAAAATTGAAATGTTTTAAATTCACAATTAGATATAAATCTCAGAACATGTTGGATCAATCGAACATAATCATCGTACAGATTTAATTAATCGATCAATTCTTTAGTAACTACTTCTACAAGAATTACTTTTTTGAATAGTGCATACTTCGGTTTCAAAAGTTTCAACAATTTCAAATAACTTCCCAGCAAAGAAATGAATTCTATTGTCACCATAAATATATGTGTCAACTATAAACTTTAAATATTCATAACCACAGAATAGTATTTGTTCGAAGCTATACATCGAACTCCATCCGAATCCATAACATTCATATTTATTAACTCCGGCTCAAAATTCTCGCCACTAATCTATTTCAACATCCCCAGGCAACGGGTTAATGATGAAACCGAAATTAAACAAAAACGAAACAAATCGTCGGAGCGTAAAATTGATAATCCGAGTTGGAGGTAAGAAGGAGCTCATCCCGAATTCCGGCCAGTCAGCCAGCGTGTATTATGCAAATCGCAATCGAGCCGGTTGTAACGATAACGATAAACGCAGTCCCACGAAGAAGCATAATTATTCATTCGTCGCGCAGACGCGTTTTGCCCAGCCCCCTCTCATACCTCCCCCGAAGATCGCGTCGTTCACCTGAACACCCTCGTTCCCAACCCCCCTAACACACAAGGTGTCCCATTTGAATCTTCACACATAATTACCTTCCAAACTATTCATTATTTCGAAAAATGTTCCAAATAAAGCTGACCATGTTTTTACAGACTAATTTTATAATGGCCAAAAAGTTTTATCTAGATGAATTTACGTCTGAAATTTCAAGATAATGTTGGTTTTTTCAAATGAAACTATAGTAGGCTCTCCTATAACGCGATTAAAAAATTCCGCATTATAGGGATTTTACGTTTACAGGTTCGTCTTATTCCTCTGTTTGAATTATTTTGTCACCTTTCTAGTTATTTTTCAACAGCATTTTAACTGCGTTATGGAGGAGTTTACTGTATATGTTTTCACTTTCGTAAGTGTTTAACCCGTTCTAAAGAGCGAATTTATAAACCTAACATTCTTTGAAAACTTTGAAAGTTTTTAATAAGTGTTTAGTCAAGTCTTTATGAGTTTGAAGTCTGAAATTTTTAATAAATTTTTGAAGGTCCTTCAACATGTGTGAATGACTTAATATTTACTGACATGGACGTCTGTTAATTAGTGTTGTGAAACATTCGTGTTTGTGAAACTGCTGTTTAGGGGTAGAATTAATCGATGCATTAACTCTAGGTTTACAGAACGCTTCAATTTAACGTATATTGAATTCTGCAAACATTACTTGGTACACGTTTATATCGATTTTGATTGATGCAATTAGGAGAATATGTATCCTAATGGTATGTTTTTGAATCCCTAATTTCGAAGATCTAAACAAACGAGCATTAATGTTTCTAAGAAGTATAGAAGAGACCCTATAATAAACTTAGTGTTAATGTTCAGGGTTGTTCTTTCGAAAATACATAAAATATAGAACAATTTCAAGGCGTTCAACGAATATAACCTATGAATGACAATAAATTACTCTAATGTTCTTCAAAAACAACTGTATCATAGGTTTATAAATTCGACATCATATAATTTTACAGACATCTTCCTAGACAAGGTTTACTAAGATAGCCCTTCTGAAATACGGTAAGTTTTAATTGGAGGATTTTTTAGTACTTATGTATTATATCACCTTTGTTTCCTAATTGAAGATCCTGTTGGTCAGTCATTTAGGATAGATCTGGATTAGTATTTATTCAATATTATAATACAGTATTAATATTTCATTATTATTATTACTATTATTATTAATATATTATTTCGTAAAAACAATGGTAGCCCGTATAATACATAAGCATTCATTTTTTGAAATAATGAATAGTTCGAAGAACAATAGCGTGCAATGATTCGAACGGGACACCCTGTGAATGGAACCGTAATCGCGCGCGAACAAGCACAAAGTCGTTAATTAAAGTCGTCGCGTGAGCGAAAGGCGAAAACTTGTAACCGTGCTTTCGATACTGTCTCGTAATCGGTATGCATGCGCAGAGAGTGCCGCGTTGTTTGTATGACGAGCTTCCACCCCCTTAAGTAGCTTAGATTGCAAAAGTGAAATATGAAGAAAAGGGAAAAAGAAAAATAAAAACGAATCATCGAAATGAGAAGCGAAAAGCTGTACCGAGTAAACGTATTCCCGTTGTTCTTCGTAGCAAGAAAAGACAGTGTCGCGACGTGAATATCGAGTAGCGATCTCGCGAGTCGCGATAAAGATAAGCAAGTATTGTCGAACACGTACGCGCGATTCGTGCGTGTGAAAGGTGCGAGCAATCGTAGATTATTTCTGTCGTCTTTTGTGTAAGTTTTCATTCTTAACTTGAGTTTCGTAGATATCGAATTATGTTTCAATTGGTGCATTCAATTGTTGATAAGATTTTGTTTAGTTAGCCGATTTGTATCATTGGCGTATTGGAAATGTTGGTTGCGTCACTTGGATTTTAGAAAACGACGTGTTTCTTGTTTTGATTGTGTTTAAAAATTAATTGGAATACTCATTGGAGTATGTAGATCAATAAGTTGAATAAAATTAATTAATTTCGAATTGATGCTACTAATATTTCTTGTACTTTGTATCTACTCTGGAACATGCTCCTACTGACATGGAATATATCATGATCTTGTTTGTTCGCTTCCATCATTCACCAATTAATGAACCATTAAATTTTCCATGCACACTTAGATCTTTATACTTCGAAATAATACAGAAAAAGAATTCAGCAATAAGGTAATATTTTTTATACTTCTGTGTAATGCAAATGGAAGAATTTATTTTGCTCGTTGCTATAGAATGTTCTTCATTGATTTCAGTAGAAGCAAAAGCTTTTTTTATTGACTTAATTCCAAATTTTTTAAATTGTACAATTTCGAACTATCGACGTATTTGATACTGTAGATGTAAAACTTGTCGAATTGTTGAAGTTGAACAATTTGTAAAATTTTCGTATGAAATACTTTGCAAATGAGGAAAATTAAATAGAAGTGAGGGATTGCTCGGTTCACCTAATCGAAAGAACGTGCCAAATATGTATAAATTTGGGGAAGATGTTTATTTAGCAGATGTAATGTATATTTTATCTTTTGTCACGTTTCGTCTTGCTTCAAGTGTCATTGACTGATTTCTGAACGCTTCGAATGTTCAATCACGAACACTTGCGACAGCGTTGCACACGTAAGTCCTGTCAAGTGCGGCTATGAATATTCAGGTCAATAAATGTAATGTTAACAATAACGTTCGATGCTAGTTGCATCGCGAATGGCAAGATGACAACTAAACTGGCGGTGTACTTAAATATTTTGTATGCATAAAGCGACTAGATCATAGAAGAGTTTTATTTAATTAATGCCCGAGGTGTAAGTAACTCCAGCTTGAAGAAACTTCGATTTAACTTGTTCGATATGGAATCCTAATAGAAAAAAAACAATTCGAATTCTTTAATTAGTGACAAACATTGGCGTTGAGAAGAAAAGTAAATTCTAATTTTCGATATTTAGGAAGTCGAACGATTTAAAGAAATTGGAAAATAAAAATAAAACTAAAAAGCTTAAAACTTGCAAAACTTAACACTTAAAAAATTAGGATCTAAGGAAAAATGGACATTTGAAAAAGTAGGAACTAGAGATATGTACTGTTGGGAAATTACAAACTAGAAAATGTAATAGTTGAGAAATTGGATTCTAAAAACATAGATACCTAGGAAACTGAGAACTAGCAAACTGGACACTTGAAAATTCGAAACTAGAGCAGTAGACGCTTAGAGAGTTAATAGTGAGTTACGGAAATGAAAACTATGCACATGAGTGCTTCAGACATTTAAAAGTAGGAAAATGAATAATTTGGAAATCGGAAGCTCAAGAAAAGTATTTGAAACTATAAAACAAAGAATTCTAAAAATATGAAATTTTGAAACATGAAAAGTTGAAAAATCACTATTCCAAATGACTAAAGAAATCTGTAATTTAATATTTAACATATCTTAATCGTTTGCGAAATATGAACTCGAAGAAGGATCCTCCATCCCGAATAAGTTAAACAGTTATACTTGTACGAAATTCTAAGCCCAGCTGCGAGTGTATCGTCTGTATGATGAATGAGTGAACCTATGAGAACTAGGTGAAGAGATGATGCGGTATTTAATAACAATGGACACGAGAATACATTTATGTGTAGATTGTGTAAAATACGAAATAGAATGAAATGATATTATTGAAACTATTGGATTGTTGACTGTAGGTGTTTACAACGGTTATATAATATGTATACATATGTAATAGAGTGTAAGTTATAAATAACGCAACAGGAAAATCAAACGATCGAGATCGGCCTTCCATGTTTCGATGACACAAATGATTTCTCTTCTGGATCGCTGTGATCATCTTCTTCGGATCTTTATTAAAAAAAAAGAAATGAAGACAAAATATAAGAGAACACACCGAAGAATAAACAAATTTTTCACTTCGATCTGATCCAACGACCGCAACAAAATTTCGCTGATCAATTTAAAGAAGAGGACACATAATTTACAGTAACAATGATTTCTAGAATTACCTTTGTGTCATCAATTATTATTTTTATTTTCGGTCGCGATGTTATTGTTAATATCAAACGCGTAAATGGGGGAATGTATATTTGTGCTTTGTCGAAACAATCCGAAACGAGAGAGTGTGCTGTAAATTATTCCATCGAATCGTTTACCCGTCGACGCGGCGATCCCGAAAGTGTGTAAATATACTTCTATTCACAAGTCGCTTAGTTCGATCATCGTGAGACTCGAATGATAATTAGCTTTCACCATCAATCAACGCCAGAACGTGAGTACTAATAAAATCGCAAAATGAAACGCGTTGTCTTTGAAACAAACAGAAAGAAAAGAACAAAAAAATAAAAAATAAAATCGACCGAATTTAATAGAGTAAGTGTAAACAGCCATTTCGAGACACCGGCGGTCATTCTGAGACACTGTTCCGCGTACACGCGAAATTCGAATTTCATCGAGACAATTGCAAAGGTAAAATGAATATCAAGCGCATCATATCTCGAGAAGCATATCGATCACTTTTTCACCCTCGTTGCGCTTCCGTTCGCATATCAGAAATATAATTTCTCTAAACGAGAAAAAAACTGTTTCGATCAGGGCGCGAATTCACGCGAGGTTAGCGATGTAAATCCATTCAGCAGCGAAGCGAGGTATAGTCGATCTTTACGTACTTGCATACCGTCGATTTGTAAACGAAAGAACGAGCAGAGAAAAACTTAGGGGGATTAGCGATGCGAGAAAAAGAGAGAGTATATTTGTGTGTCTGTGTGTGTGCGTGTGTGTGTGTGTGTGTGAGAGAGAGAGAGAGAAAGTGAGTACCTTAGCCTTTAAGAAGGACGGATTGAACTGTCCTCTTGTGTGAATGGTCTGGCCTTAATATATATTTTGCAATACATATACATACGTTACGTACGAGAGGAGATACGGAATAGAGGAGGCTGTTGTTCCTCCAGCAATTGTGAATACGATCACCTTCCCCTCGAGTTGGATGTGTGTGGAGCACGGTACCCACTTGTGCACAGTGTTTTACAAGAATCTTCTGGGATAAAATTGGAAAGCTGTAAAACCATGAAACTTTGAGTATTGTTGTTTCTTTCCTTTTCTTTAACTATCACATTACAATTTCTTTGGCAGCTATGTCTGTCAAAATTTGTTTGTTATTATTCGTTTGTTGGAAAAAGTAGAATTCTGTATTCATTAAAAGTACTGAGTATGTACTATAAAGATTTTTATTTAATTTACAATTATTTAGATATTCTTAAACGGGAATTCGAATATTGTTTTTAATTTTAATTGAATTTTTATTTCATTTTTATTTCTTTTTATACATTTTTAGTTTTATTGAATTTATTTTTATGCTTTTTTCATCGCCCTGCATCACGCAAACGTGTATTTATTCTATTCACGATTGTTCGTGATGATAATATTCTTTATTATAAAAAAGTAAAAGCTGCTATATGAAATACTGCATAGTTTGGCTCCAATTTTGCCTGCAATAAATACATCTTAATTGCTTTATGAACGACTTTGCCAAAAGCGCCTTTGCATCAAACTGTAAAGATTTACGATGACACGCCGACGGCACGATGGAACACTTGCGTTAAATATGAGGTCGTCAAAATATTAATTTGTTCCACATCCTCAAATTAACTCAATGGCAACTGAAAATAAATTCGAAAACTCTTTTATTGAAGATACAAAAAAAGAGGTGTAGGTACATGATCGTATAAAAATTTGTTCAAAGTTTCTTCATATAATCATTCATAAATTCACTTCAGAAACATGTGACAAAGGTAACACCACATAAAGAATTCGAAGAATTGAAAAATTGCATTTTTAAATTTGATTCCAAAATTACCAGGTAACCATCAATACTTTTCATGTTTTATCTTCTAACTCCTTTTATTGATTAAAACTCTATGATGCTTATAAGTAAGGAACAATTTACAAATTTCTAAAATGACAATGTTTTCAGACACTTCGTAACAATGTGAAAATTATAATGCAACGTTCGAAGGCAATGTGTACAAGTGTGTATCAGGCTTAATAGTTACGCGACGCATCGCACACTGTACAATAATCACGCGCATACACATGTTATATACAAAATCTATATGATACATATGATATAAATATGAATAACGGTATATGCATATACCTGCGTCGATGTAATTAAAAGTAATGTCCCGTGTAACGTGACTTCCAGAAACGGAAACTGTACTAAGCCTACTAATGAGTTATCGCACCGCTGGTACCAAGGGAGAAAAAGTATATGAAACTGAATAAAGAGAGGATTAATGTAAATCTCGTTGTTCGTTATTTTCAACACCTGTACAGCTTCGACTTATTCCCCAAATAATACCACCTGCGCTCAGTCGAAAATTGAGATTAATCATCCTTCGTTTTTTACACAGAACTTTTACACGGATTTAAAACTTTCACTTTTTTTAATTGCAAGTTCCAGTGCATTAAAAGTGATGCGACAAAATTATGAAATTTTATCAAAATTTCTGTATTACCGTTTTGTCTTTGTACATTATACATATTCATTTTAGCAACATATAGCTAAACAAATTAATTTAATAATTTTCTACTACAAAATTCTAATGACTGTAGCCATTATAGAGCATGTAATCATGATTTTATAAACATAAAAATTTCATCAGTCCGGTACTTTTAGTGTTAATAATATAATGATGACAATAAGTATCAAATATGTTTGTACGTATCGAAAAGAATAAATTCAGTTGCATTTTATTTTCGTCTAGATCAGTTCAGTCAACATTTTTTATTCAACCAATAGTTTTTAATTAAATCGCTAAGAAAAAGATTTACTTTCCGAAGCAATCTTGATTTTATTTGAAATAAAAGTATCCAAAGTTTCTATAGCACACGTTCAAAAGGACACTTCATTATAAACTTCATTATAACTGGTAAAGGTCATTAATAACTTCGATTGTATAGTAGAACGTGTTGTTGCGCTGCAGTCCGATACACGGTAATGCTGTTTGTACTGCATTACATGTCGTTTTGAAGTCCATCAGAATTCCCATTGTGTATGTATCGACGGCCTATACTACTGCATTAAATGCGCCACATAACCAAAACGTTGTATTGACCTGGACGATTATTCAATTTAATGATCTGACGCTGACGTCCTTTAAGCTGTAATCCAAACAGCCCCACATGGACTCATTAGTGAAAGTGTCGAACACTAATCGCGGACTCAATAATTTACAAAAACACTCGAGTTTCACACAAATTCTGATTAAACTATCAACGAACATACTGTTGTGCATTGGAAAATATGAGACTCGAAATAATCGAAAATTAAAGAACAATTGTAAATTAATTACCATTTCCTAACCTTAAATGGCATTACATGTAAATGCGCCCTAAATCGTTCAGATCACCTTAATAACAGTTGAAGCTCAACAGTAAAGTTCTAATCCATATACAATCTGTTCATCATTTATCAAAATCTTTGAATTATTACAATTTTGTTAACACCCATTTCACTAACATAAAATTACAAATACCAGTAAAAGTATAATACTTTTTAATAGAACTAATAAAAGGCATATCGTCGAACAAGAAAATATTCATCAAGTATATTTAAATAAATATTCTTCTACACGCAAAGACCAAGTTTACAACCTAATAAATAATGTGGTGCCTTTCAATTCGCTATTTACAAATAAAATCCGCCGTTTAGTATAAAATGGGGAAAGTAGTGGCACGGTCACGACGTGCACAAACAGTGCACATTTCCCGTATTCGTTGCATTTTTGCATTTTTCTGAAATCAAAAAAAAGAAAGGAAAAAATGACAAAGAGAGAGGTCGAGAAAGAGAGAGAGGGGGAGAGGGAGAGAGAGAGAGAGTGAGAGAGAGAGAGAGGGAGAGGGAGAGAAAAAATGAAAAGGGAAACAAAAATTCTTTTCTTCGTCGCCCGTTTTATCACGGGATGCCCCGGCCCACCGGTATCCGCAAAAACTGCAGCCACATTCAGGTATTGGTACCCGTTGACCCTGAACGCGACCATCCCGACTTTCTGGCCTTCACGTGCATCGCACAAAGCCGCAAAGGGTACTTTCCATTTATATCGTTCAAAGAGACACCGGCGCGCTCCCAACGGACCGTTATTTGGGGATCAAATGGAATGAGTTGCATCCTGTTTAGTTGGCACACCGTGAAATGACTGATAGCCAAACATCGAACGTTCCATCGGTTCTAAGTGAAGAAGTGGATCCGTTACTACCCACCGCTTGGAATGGAGACACGTGACGGTTCGAGTGTTTCGATTTCACAGTAACCCCTTTCCCGCAGGAAAACTGAATAGCTCAGAATAATAATTGTCTAACTACTGTTTCTGAGTTTTTGAGAAAAGAAAGTATTTGCGAAATGTTCTTGGATTAATTAACTGATATTACAGTGTTATTAATGCTATTAACTGATATTCATTATTAATAATAATAAGTAACTAAAGAAATATATATTTGACAAACTTTGAGAATCTAATTATAATAATATGAAATGTATTTGATTAATTTCCTTTGTTTCCTTTGATAGTGGAAAATCAAATAAAAATGTCAAATGAATATTTTATAGATCGTTGAATTTGTGTTTAAGAGTGCAAACCAATGAACAAACAAAACGTGTGCAGTGTACAAAAAATGCTTTGTTCGAGCCTCTTCCTTTAAAAATTTTTTAATTTGTGTAAATCTTTAACGAGCACAAATTTTATTCATCTTTCGTCAAGTCTAAGGGATGAGCGTGCCCTTTGATGTCGAGTGTTCTAGCAACGTACGAGCCAAAAATGATACGTTAACGTGCGAAGCAGTGAACGCGTGATGGATACATAAAAACGATCCAGACGAACAAGAAAGGAGAATATGCCGGAGCCGGGAAGTTGTGTAGGCACGATGATGAGCGAAGTTTACAGGCACTCGTGAAAAGCTTGGATAGGTTCTGCTATTTTTTTGGACACTGAAGACATTTATGTTACAGAGCATTGTACAGCAAATACTCTCGTCAATGTCACAAATTTCATTTCTCTAGAAAATAGAGCAAAAGATCAGTGATCCGAATATCAATTGCTCAAATAAATATTGTCCGCCTCAGAGAGACACTAGAGAATACTCTCGTAAAATTATAAAAAAGGGATACTTAGAATTACCCAAAAACAGATTTAGAAATTTACCAATTTACCAGATTAGGGAAGCAAGGATGACGGATAATGAATTATAATGTTCCATGTGAAACGTAGTTACGAAATTGAATCAACGAACGTCAAAGTTCTTCAGTCATTTTGGAAAAAGGTTAATTAATAATTGATAATTTTAAAATACAGAATGTTTCGAATAGTTCAAAACATATAGCAGTTCGCCGAGTTTCGCGTTATTAAATTCGTCGAATTATTATGTGAAACGCAGTCACTGTCTTCATTCAACGTGTCGCCGCACGAACTACAAATACGGCGCTTATATCATTCGAGAATATTAAGCGTTATTGACATAATTCATTGGCTAATGATTGCGTCGCTAATAGGAAAGCGTTTCCACGAAGGGCACGGGGTTAAACGCGATTCAAGCAGTCACGAGTTATAAGAGCCAAATTGATTCTGTCCGATTTTGAACAATGAAAGTGCAAAGTGTGATTAATTAAGCGATACGCGTGATAAACGGGTATGCCATAAACGGTTGGCAGCCGAATACGTTATCACGCGCGACGGAAAATATGTACTCGACGCCGGCATTATGCGTAGTGACAACGAATCCCATCGATGCGTATTATTATAAATCGCGTTCGCGTCACGGTGTTCACTGCCGATTCAACTCTTGTTGTCGTTTCTGGAAAAGGTATCGGATCCTCTCATAATTATTCAAGTGACAGAGTTTCGCGTTTAAACAATACATATGTATAAGTGTTACTGTACAAAAGCTATTGAAGTTCATCTGGTATATAGAAAAATCTCTTATATTTTAAATAAACACCTTTTTCGTTATATTTAATTGGAAAAACAGAATAAGTTGATAGTTGTTGAGTTCCAGGGAAGAACCTGCAATATTGTTCTATACACGTATACAGTATTAGAAGTTGTTTTCCTTGAAATTATTTTTTCGTTTTAAATGTTACAATTTGAAATACAAGATATTTTTATAGAATGGTTGCTAATGAAAATAGGAACATTAGTAAATTTAGTGAATAACTTTCACAAAAATAAAAATTACTAGAATTTTGATGGTTACATTGTATAAAATTGACAGTAAATAATTATCGCAATAATACTGTACAAAGACAGATGTCAAAGTTGCATCTTCAATGCAATTATAACTTAATTCTCCCACTAATTTTACACTTGTAAGCTCTCTATTCATTCCTATTAATATCCTTAGTTAGGAGAAGCCACCTCCTTTAAGGCGCTCTCCGTTTCACATCAATAGGACTTCAGTATTTCAGTGGAAGCATAATTCCCAATACTTTCAGCATCTATGTATCTCTCTCGTAATCATCCTTCTCGTTCTCGCTGTTTCACTGATCTATCCCAAGTAAACGGCCAATGCGATAGTCAGCGAAGGATGCTGAATCACCGTCTCGTTGTTACTGTACTTGCTGGTACCTGCTTGTCGCTTTTCAATAAACTTTTCGTAAACGCACATTAAGCTGTCAACATCAAATGAAAAAATATTTTCACGAGAAAAAATTGAACACAGAAAAATATTCATTTTCGAATGAAATTCTTATTTCTGTTATCATTTGCGTAGAAATAGCTTTACTTCTTATCGAAACTATCAATTAACTAATAATATACTTTCCAGTAACTTATAATATTATATTAAAAGACGATCTAATCGGTGTCTTTAAACAACAGTTCTAAAACTATAACTAGACTATTTTACTCGATACTCTATTCAAACTTTGACTAAGAAATCTTCAGACACTAATTATTAAACTTCGCCAATCTGCCAAACAACTGCCAGTAGATAATACGTCAATATTAGCATCAATAAAACACGATATCACCACATCACGAACCAAAACGTGCAATTTTCCTAACGAAACAGAAACCGACATCAAGATTTCAGGAAGCGATTGCATTCTCAATCTCCTATCATCCCATATATCCAATAAAAACGCAGTTCTTCCGATACGTCACCAAGAAAACACATTTTTGAACCTCCACAAAAAGTTACACCACCAAAATTTAGGCCACCAAAACGTTAAACCAAAGGTGTCTCAACGCGAGCTCCGAAGTTCCGCCCGTCGTTCCGCATTTGCCATCCACTCCCTTCTCGCGGCGTCACTTCGACGCGGAAACCGCGCACAAACAACCCCGCAGACGACCCCGTGGGGTTTAGATCCAATACACTCGATAGCAGCACTTGCCGTGGACGGACCAACATAACTTTGCCCGGCCGATGACCAAGTAAATTGCAGATACCGCATCCTCGCCGGCTGGGATATGACCTCGATGATTATTCAATTTAATGAGCCATTGTAGACGGCCCCTGAAACGTGACGTTTACACCGCAACCGATTTCCAGGCCCCGAACGATCGGTCGTTCATGCTTAACGAGTTCGCGACTCCGTCCCCGCCCTCCGATCCTCTATATTCCGTTTCACGCCATCCCCATCTTCCTACCCCGCACCCTTACCATCCTCTCTCCTTCTTCATCCCTCTGACTGTCTGTTTAGCTGGTGTTCGTCGTCCAACGTTCGTCTGGCGGACGCGTGAAAGTTGTTCCGCGCACACGTACACGCCGGACACGGGCACTCCAACAGGCGAAAGGTTTACGACGCTTCACCCTCTCCCACACCTTGCTAGAATTTCGATCCCATGACAAGCACGGAATTCGAGCCGACCGATAATTAGTAGACACTTCGAATCGAATTAATCCGCAATACGACGACGGGATGGCCCTCTCCACATCCGGCCATTAATTAAGGATTACCGATGAGGGGGATAGGCCGCCGGAATCGTGCCCGATTACAATATTAAATAAAACCTCGACTGGACGGCGGGTCGTTCATTAATTAAACTGCATTTATATTCGCGGGTTATGCGAGTTCTTCGATCGGACCGACCGACCGATCGAATTTATTCGCCATTGGGGATGAAGTAAGTCCGATGCTCGTTAACCCCTTGCGCTAGCAACGAGTTTGGAGACTCGAGAAGAGTCTCGCGCGAAAAATTTTGAATCTAACCCTTTGTGGAAAAGACTGCCATTTTTATAATATTATTAATTTATATTCATATTACGAATGTATAGAAACATTGTCTGCGTAGAAATGATGTGACTGGGGGAGTTTCAGTAACTGACTGGTAGAAGCCTGTTCTGAACGATAGATAACCACGGGTGACTGACACGTGATTTGCTGACACGTGTCCGCAAAGGGTTAACTGTTAGGTCTACCGGAAAGTTCTGTCCGTTTTTAAATTGAAAGAATATAATACATTTTCAATATATTGATTAATATTTACTGAACAATATGATTTCCAGTCACTAAAATATCGAATCATAAAGCAATTATTTTTCCTTTATGAACAATATGTCAAAATTTTATGTAATAACCCCGAGAGGCTAGCTTCGGAAATTAAAGATCAATGTTTGATTTGAAACAGTTTTCAAGATACCGAATGATACTGAAATTTCATGAAAATCAAGCAAAGTAGGCCGATGGCGGTATCGTGCGGTATGCGTGATATAAGTACTGCAAAATTAGGGGTTGGATACGTCCATAGTAACTTTTAAGCTGATTCTGCATGCCTCTCAAGAATTTCATAAGGTTTGACGTAACCAATAATTTCAGTTGGATATTACAGTGCTTATATGATTTTAAGTGAAATGTTCAAGATGTTATTACTTTCTTGGAATGCGTGCACCGCTACTTCTAATAAATAAATTAAACTACAAAGAACTATATTCATTATGATTATGGTATGAAAAAAATGTTGAGATACAAAAAACGTATACTTTATAAAAAGATAATGTATTTATTCTTAAATCATTACATGGTAATAATTTTCCAGTAGGCAAAAGAAATTTTCTCTTAATTTAATTTTTGTATGATTTTATTTATAAAAATGGTAATTTACATGAAAAAACCTGGAATATTTTTTTAAGAAGTTATAAGAACGTGTTATAAGAATTAATCAATGTGTGGAAATATAATAATTATTTATTTTTCAAGGAGAAAGACCAAATATTAATTTCGTGTTGTATGCTGGACAGATAATTCGAAGGAGAAAATAAACTCGAACCGTGTACAATGTAGTTAATGTATATATGTAACATGTAAAACAGTGTGGAAAGGTATACGCTAACAGAGTTGAGGCTGGATTCAATTAAACCCACCGTTTCAGAGAAACTTAGTTTAATGATAATTCAATTCAACGATATACCACGGTAATCAATTATATAAGTCAAGGATTCTATTTGGACTGTTTCTTCAACTGTTATTATCCTTCGCAATTTATAATAACTTTATGGACAGAATTGTAACGTGTATTTTTAAAAATATAATTATATTAGCATTATTTATCTAACACGCCTAGTATCAAATTCTTGTATACAGAACACATTTTTGTATACCTTTTATTTCTAATATAATTGATATTTAATTAAACAATATTTTTTAAAATAAAGAGTTAAATGAAATTTTTGAAGATTCATTTTAAATTAAACTTAGAATTTACAATATTAAATGATCGTAGGAAAATAGTATATGCAATTTTATTTTGATCATTATGGAATTTGTTAACAATTTTTAAATACGAAAGCATAGTACAGTAATTTTAAGTTGAGAAATCCCTAAGTATTATAGTACTTGACTTTCGCTTATTACAATCTGTTATATTAATAATTAAATATCTAAATAATATCAGATTTATTTTACCACAAACAATCTAAAAAAGAATATTGATTTTTTTATGATCCAAAAGAATGTACATAAATGCTCATCAAAAGTGGTTGTCTATTAATATCTTTAAAAATTGCGGAACATTCTGAAAGATATTGCGCTTTCCATAGACTGTGCTAAAAAAATTAATGGAACAGTAAGCTTTTCAAAGAATTTTAAATTTTACCAACCTCGGGTTAACAGATAAAACTGATAATTCTTCTTGGAATATTTTATATTTTCGTGGAAAAAATGGTTTCTCTTGAGAATATAAATATATACACTTCCGGGAGAAGTTTTAGAACCACTCAAAAATTTTCATCGATTCAATCGAGAAAAATAGATGCAAAAATTTTAAAAATTATTTTAATGTTTAAACATAGCTAAATATATTGAGGCTACGAAACTCGAGAAAAGTTATTCTATTTATTTTTTAGTTCAAATATTTCTAACGTTAACAACATAAAAGCAATTTTACAGGACATTTATGTCATCGAATGACTTTTCATATTTCTTTACTTTTTCCTGTATTTTATCAATTAAATCTTTATTTTTATGTTACGAATATCCTTTTAAACATTTTGCGAAACATTTCTCTTACAAAACTAATGTATAGATCGGTCGTGTTAACTGAAATGTCATTTATCAGTTAACCATTCAGTCATTGATGAAAACAAACTAAAAAACAAATATAATAAAAATTATATATATATATCAATATATATTAAAAAAGTTAATTATAAAATTAGAATACTTGCTTCAAAATCTCAAAAAACTAAATAAACACAAAAAAACCAATCATTAAAAATTATTATGACGAACAACGCCAATGCTGGCTTTCCAAAGTCATCGAATCAGTTATTTCGTGAACCATACCAACGGAATAAAGTCGAAAGAGGCAAAACAAATAGATGATCTAAATCCCCCGGCTGCGAAGTACGCAAAGAACCCGTAGAACAAGTTAAGCAGTCAGTTAAGATAGTTGCCGGGATTGATTCTATCAGAGTGGAAATCAGAAGAAGTTTGCGACCCGTTCACAGCCTCTGCAGCATAAGTGAAAAGACGCGGGTTGTTCATGGGGCGCGGTAAAAGAGGGACGAAAGACGAAAATGGAATAAGAGGGAAAAAAGAACATAGATATCGAGGGAACAGAGGAGAAAAGGCAACATTATCGGAAAAGATAATATCCATAAAAGAACACTGAAGGAACGAAGGAAAGAAGTGAATGGAAAAGAGAAACGAGATTCGAGACTCGCTAACAGAATACACAAAAATATAAACAGATGGGAGCAAGTCAGAAAACAAAGTTAGCTTCACAATCTGGCAAACATAATAATAAAACGAAATGCACTTTTCCAGCTCGTGCACTGTTTCGACTTTTATTACTATTATTGTTACTATTAGTATTATTTAATTACTTCGGATATATATTAGCTGCTGTCTGCTTCGTAAATTTATATAAAAGTATGAAAACTCAATTTACAGGTATCCTAAAAAATTATTTTACGTGATTTTACACGTAAAAGCGAGATAAAATTTGTGTTACAATTTTTTCACAGTATCTCTCATCGTTATCGAAATATTCCACAAGAAGGACACTTTTTATCCATTAAATTGAATTGAATGTTTGTTTAACAAAAAATACAGGAATATTTTGCTGTGTAAAGAAGAAAATTTGAAATGTTTTAAAATTCAGCTCGAAAATGAATATATCAATCCTCGACACAATCAACAGATCAACCAATCCGCGACGCAAATTCCATTCACAAAAACCATGTACCATCCGGCCGATCCAATATTCGCTGTCGTCGCTAATGACCGCGGCGTCGATATAAGCCCGGAAGGGATACGATAAAACCAAAAGAGGAAAAATAAGGAAAAAAGGTAAGAAAAAAGTGAGGAAACCGAAGTAGGAAGCAAAGTAGCGATCTCCCGTAGCACGCACATATCTATATCGAGAAGCTCGTTTCCAGTCGGGTCACGAACAGGCCGGATGGCCGGAGTCCGGGCTGTTCGGAGTGGCCGGCAGAAAAAGGGCCGAATCGTTAATCCCGATCGGCGAGAAAACGTCGGGAAAGCCGTAGTAAAAGACAGAGAAACACACGGAAAAGGAAAAACAGAGAAGAACGTAAAAACAGAGAAAGGCAACGAACGGTTGCAACGAAAGCATGAAAAGGAAGATCCTAATGAAAAACAGTTAGCTAATAAAACGAACAGTGAAATACAAGAAAAATCGGAATGACAAAGAAGGCTACAGAAAGTCCAAGAATACAGACAGAGAAGAAAGGGAAAAATAGATCCTAGCAGAAAATAGTTAACTCAAAAATACGGACAGAGACGCACAAGAAAAACAGAAGGAGAACGAAAGCTGGAGAAAGTCCAAGGTTACAGACAGAGAAGAAAGGGAAAAGAAAATCCTAGCAGAAAATAGTTAATCAACAAAGAACCATAGATAAACACGGGAAAAGATAGAGGGAGCAAGAAAACTACAGTAGGCAAATACAAAGGCACTCAAGAAAGGATAAAAAAGATTCTAAGGGAACCGAATCATCCAAAGGAAAGACAGGCGAACACAAGAAAAGGAAGAAAGAGAAAGTGAGCTAAAGACAGGGACAGAAGAAAGGAAAAGGAAGGTCCTAGAAGAAGAGAGTCAACCAAGAGCGGCAGAAAGGGGAAGCAGAAAAAGACCGAGCATCCAGAGATGCTTTCGGACGTTGATGACGGGATAGCAGCAAGAAGAAACGGCGCGCGCGAGGAGAAACGGGAAGAAATGTTCGGCAGGGTCGCAGGGGTAGAGCGGAAGGAGGTTCCGCCACGAGAAAAGAGGCTCGAAGAGATGGTAGATGGTTGAAGGGGAGGGATAGGATAGAAGGCTGATATCGTAAGTGGCTGCGAATCCTTTATAACTGAGAGAACTCGTGGGCTGAGCGGGCGAGCTTGGAATTTTTGATGTAGTAGCAAGCAGATATGAATATCGGAAAGTTCCCCCAAAGGGATTCCACAAGGATCGAGGGCTGGCTGAGGGGGTTGGCGAAGGCTTGAGCGGTGACGGAGACCCGCGGACACTCGAAACCCGGGCGGAGAAAGAGAAAGGACAGCCAAAGAGGGGGGTAAGAGTCGGAAAACAGGGAAGAAAAGGGTTGGCGGGTAGGAAAAGGGACGAATGGAGGAGATGTTCCTGATGGTAATACCGCCTCTCTCCGTCAGCATTCATCCGTCCGGGCGGAAAGTTTGAGAAATCGTCACGGAACCCGATAAACTTCGCGCCAAACACGCCGCGCCGCGATTCCGCGAGTCGATAGACGAGCCAATGGATTCCACTTCCGGCCGTGGCGCGCGTGCCAGACCCGCGAGTCGACCTCTAGAGATAACGTGATTAAAAAATTGTAGGATCTTCTGGAACATAAGGGTTTAACTAACTCGGAAAACTCGTGATTAGCGAAAACAATAGTTTGAGTGCAAAGCGGTGCGATCGCGATTCTCCGTTAGACTGCCTAAAAGTACCAGTCTATCGATTCGTAGAATCCAATTAAATTTATTTATCTATTTTCCTTCTAATTATTTATTTTCATTCCTGTTATTACCAGCTCGGAAATGGAAAAACGAAACATCCGTACCATTTAGAATTTTTTTATGTAAAAATAGAAGAGCGTATTACAGTTTATGAACTGAAACGAAAGAAACGCGATCGTGCCGGTTGGCATTTTTCACGAAAACCTGTGGCACTCAAACGGTTAATAACAATAAAAAAGATAATAAAAAAGATTACAATAAATACATGAGGTATATATAATAGTACATATGATGATAATAATAATTAGTGTTAGATATCTCAGTATCATATATAATATATTAGAAGTATTATTGATCATATAAATCTTAGAGATTCTTTTAAGATGGTTACTAGTTCGTCAAAAGGAGTCCCTATAATTTTTCAGTTTAATAGAATGTTTCATTAATTTCTTTTTATTTGAATCACCCCCGTCAAACTAAATAACATTCACTGAAATAAAAATAACACCGTAATTCGTTATTCTTCTTGAGTAAATGATTAATAAACAGGTTTTTAAGAAGGAAGAAATGGCGGAGCTGTTCGAAGAAAACGAAGAACAATGGATATGAGAAATCCGTTGCGGTAATCAATTTTCAGCGTGATGGACCCACGCGTGTCACATTTTTACGGGGTAGCAAGCCAACCGTTCGTCGGTTCACGGGCGCAATGTAACGATGATTTCATGGGATTGGATGAAACCGAGTACTCGTTAGTCGACCGTTGGTCTGGCCTGCAACCACAACGCTCGCGGAAATGTGATTTAATCTGCTGGATTCTCGCACGAATATATTTGATTCTTTTGGTTAAACGCAGCTGTTTCCGTGTCCCCGCGCATACGTTTATATTGGTTTAATTCTGTTGTGAAACATCGTAGCCAAAAACATCAGACCGATATGCACACTGCAATTCCGCTTCGAATAAGAGAGTACACGCGACAATTTTTACCGTTTACTTTTCCGGTTTTACTAAAATAATTACTCCCTCGCTCGTGTACACGATTTCACAACTACTGATGAAGTCGTTTATGAATTTGCGATCGGATTAATTTTAATGGTTTAACGTCTATTGAACTTCACATACTTATGCATTATTCCTTATGTTTCTTCGCCTCATTTTGTTTTATTTTGCTTATATTCTTAGTGTATAATGTTCTACTAATTTTATTTTAGTATATTCCTATTTTAAAGTGTTTATAGGTTCTATTTAATTGATTCTTTAATAGATTGAAAATAATAAAGCATATAACAAAATACAAAGTACTGTACAGCTCTCACGATCCCGACAGCGATCTAAAAGCTAAAGTTACTGTTTGTTATAAACAGCATCGATCACTGGTAAAATGAATTTCTTAATGTTGATTTTACTTTGTCTATATGGATTTCTATGAAAATGCTATTGACATTAATGGACCGGGTTTCTATATTTGTTTTAGAATCCAATTGAAATACTCTTAACAGTATGGAACGACGCTGTATTATTAGGACAATATTCAATAAAATTGTATAAATATAGCGTGTATGCTGAGAGAGGGAACGTAAAGTGGTGATTAAATACAATTAGAAGTAACGATAATATGTAGTAAATATATGGAACCATGTGAGTACGAAAAGTTCTCTATCTACGTTCACTACACAAATCGTTAATTTACTTTATCACTCTCCAAATTTTTAATAGATTCATTGTTACTTCAGCAAGTATTGTTTGTTCTTTTTATATTTCGTGGTAAATGGAATATCTTAAGATAAATACAATATCTCGTATAGTTAATTCAGCAAATTATTTTATATCATAAACAGTTCGTAATAGAAGCAATACACTCATTGAAAAGATTAAACTGAAACAAGCAACGTTGAATCGTGAAAGGAGATGTTTACAGTTACGACACTGTGCTCGAACCTCTTTAACATCCTTCAATTTCTCTTTTCTTTTGTCCTACTCCTTGGAATATTTTTATTCGATGAAATTACGAGGTTCCATTTCACGGGTTGTAAAATTGAGAGAGAATTACGATTTCGGACTTTATACGCTGTAAAAGGTAATATTTCGTGAAAGCAGGAAAATTATATTGAGCAGAAGAAAGTAATTTTCAGAGTCAAAAGAACATTGTGATTTAGTAAAGCTCGCCTAAATAATATTATACGATTTAAACTTTATGTACACAATTTACTTGCATAATATAATCGGCGAAGTTCTTACCAGTTTTCGAACAACTAATTTTTATATCTGGAAAAGCCAGAGCTGTGGTCCCATATAAATTTTGAAAATTATTATCCATGAAATTTTTAATTACTGATCTACAATGAGCATACTTCGCAACATGAATATAACATCTAACAATTCTCCTCGCAATCGAGCTCAAAGTTAGCGATCTTCCGCTTATTTTAATTACGCACTGTAATAGTGAATATACTACAAAACAAACAAGTTAAACAACTTCCCACCATCCACGGAAAACATAAATATTGCCTAAATATGCACCTGCCGACGGTTGCATCTTTCACATTTAAATTACAAAATTATCGCAGCCAATTAGCCTACCATGATCCTTTTGTAGAAAATATTATAATGAGGATAATGGTAGTTGCACAGGTCTCACTACGAGGAGATTCCTGAAAAAAGACCCTGGGAGGTGGGTGGAAAATACAATTCCACCGACCTCAGATTCTCATTCTATATCTTATTTTAAAGGTACTTGTCGGTATCGCACTTAATAATAATCTCACAGCGGCTGTCTTCTTTCTTGAGTCTGAAAGGTGGTGTATCCCACGGCGGACGATCGACGTCTCCTTTCACACGCTTAATTCTAACGCAGTTCAGTCGCAACGCATAACTTTAATCACACAATCATCGCAGTATACGGAGAGAATCAAGGAAGAAGTCCTTGATTCTAGCATTAGCTGAATCAGAGAAGAAGTCTCTGATTCAACAAGCGCAAAATGAGGGAATACAATCTGGATTCTAACATAGTTTCGCCTTATAAGACTACGCATTGGTCGCAGATATGCCGAGCAATTATCGGACCAAGAAGCAAAGGGAACGAATCAAGGAAGAAGTCCTTGATTCGACAACTGGGAAAATCAGAGAAGAAGTCTCTGATTAAAAAAGGAGGGTGACGCGAGCAAACCGCGATGAACCAGTCAGAACCACAGTCCCGAGTTACGATGCTCTTCCTCTTTCGGATCAGCGGACAGACACGTACTCTTCTTAGGCGCCCGTTAACTTCCCAACGCCCGGCCCTGAGGCAAAGCCCCAGGACTAGGGGCGGTTTACGAAGAAGTAGGATCCTAGGAAGAGCAATGCCGTGAGTCGTCGGCGCGAGCACCACCCGGCCCACGGTGTGGCCGTCTTGATCTTACTCGCGAGTCCAAGCACCGAGATACGTGAACTGCAGAACTGACTGGCGTCACACGGCCCGATGCACTTGCAAACATGGCCAAGTGAACCGGAGGAGATGGAGACAGGCGAAATCAGAGAATGAAGCTAAAGAATAACTACTCGGCATATTTTACACAATTCGCAGCCATTGGCCTAGCCCCATCCTCGACAGGGAATACTCTGTCGGCGATGCTACTAGTTTCCAGGCCCACCACGTGGAGGTTGCTGCGAGAGGAGACCCAAGGGAGGTGGATGGAAATTCAATTCCATCGACCTCCCGTTCTTATTCTAAACCTTATTTTAAACGCAATTATCGGCTACGCTCTTAAAAATAATCCCACGGCGGCTGTCTTCTTTCTTGAGTCTGAAATGATGGGGTATCCCACGGTGGATGATCGACGTCTTCTTTCGCTCGCTTAATTCTAACGCAACTCAGCCGACGCAAGACTTACACTGTACAATGATCGCAGTATAGGGAGTGAATCAAGGAAGAAGTCCTTGGTTCGAGCATCAGGCGAATCAGGGAAGAAGTCCCTGATTCAGCCAGAGCAAAATTGGGGATACAATCTAAATTCTAACAGAGTTTCGCCTTATGAGACTACGCGCAGGTCGCAGATATGCCGAGCAATTATCGGACCAAGAAGCAAAGGGAACGAATCAAGGAAGAAGTCCTTGATTCGACAACTGGGAAAATCAGAGAAGAAGTCTCTGATTTAAAAAGGAGGGTGACGCGAGCAAACCGCGATCAACCAGTCAGAACCACAGTCCCGAGTTACGATGCTCTTCCTCTTTCGGATCAGCGGACGGACACGTACTCTTCTTAGGCGCCCGTTAACTTCCCAACGACCGGCCCTGAGGCAAAGCCCCAGGACTAGGGGCGGTTTACGAAGAAGTAGGATCCTAGGAAGAGCAATGCCGTGAGTCGTCGGCGCGAGCACCACCCGGCCCACGGTGTGGCCGTCTTGATCTTACTCGCGAGTCCAAGCACCGAGATACGTGAACTGCAGAACTGACTGGCGTCACACGGCCCGATGCACTTGCAAACATGGCCAAGTGAACCGGAGGAGATGGAGACAGGCGAAATCAGAGAATGAAGCTAAAGAATAACTACTCGGCATATTTTACACAATTCGCAGCCATTGGCCTAGCCCCATCCTCGACAGGGAATACTCTGTCGGCGATGCTACTAGTTTCCAGGCCCACCACGTGGAGGTTGCTGCGAGAGGAGACCCAAGGGAGGTGGATGGAAATTCAGTTCCATCGACCTCCCGTTCTTATTCTGAACCTTATTTTAAACGCGATTATCGGCTACGCTCTTAAAAATAATCCCACGGCGGCTGTCTTCTTTCTTGAGTCTGAAATGATGGGGTATCCCACGGTGGATGATCGACGTCTTCTTTCGCTCGCTTAATTCTAACGCAACTCAGCCGACGCAAGACTTACACTGTACAATGATCGCAGTATAGGGAGTGAATCAAGGAAGAAGTCCTTGGTTCGAGCATCAGGCGAATCAGGGAAGAAGTCCCTGATTCAGCCAGAGCAAAATTGGGGATACAATCTAAATTCTAACAGAGTTTCGCCTTATGAGACTACGCGCAGGTCGCAGATATGCCGAGCAATTATCGGACCAAGAAGCAAAGGGAACGAATCAAGGAAGAAGTCCTTGATTCGACAACTGGGAAAATCAGAGAAGAAGTCTCTGATTTAAAAAGGAGGGTGACGCGAGCAAACCGCGATCAACCAGTCAGAACCACAGTCCCGAGTTACGATGCTCTTCCTCTTTCGGATCAGCGGACGGACACGTACTCTTCTTAGGCGCCCGTTAACTTCCCAACGACCGGCCCTGAGGCAAAGCCCCAGGACTAGGGGCGGTTTACGAAGAAGTAGGATCCTAGGAAGAGCAATGCCGTGAGTCGTCGGCGCGAGCACCACCCGGCCCACGGTGTGGCCGTCTTGATCTTACTCGCGAGTCCAAGCACCGAGATACGTGAACTGCAGAACTGACTGGCGTCACACGGCCCGATGCACTTGCAAACATGGCCAAGTGAACCGGAGGAGATGGAGACAGGCGAAATCAGAGAATGAAGCTAAAGAATAACTACTCGGCATATTTTACACAATTCGCAGCCATTGGCCTAGCCCCATCCTCGACAGGGAATACTCTGTCGGCGATGCTACTAGTTTCCAGGCCCACCACGTGGAGGTTGCTGCGAGAGGAGACCCAAGGGAGGTGGATGGAAATTCAGTTCCATCGACCTCCCGTTCTTATTCTAAACCTTATTTTAAACGCGATTATCGGCTACGCTCTTAAAAATAATCCCACGGCGGCTGTCTTCTTTCTTGAGTCTGAAATGATGGGGTATCCCACGGTGGATGATCGACGTCTTCTTTCGCTCGCTTAATTCTAACGCAACTCAGCCGACGCAAGACTTACACTGTACAATGATCGCAGTATAGGGAGTGAATCAAGGAAGAAGTCCTTGGTTCGAGCATCAGGCGAATCAGGGAAGAAGTCCCTGATTCAGCCAGAGCAAAATTGGGGATACAATCTAAATTCTAACAGAGTTTCGCCTTATGAGACTACGCGCAGGTCGCAGATATGCCGAGCAATTATCGGACCAAGAAGCAAAGGGAACGAATCAAGGAAGAAGTCCTTGATTCGACAACTGGGAAAATCAGAGAAGAAGTCTCTGATTTAAAAAGGAGGGTGACGCGAGCAAACCGCGATCAACCAGTCAGAACCACAGTCCCGAGTTACGATGCTCTTCCTCTTTCGGATCAGCGGACGGACACGTACTCTTCTTAGGCGCCCGTTAACTTCCCAACGACCGGCCCTGAGGCAAAGCCCCAGGACTAGGGGCGGTTTACGAAGAAGTAGGATCCTAGGAAGAGCAATGCCGTGAGTCGTCGGCGCGAGCACCACCCGGCCCACGGTGTGGCCGTCTTGATCTTACTCGCGAGTCCAAGCACCGAGATACGTGAACTGCAGAACTGACTGGCGTCACACGGCCCGATGCACTTGCAAACATGGCCAAGTGAACCGGAGGAGATGGAGACAGGCGAAATCAGAGAATGAAGCTAAAGAATAACTACTCGGCATATTTTACACAATTCGCAGCCATTGGCCTAGCCCCATCCTCGACAGGGAATACTCTGTCGGCGATGCTACTAGTTTCCAGGCCCACCACGTGGAGGTTGCTGCGAGAGGAGACCCAAGGGAGGTGGATGGAAATTCAATTCCATCGACCTCCCGTTCTTATTCTAAACCTTATTTTAAACGCAATTATCGGCTACGCTCTTAAAAATAATCCCACGGCGGCTGTCTTCTTTCTTGAGTCTGAAATGATGGGGTATCCCACGGTGGATGATCGACGTCTTCTTTCGCTCGCTTAATTCTAACGCAACTCAGCCGACGCAAGACTTACACTGTACAATGATCGCAGTATAGGGAGTGAATCAAGGAAGAAGTCCTTGGTTCGAGCATCAGGCGAATCAGGGAAGAAGTCCCTGATTCAGCCAGAGCAAAATTGGGGATACAATCTAAATTCTAACAGAGTTTCGCCTTATGAGACTACGCGCAGGTCGCAGATATGCCGAGCAATTATCGGACCAAGAAGCAAAGGGAACGAATCAAGGAAGAAGTCCTTGATTCGACAACTGGGAAAATCAGAGAAGAAGTCTCTGATTTAAAAAGGAGGGTGACGCGAGCAAACCGCGATCAACCAGTCAGAACCACAGTCCCGAGTTACGATGCTCTTCCTCTTTCGGATCAGCGGACGGACACGTACTCTTCTTAGGCGCCCGTTAACTTCCCAACGACCGGCCCTGAGGCAAAGCCCCAGGACTAGGGGCGGTTTACGAAGAAGTAGGATCCTAGGAAGAGCAATGCCGTGAGTCGTCGGCGCGAGCACCACCCGGCCCACGGTGTGGCCGTCTTGATCTTACTCGCGAGTCCAAGCACCGAGATACGTGAACTGCAGAACTGACTGGCGTCACACGGCCCGATGCACTTGCAAACATGGCCAAGTGAACCGGAGGAGATGGAGACAGGCGAAATCAGAGAATGAAGCTAAAGAATAACTACTCGGCATATTTTACACAATTCGCAGCCATTGGCCTAGCCCCATCCTCGACAGGGAATACTCTGTCGGCGATGCTACTAGTTTCCAGGCCCACCACGTGGAGGTTGCTGCGAGAGGAGACCCAAGGGAGGTGGATGGAAATTCAGTTCCATCGACCTCCCGTTCTTATTCTAAACCTTATTTTAAACGCAATTATCGGCTACGCTCTTAAAAATAATCCCACGGCGGCTGTCTTCTTTCTTGAGTCTGAAATGATGGGGTATCCCACGGTGGATGATCGACGTCTTCTTTCGCTCGCTTAATTCTAACGCAACTCAGCCGACGCAAGACTTACACTGTACAATGATCGCAGTATAGGGAGTGAATCAAGGAAGAAGTCCTTGGTTCGAGCATCAGGCGAATCAGGGAAGAAGTCCCTGATTCAGCCAGAGCAACATTGGGGATACAATCTAAATTCTAACAGAGTTTCGCCTTATGAGACTACGCGCAGGTCGCAGATATGCCGAGCAATTATCGGACCAAGAAGCAAAGGGAACGAATCAAGGAAGAAGTCCTTGATTCGACAACTGGGAAAATCAGAGAAGAAGTCTCTGATTTAAAAAGGAGGGTGACGCGAGCAAACCGCGATCAACCAGTCAGAACCACAGTCCCGAGTTACGATGCTCTTCCTCTTTCGGATCAGCGGACGGACACGTACTCTTCTTAGGCGCCCGTTAACTTCCCAACGACCGGCCCTGAGGCAAAGCCCCAGGACTAGGGGCGGTTTACGAAGAAGTAGGATCCTAGGAAGAGCAATGCCGTGAGTCGTCGGCGCGAGCACCACCCGGCCCACGGTGTGGCCGTCTTGATCTTACTCGCGAGTCCAAGCACCGAGATACGTGAACTGCAGAACTGACTGGCGTCACACGGCCCGATGCACTTGCAAACATGGCCAAGTGAACCGGAGGAGATGGAGACAGGCGAAATCAGAGAATGAAGCTAAAGAATAACTACTCGGCATATTTTACACAATTCGCAGCCATTGGCCTAGCCCCATCCTCGACAGGGAATACTCTGTCGGCGATGCTACTAGTTTCCAGGCCCACCACGTGGAGGTTGCTGCGAGAGGAGACCCAAGGGAGGTGGATGGAAATTCAGTTCCATCGACCTCCCGTTCTTATTCTAAACCTTATTTTAAACGCAATTATCGGCTACGCTCTTAAAAATAATCCCACGGCGGCTGTCTTCTTTCTTGAGTCTGAAATGATGGGGTATCCCACGGTGGATGATCGACGTCTTCTTTCGCTCGCTTAATTCTAACGCAACTCAGCCGACGCAAGACTTACACTGTACAATGATCGCAGTATAGGGAGTGAATCAAGGAAGAAGTCCTTGGTTCGAGCATCAGGCGAATCAGGGAAGAAGTCCCTGATTCAGCCAGAGCAAAATTGGGGATACAATCTAAATTCTAACAGAGTTTCGCCTTATGAGACTACGCGCAGGTCGCAGATATGCCGAGCAATTATCGGACCAAGAAGCAAAGGGAACGAATCAAGGAAGAAGTCCTTGATTCGACAACTGGGAAAATCAGAGAAGAAGTCTCTGATTTAAAAAGGAGGGTGACGCGAGCAAACCGCGATCAACCAGTCAGAACCACAGTCCCGAGTTACGATGCTCTTCCTCTTTCGGATCAGCGGACGGACACGTACTCTTCTTAGGCGCCCGTTAACTTCCCAACGACCGGCCCTGAGGCAAAGCCCCAGGACTAGGGGCGGTTTACGAAGAAGTAGGATCCTAGGAAGAGCAATGCCGTGAGTCGTCGGCGCGAGCACCACCCGGCCCACGGTGTGGCCGTCTTGATCTTACTCGCGAGTCCAAGCACCGAGATACGTGAACTGCAGAACTGACTGGCGTCACACGGCCCGATGCACTTGCAAACATGGCCAAGTGAACCGGAGGAGATGGAGACAGGCGAAATCAGAGAATGAAGCTAAAGAATAACTACTCGGCATATTTTACACAATTCGCAGCCATTGGCCTAGCCCCATCCTCGACAGGGAATACTCTGTCGGCGATGCTACTAGTTTCCAGGCCCACCACGTGGAGGTTGCTGCGAGAGGAGACCCAAGGGAGGTGGATGGAAATTCAATTCCATCGACCTCCCGTTCTTATTCTAAACCTTATTTTAAACGCAATTATCGGCTACGCTCTTAAAAATAATCCCACGGCGGCTGTCTTCTTTCTTGAGTCTGAAATGATGGGGTATCCCACGGTGGATGATCGACGTCTTCTTTCGCTCGCTAAATTCTAACGCAACTCAGCCGACGCAAGACTTACACTGTACAATGATCGCAGTATAGGGAGTGAATCAAGGAAGAAGTCCTTGGTTCGAGCATCAGGCGAATCAGGGAAGAAGTCCCTGATTCAGCCAGAGCAAAATTGGGGATACAATCTAAATTCTAACAGAGTTTCGCCTTATGAGACTACGCGCAGGTCGCAGATATGCCGAGCAATTATCGGACCAAGAAGCAAAGGGAACGAATCAAGGAAGAAGTCCTTGATTCGACAACTGGGAAAATCAGAGAAGAAGTCTCTGATTTAAAAAGGAGGGTGACGCGAGCAAACCGCGATCAACCAGTCAGAACCACAGTCCCGAGTTACGATGCTCTTCCTCTTTCGGATCAGCGGACGGACACGTACTCTTCTTAGGCGCCCGTTAACTTCCCAACGACCGGCCCTGAGGCAAAGCCCCAGGACTAGGGGCGGTTTACGAAGAAGTAGGATCCTAGGAAGAGCAATGCCGTGAGTCGTCGGCGCGAGCACCACCCGGCCCACGGTGTGGCCGTCTTGATCTTACTCGCGAGTCCAAGCACCGAGATACGTGAACTGCAGAACTGACTGGCGTCACACGGCCCGATGCACTTGCAAACATGGCCAAGTGAACCGGAGGAGATGGAGACAGGCGAAATCAGAGAATGAAGCTAAAGAATAACTACTCGGCATATTTTACACAATTCGCAGCCATTGGCCTAGCCCCATCCTCGACAGGGAATACTCTGTCGGCGATGCTACTAGTTTCCAGGCCCACCACGTGGAGGTTGCTGCGAGAGGAGACCCAAGGGAGGTGGATGGAAATTCAATTCCATCGACCTCCCGTTCTTATTCTAAACCTTATTTTAAACGCAATTATCGGCTACGCTCTTAAAAATAATCCCACGGCGGCTGTCTTCTTTCTTGAGTCTGAAATGATGGGGTATCCCACGGTGGATGATCGACGTCTTCTTTCGCTCGCTTAATTCTAACGCAACTTAGCCGACGCAGGACTTACACTATACAATGATCGCAGTATAGGGTGTGAATCAAGGATGAAGTCCTTGGTTCGAGCATCAGGCGAATCAGGGAAGAAGTCCCTGATTCAGCCAGAGCAAAATTGGGGATACAATCTAAATTCTAACAGAGTTTCGCCTTATGAGACTACGCGCAGGTCGCAGATATGCCGAGCAATTATCGGACCAAGAAGCAAAGGGAACGAATCAAGGAAGAAGTCCTTGATTCGACAACTGGGAAAATCAGAGAAGAAGTCTCTGATTTAAAAAGGAGGGTGACGCGAGCAAACCGCGATCAACCAGTCAGAACCACAGTCCCGAGTTACGATGCTCTTCCTCTTTCGGATCAGCGGACGGACACGTACTCTTCTTAGGCGCCCGTTAACTTCCCAACGACCGGCCCTGAGGCAAAGCCCCAGGACTAGGGGCGGTTTACGAAGAAGTAGGATCCTAGGAAGAGCAATGCCGTGAGTCGTCGGCGCGAGCACCACCCGGCCCACGGTGTGGCCGTCTTGATCTTACTCGCGAGTCCAAGCACCGAGATACGTGAACTGCAGAACTGACTGGCGTCACACGGCCCGATGCACTTGCAAACATGGCCAAGTGAACCGGAGGAGATGGAGACAGGCGAAATCAGAGAATGAAGCTAAAGAATAACTACTCGGCATATTTTACACAATTCGCAGCCATTGGCCTAGCCCCATCCTCGACAGGGAATACTCTGTCGGCGATGCTACTAGTTTCCAGGCCCACCACGTGGAGGTTGCTGCGAGAGGAGACCCAAGGGAGGTGGATGGAAATTCAGTTCCATCGACCTCCCGTTCTTATTCTAAACCTTATTTTAAACGCAATTATCGGCTACGCTCTTAAAAATAATCCCACGGCGGCTGTCTTCTTTCTTGAGTCTGAAATGATGGGGTATCCCACGGTGGATGATCGACGTCTTCTTTCGCTCGCTTAATTCTAACGCAACTCAGCCGACGCAAGACTTACACTGTACAATGATCGCAGTATAGGGAGTGAATCAAGGAAGAAGTCCTTGGTTCGAGCATCAGGCGAATCAGGGAAGAAGTCCCTGATTCAGCCAGAGCAAAATTGGGGATACAATCTAAATTCTAACAGAGTTTCGCCTTATGAGACTACGCGCAGGTCGCAGATATGCCGAGCAATTATCGGACCAAGAAGCAAAGGGAACGAATCAAGGAAGAAGTCCTTGATTCGACAACTGGGAAAATCAGAGAAGAAGTCTCTGATTTAAAAAGGAGGGTGACGCGAGCAAACCGCGATCAACCAGTCAGAACCACAGTCCCGAGTTACGATGCTCTTCCTCTTTCGGATCAGCGGACGGACACGTACTCTTCTTAGGCGCCCGTTAACTTCCCAACGACCGGCCCTGAGGCAAAGCCCCAGGACTAGGGGCGGTTTACGAAGAAGTAGGATCCTAGGAAGAGCAATGCCGTGAGTCGTCGGCGCGAGCACCACCCGGCCCACGGTGTGGCCGTCTTGATCTTACTCGCGAGTCCAAGCACCGAGATACGTGAACTGCAGAACTGACTGGCGTCACACGGCCCGATGCACTTGCAAACATGGCCAAGTGAACCGGAGGAGATGGAGACAGGCGAAATCAGAGAATGAAGCTAAAGAATAACTACTCGGCATATTTTACACAATTCGCAGCCATTGGCCTAGCCCCATCCTCGACAGGGAATACTCTGTCGGCGATGCTACTAGTTTCCAGGCCCACCACGTGGAGGTTGCTGCGAGAGGAGACCCAAGGGAGGTGGATGGAAATTCAGTTCCATCGACCTCCCGTTCTTATTCTAAACCTTATTTTAAACGCGATTATCGGCTACGCTCTTAAAAATAATCCCACGGCGGCTGTCTTCTTTCTTGAGTCTGAAATGATGGGGTATCCCACGGTGGATGATCGACGTCTTCTTTCGCTCGCTTAATTCTAACGCAACTCAGCCGACGCAAGACTTACACTGTACAATGATCGCAGTATAGGGAGTGAATCAAGGAAGAAGTCCTTGGTTCGAGCATCAGGCGAATCAGGGAAGAAGTCCCTGATTCAGCCAGAGCAAAATTGGGGATACAATCTAAATTCTAACAGAGTTTCGCCTTATGAGACTACGCGCAGGTCGCAGATATGCCGAGCAATTATCGGACCAAGAAGCAAAGGGAACGAATCAAGGAAGAAGTCCTTGATTCGACAACTGGGAAAATCAGAGAAGAAGTCTCTGATTTAAAAAGGAGGGTGACGCGAGCAAACCGCGATCAACCAGTCAGAACCACAGTCCCGAGTTACGATGCTCTTCCTCTTTCGGATCAGCGGACGGACACGTACTCTTCTTAGGCGCCCGTTAACTTCCCAACGACCGGCCCTGAGGCAAAGCCCCAGGACTAGGGGCGGTTTACGAAGAAGTAGGATCCTAGGAAGAGCAATGCCGTGAGTCGTCGGCGCGAGCACCACCCGGCCCACGGTGTGGCCGTCTTGATCTTACTCGCGAGTCCAAGCACCGAGATACGTGAACTGCAGAACTGACTGGCGTCACACGGCCCGATGCACTTGCAAACATGGCCAAGTGAACCGGAGGAGATGGAGACAGGCGAAATCAGAGAATGAAGCTAAAGAATAACTACTCGGCATATTTTACACAATTCGCAGCCATTGGCCTAGCCCCATCCTCGACAGGGAATACTCTGTCGGCGATGCTACTAGTTTCCAGGCCCACCACGTGGAGGTTGCTGCGAGAGGAGACCCAAGGGAGGTGGATGGAAATTCAGTTCCATCGACCTCCCGTTCTTATTCTAAACCTTATTTTAAACGCGATTATCGGCTACGCTCTTAAAAATAATCCCACGGCGGCTGTCTTCTTTCTTGAGTCTGAAATGATGGGGTATCCCACGGTGGATGATCGACGTCTTCTTTCGCTCGCTTAATTCTAACGCAACTCAGCCGACGCAAGACTTACACTGTACAATGATCGCAGTATAGGGAGTGAATCAAGGAAGAAGTCCTTGGTTCGAGCATCAGGCGAATCAGGGAAGAAGTCCCTGATTCAGCCAGAGCAAAATTGGGGATACAATCTAAATTCTAACAGAGTTTCGCCTTATGAGACTACGCGCAGGTCGCAGATATGCCGAGCAATTATCGGACCAAGAAGCAAAGGGAACGAATCAAGGAAGAAGTCCTTGATTCGACAACTGGGAAAATCAGAGAAGAAGTCTCTGATTTAAAAAGGAGGGTGACGCGAGCAAACCGCGATCAACCAGTCAGAACCACAGTCCCGAGTTACGATGCTCTTCCTCTTTCGGATCAGCGGACGGACACGTACTCTTCTTAGGCGCCCGTTAACTTCCCAACGACCGGCCCTGAGGCAAAGCCCCAGGACTAGGGGCGGTTTACGAAGAAGTAGGATCCTAGGAAGAGCAATGCCGTGAGTCGTCGGCGCGAGCACCACCCGGCCCACGGTGTGGCCGTCTTGATCTTACTCGCGAGTCCAAGCACCGAGATACGTGAACTGCAGAACTGACTGGCGTCACACGGCCCGATGCACTTGCAAACATGGCCAAGTGAACCGGAGGAGATGGAGACAGGCGAAATCAGAGAATGAAGCTAAAGAATAACTACTCGGCATATTTTACACAATTCGCAGCCATTGGCCTAGCCCCATCCTCGACAGGGAATACTCTGTCGGCGATGCTACTAGTTTCCAGGCCCACCACGTGGAGGTTGCTGCGAGAGGAGACCCAAGGGAGGTGGATGGAAATTCAGTTCCATCGACCTCCCGTTCTTATTCTAAACCTTATTTTAAACGCAATTATCGGCTACGCTCTTAAAAATAATCCCACGGCGGCTGTCTTCTTTCTTGAGTCTGAAATGATGGGGTATCCCACGGTGGATGATCGACGTCTTCTTTCGCTCGCTTAATTCTAACGCAACTTAGCCGACGCAGGACTTACACTATACAATGATCGCAGTATAGGGTGTGAATCAAGGATGAAGTCCTTGGTTCGAGCATCAGGCGAATCAGGGAAGAAGTCCCTGATTCAGCCAGAGCAAAATTGGGGATACAATCTAAATTCTAACAGAGTTTCGCCTTATGAGACTACGCGCAGGTCGCGGACATGCCGAGCAATTATCGGACCAAGAAGCAAAGGGAACGAATCAAGGAAGAAGTCCTTGATTCGACAACTGGGAAAATCAGAGAAGATGTCTCTGATTTAAAAAGGAGGGTCAATTTTAAAGTAAAATTAGATTAAGTGAAACTTGACTGAAATTAGAGTAAAAGTAGATTAGAATTACTGCTGAAACAAGTGAACTTAAATTAGAAAATCAAGAAGTGTTTGTGTAGTAGCACATGTTGCTACCTGTGACAAAGATTATTACATTGTGATTGTTTTTCAACGGAAATAATGTTAGTGGAGATGAGCCTAAGGTTAGAGAAATTTAAGATCCCAAAGAGACCTACTCTTCGAACTGGAGGGTTGCATGTTAAATGGCTGCTCCTTCTACCTTGACAGAATGCCATCTTCTTAACCTCTCAGTCCTTTCTGCAACAGAAACTGCCTCATTTGATTAGTGGATGAATAGAATTTAGGAAATGTAATCTAAAATGTGGGGT
The DNA here is from genome assembly GCF_051020985.1 of Nomia melanderi. NCBI lineage: Eukaryota > Metazoa > Arthropoda > Insecta > Hymenoptera > Halictidae > Nomia > Nomia melanderi. The sequence continues at coordinate 6,567,321 of NC_135004.1, read as the reverse complement.
ACAATTTTTAAAGTTACCTTTATAATATTCCCTGAAACAGAAACACAGAGGATTAAATAAAAATTAAAGTATATACCATTCTCCCCGTAGAATATCATTTCATATTCTTCTCAAGTATTTCTGCAACAGAAACTTACTTTTTTACATAGTAAATTTTGTTCAATTACGTGAAATTGAATAGTAGGAGGGATGTTTAAAAATTGGGAGTGTCCACTCTGTGTATCATACGTGCTATAAAAAACCCGAGAGTGGACTAATTCATTCGCGACACTAATTTACAGAGTTTACACATATTTCTATAATAAACGCGAGAGGTGCTTTACTGTACGCTGCTATAATTAATAGAATATTCAAAGATCTCGATAAGAATCGCGAAAAGTGTATGATTAATCGCAACGCTGCTTTAGAAATATAATAAAATAAAAACGCGAGGGTTTCAGTATCAATCGCAACTCTAATTTATTTAATATGAAGTGAATAACTCGCGTGCACCAGTTTCATTGTACGCAACGCTACATTTGAGAACATGGGGCAGCCGTTTTGACTGCAAAGAACCACTGTTCGCAGTACCGCAAACTCCGTTTTGGTTCTTATGGTTCCAGCATATTGTTGAGCATTTAATGTAACGCAACTCTAAGACAACGCGAGAAATCATTGTCGCGACACTAAGAACAACGCGATCTATTGATATCGCGACGCTACTTTAATAAATGAACGTGTATCTAATAAATTACGTTCTATCAGATGTGTTTATTCAATCATTCGCAACGCTATCTCAAAATCGAAAGGTACTGCGTGCTAGTTAATATAATTGTGCTTTATATTCAATAACATTAAAATCAAGCGATTGATGTTTGTCATACGCAAAGCTATCTTTAAAGCAACTTTAAAAAACAAGTATAAAAATCAATTCTAATGGAAATCGCGATTATATCATTCGCAACTCTAATGCAAACCGTAATGCTTGTCTCGCAACGCTAATTAAAAATCGCGAGATGCTCATTGCTGGACGTTGGGGCGGCTATGGCCAGCCCGATACAACTACGACTACTTTTACTACTACCACCACCATTTCTACTGAAGCTAAAGTGAGTGCAGTGACAAAGTAGTAACATAAAATGACGCTCCATCTCCATGCTAAGATGGAGCGCCATTAGTAGTTGCCCTCTTGAGCGACATTTTGTCGGGGCCTCTTCGGCTTACGCCTCTTCGTTTCTTCGGCAGCCCGCCATTTCTGAAACCCTGAGCCTGCTCGATAGCGAACGGCGAATGACTGGGAAATAGTCATCAACCCTTCGACAGTGCAATCGAGCAGTTTCGAACGTTTCGCCTAATCGAGCCTGATACCGATCGCGACCGCGGTATCTAAGTGGAACTTGAAAAGCCGAGATCAAGGTTGATCAGCAAACGACATGCTCCGTTATGCTATCGACTTTGAACCGATTTTTCAAGTTCCTCCGGCAACTGACCATCGTGCAGAAACGATGGCCAGCACCGGCCCCTGCCTACTTAAATCTAACATTCATTCCAGAGAGTATGCTACCTGCCTGCCTATAGCTATATTTAAAAAAGGGGCAAACCACTCATTCTCACAAACACACATCATTCCACGATTGTCACTGATGCACCCGGGTGCGAAAGAACCTAACGCCTAGACAGAACGTCCCGGAACGTTCGCTGACAACCACATTCATACTCTAGTTTATCAGTCCCTGAAATCAACTGGCAATGGTTAACGATCTTTGAGAAAATATCTTACTTGGCACGAACGATTCATTGAAATTGATATAATTCTACTGTTCTTTATGTCATTCGGTAATGTATGGACCATCAAGGTATTCTAATATATTAACATTCGTACTCTGTTAAGTAATGAAATAAGGAAAAATGTGTATATATTCCATGAATAATTTATTGCAAACATGATATACAGTAACTGGAATATATACGTATAAAGAGTATTTATGATATTATAAAGTCCGACGAATTTCCACTTCCTAACCACACACACACACAAGTGGATAATACGTCGGGCACGATGCGTTAACCATTGCCAATCGCTCACATGTTTAAATAATAACAATTTCATCATGCCCATTGCTCTCACTCTCCCAAGTAGCACCTGGGCACGTGAGAGAGATCGAGCAACGAACATGGAAACAATATCCTGAAAATCCTAGCTATGAAATCATGTTAGTTTGATTTTTCTATCGGTCTTAGGTTCTTTGATTCTCTATAATGACTATAACTGACTCAAAATTAAGAATTTAATTCTCTAACTTTAGAAATAAATGTGTATATACTAAGAAATAAATATTTTAATATACTAGTATAATCAAAATTTAATGGAAAAGGAGACTCTAAGTAAAATTTCAATAAGAATGAATCTATTTTAAACTTTTAACACATTTTCAAAAATCAGGTGATCCCTTTATCAAAGCAGCTGTTTCTAATATCAAAAGAATGTATTACAGAGTATTTGCTTCGATTCAGAGATCTACCCGTCGCGAAATGTTTTCTTGTACATTTGCTATCATGTCCAGCGATTAAACAACTTTAACGAGAATAATCAATCATCTTAATCGATTGCATCTTAGTCAAACTTTAAAAATTGAAGACTATACTGAACTTATTGATACAATTAATGTACCACTAAGTTCTCAGTCGTATTATCTTAATATTCAATCTTGAAAATTGCATTATATCTTACATACAAAACTAGAAAATAAAGTAACATAAAAATAAAAGAATTGTTCCTAGTATTTGCAATTAACGTTAAACGCGACGTACAAGAAAACCCTATCCTATCTAACAAATAAACCAAAAAATGCTACTACTCTCGAATATGCCTCGAGAGGCATATCCGAGTTCACTGCACTCGCAAAATCAAAAACTACTAAAGTGGTACCACCAGCCACCGGTGTCGTTACGGACCATTCGTCCTACGACATGATCGGTGACTGGAGTGAAAAATAGAGCATGCGACTCACCGATCGCTGTTTGCAATCGGTACATAGCTTAGGATGGGCCGAGGACCACCGCACATCATGGATCTGCATTGATCTCAATCGGTCAATAGTGGTCACTAGTGGTCAGTAGTAACCAGGGGTGGAGGTAGTAGTATGCCACTAGTGCCCAGAGGAGTCCAGGAAGTCTCAGGGAGTACCAGGGAGCTCAGGAGTGCCTACTGGTCCTCTCCTATCCTCCCAGTTCAGGTTAGGTCAGTGGCGATCACTGGTGGCCAGGGGTGGAGGTAGGGGTAGGCCACTGGTGCCCAGAGGAGTCCAGGAAGTCTCAGGGAGTACCAGGGAGCTCAGGAGTGCCTACTGGTCCTCTCCTATCCTCCCAGTTCAGGTTAGGTCAGTGGCGATCACTGGTGGCCAGGGGTGGAGGTAGGGGTAGGCCACTGGTGCCCAGAGGAGTCCAGGAAGTCTCAGGGAGTACCAGGGAGCTCAGGAGTGTCTACTAGTCCTCTCAAATCCTCTCAGTTCAGGTTAGGCCAGTGGTGGTCACTGGTATCCAGGGGTGGAGGTAGGAGTAGGCCACTGGTGCCCAGAGGGGTCCGGGAAGCCCCAGGGAGAACCAGGAGAGCTCAGGAGTGTCTACTGGTCCTCTCCTATCCTCCCAGTTCAGGTTAGGCCAGTGGTGGTCACTGGTAGCCAGGGGTGGAGGTAGGAGTAGGCCACTGGTGCCCAGAGGGGTCCGGGAAGCCCCAGGGAGAACCAGGAGAGCTCAGGAGTGTCTACTGGTCCTCTCCTATCCTCCCAGTTCAGGTTAGGCCAGTGGTGGTCACTGGTAGCCAGGGGTGGAGGTAGGAGTAGGCCACTGGTGCCCACAGAGGTCCGGGTAGTTCCAGGGAGAGCCAGGAAGCTCAGGAGGCCCAGGAGAACTCTCTGGTCCGGAGTTCCCGAGGAACTGAGCTCCTGCTGCCGAACCTGCTCCTTATAAGGTCGAAGGTGGCCGGGGGTGGTGGTAGGAGTAGGCCACTGGTGCCCACAGAGGTCCGGGTAGTTCCAGGGAGAGCCAGGGAGCTCAGGAGGCCCAGGAGAACTCTCTGGTCCGGAGTTCCCGAGGAACTGAGCTCCTGCTGCCGAACCTGCTCCTTATAAGGTCGAAGGTGGCCGGGGGTGGTGTTAGGAGTAGGCCACTGGTGCCCACAGAGGTCCGGGTAGTTCCAGGGAGAGCCAGGAAGCTCAGGAGGCCCAGGAGAACTCTCTGGTCCGGAGTTCCCGAGGAACTGAGCTCCTGCTGCCGAACCTGCTCCTTATAAGGTCGAAGGTGGCCGGGGGTGGTGGTAGGAGTAGGCCACTGGTGCCCACAGAGGTCCGGGTTGTTCCAGGGAGAGCCAGGGAGCTCAGGAGGCCCAGGAGAACTCTCTGGTCCGGAGTTCCCGAGGAACTGAGCTCCTGCTGCCGAACCTGCTCCTTATAAGGTCGAAGGTGGCCGGGGGTGGTGTTAGGAGTAGGCCACTGGTGCCCACAGAGGTCCGGGTAGTTCCAGGGAGAGCCAGGGAGCTCAGGAGGCCCAGGAGAACTCTCTGGTCCGGAGTTCCCGAGGAACTGAGCTCCTGCTGCCGAACCAGCTCCTTATAAGGTCGAAGGTGGCCGGGGGTGGTGGTAGGAGTGGGCCACTGGTGCCCACAGAGGCCCGGGTAGTTCCAGGGAGAGCCAGGGAGCTCAGGAGGCCCAGGAGAACTCTCTGGTCCGGAGTTCCCGAGGAACTGAGCTCCTGCTGCCGAACCTGCTCCTTATAAGGTCGAAGGTGGCCGGGGGTGGTGGTAGGAGTAGGCCACTGGTGCCCACAGAGGTCCGGGTTGTTCCAGGGAGAGCCAGGGAGCTCAGGAGGCCCAGGAGAACTCTCTGGTCCGGAGTTCCCGAGGAACTGAGCTCCTGCTGCCGAACCAGCTCCTTATAAGGTCGAAGGTGGCCGGGGGTGGTGGTAGGAGTAGGCCACTGGTGCCCACAGAGGTCCGGGTAGTTCCAGGGAGCACCAGGAAGCTCAGGAGGCCCAGGAGAACTCTCTGGTCCGGAGTTCCCGAGGAACTGAGCTCCTGCTGCCGAACCTGCTCCTTATAAGGTCGAAGGTGGCCGGGGGTGGTGGTAGGAGTAGGCCACTGGTGCCCACAGAGGTCCGGGTAGTTCCAGGGAGAGCCAGGGAGCTCAGGAGGCCCAGGAGAACTCTCTGGTCCGGAGTTCCCGAGGAACTGAGCTCCTGCTGCCGAACCAGCTCCTTATAAGGTCGAAGGTGGCCGGGGGTGGTGGTAGGAGTGGGCCACTGGTGCCCACAGAGGCCCGGGTAGTTCCAGGGAGAGCCAGGGAGCTCAGGAGGCCCAGGAGAACTCTCTGGTCCGGAGTTCCCGAGGAACTGAGCTCCTGCTGCCGAACCAGCTCCTTATAAGGTCGAAGGTGGCCGGGGGTGGTGGTAGGAGTGGGCCACTGGTGCCCACAGAGGCCCGGGTAGTTCCAGGGAGAGCCAGGGAGAGCCAGGGAGCTCAGGAGGCCCAGGAGAACTCTCTGGTCCGGAGTTCCCGAGGAACTGAGCTCCTGCTGCCGAACCTGCTCCTTATAAGGTCGAAGGTGGCCGGGGGTGGTGGTAGGAGTAGGCCACTGGTGCCCACAGAGGTCCGGGTAGTTCCAGGGAGAGCCAGGGAGCTCAGGAGGCCCAGGAGAACTCTCTGGTCCGGAGTTCCCGAGGAACTGAGCTCCTGCTGCCGAACCAGCTCCTTATAAGGTCGAAGGTGGCCGGGGGTGGTGGTAGGAGTGGGCCACTGGTGCCCACAGAGGTCCGGGTAGTTCCAGGGAGAGCCAGGGAGCTCAGGAGGCCCAGGAGAACTCTCTGGTCCGGAGTTCCCGAGGAACTGAGCTCCTGCTGCCGAACCAGCTCCTTATAAGGTCGAAGGTGGCCGGGGGTGGTGGTAGGAGTGGGCCACTGGTGCCCACAGAGGCCCGGGTAGTTCCAGGGAGAGCCAGGGAGCTCAGGAGGCCCAGGAGAACTCTCTGGTCCGGAGTTCCCGAGGAACTGAGCTCCTGCTGCCGAACCTGCTCCTTATAAGGTCGAAGGTGGCCGGGGGTGGTGGTAGGAGTAGGCCACTGGTGCCCACAGAGGTCCGGGTTGTTCCAGGGAGAGCCAGGGAGCTCAGGAGGCCCAGGAGAACTCTCTGGTCCGGAGTTCCCGAGGAACTGAGCTCCTGCTGCCGAACCAGCTCCTTATAAGGTCGAAGGTGGCCGGGGGTGGTGGTAGGAGTAGGCCACTGGTGCCCACAGAGGTCCGGGTAGTTCCAGGGAGAGCCAGGGAGCTCAGGAGGCCCAGGAGAACTCTCTGGTCCGGAGTTCCCGAGGAACTGAGCTCCTGCTGCCGAACCAGCTCCTTATAAGGTCGAAGGTGGCCGGGGGTGGTGGTAGGAGTGGGCCACTGGTGCCCACAGAGGCCCGGGTAGTTCCAGGGAGAGCCAGGGAGCTCAGGAGGCCCAGGAGAACTCTCTGGTCCGGAGTTCCCGAGGAACTGAGCTCCTGCTGCCGAACCTGCTCCTTATAAGGTCGAAGGTGGCCGGGGGTGGTGGTAGGAGTAGGCCACTGGTGCCCACAGAGGTCCGGGTTGTTCCAGGGAGAGCCAGGGAGCTCAGGAGGCCCAGGAGAACTCTCTGGTCCGGAGTTCCCGAGGAACTGAGCTCCTGCTGCCGAACCTGCTCCTTATAAGGTCGAAGGTGGCCGGGGGTGGTGGTAGGAGTAGGCCACTGGTGCCCACAGAGGTCCGGGTTGTTCCAGGGAGAGCCAGGGAGCTCAGGAGGCCCAGGAGAACTCTCTGGTCCGGAGTTCCCGAGGAACTGAGCTCCTGCTGCCGAACCTGCTCCTTATAAGGTCGAAGGTGGCCGGGGGTGGTGGTAGGAGTAGGCCACTGTTGCCCACAGAGGTCCGGGTAGTTCCAGGTAGAGCCAGGGAGCTCAGGAGGCCCAGGAGAACTCTCTGGTCCGGAGTTCCCGAGGAACTGAGCTCCTGCTGCCGAACCTGCTCCTTATAAGGTCGAAGGTGGCCGGGGGTGGTGGTAGGAGTAGGCCACTGTTGCCCACAGAGGTCCGGGTTGTTCCAGGGAGAGCCAGGGAGCTCAGGAGGCCCAGGAGAACTCTCTGGTCCGGAGTTCCCGAGGAACTGAGCTCCTGCTGCCGAACCTGCTCCTTATAAGGTCGAAGGTGGCCGGGGGTGGTGGTAGGAGTAGGCCACTGGTGCCCACAGAGGTCCGGGTTGTTCCAGGGAGAGCCAGGGAGCTCAGGAGGCCCAGGAGAACTCTCTGGTCCGGAGTTCCCGAGGAACTGAGCTCCTGCTGCCGAACCTGCTCCTTATAAGGTCGAAGGTGGCCGGGGGTGGTGGTAGGAGTAGGCCACTGGTGCCCACAGAGGTCCGGGTTGTTCCAGGGAGAGCCAGGGAGCTCAGGAGGCCCAGGAGAACTCTCTGGTCCGGAGTTCCCGAGGAACTGAGCTCCTGCTGCCGAACCTGCTCCTTATAAGGTCGAAGGTGGCCGGGGGTGGTGGTAGGAGTAGGCCACTGGTGCCCACAGAGGTCCGGGTTGTTCCAGGGAGAGCCAGGGAGCTCAGGAGGCCCAGGAGAACTCTCTGGTCCGGAGTTCCCGAGGAACTGAGCTCCTGCTGCCGAACCTGCTCCTTATAAGGTCGAAGGTGGCCGGGGGTGGTGGTAGGAGTAGGCCACTGGTGCCCACAGAGGTCCGGGTTGTTCCAGGGAGAGCCAGGGAGCTCAGGAGGCCCAGGAGAACTCTCTGGTCAGGAGTTTCCGAGGAACTGAGGTCCTGCTGCCGAACCTGCTCCTTATAAGTTCGAAGGCCGAACAGCGAGGTACGTGAACTGCAGACCGACCGGCGTCACACGGCCCGATGCACTTGCAAACATGGTCAAGCGAACCGTCTATATGGACACGAGCGAAGTGAGAATGAAGCTAAAGAATAACTACTCGGCATATTTCACACAATTCGCAGCTATTGGCCTAGCAACACCCTCGATAGAAGCTACTCTTCGGCGATGCTACTAGTTTCCAGGCCCACCACGTGGAGGTTGCTGCGAGGAGACCCTGGGAGGTGGGTGGAAATGCAATTCCACCGACCTCCGGGTCTAATTCTAAACCTTATTTTAAACGCAATTATCGGCTTCGCACTTAAAAATAATCCCACGGCGGCTGTCTTCTTTCTTGAGTTTGAAATGATGGGGTATCCCACGGTGGATGATCGACGTCTTCTTTCGCTCGCTTAATTCTAACGCAACTTAGCCGACGCAAGACTTACACTATACAATGATCGCAGTATAGGGTGTGAATCAAGGATGAAGTCCTTGATTCGATCATCAGGCGAATCAGGGAAGAAGTCCCTGATTCAGCCAGAGCAAAATTGGGGATACAATCTAAATTCTAACAGAGTTTCGCCTTATGAGACTACGCGCAGGTCGCAGATATGCCGAGCAATTATCGGACCAAGAAGCAAAGGGAGCGAATCAAGGAAGAAGTCCTTGATTCGACAACTGGGAAAATCAGAGAAGAAGTCTCTGATTTAAAAAGGAGGGTCAATTTTAAAGTAAAATTAGATTAAGTGAAACTTGACTGAAATTAGAGTAAAAGTAGATTAGAATTACTGCTGAAACAAGTGAACTTAAATTAGAAAATCAAGAAGTGTTTGTGTAGTAGCACATGTTGCTACCTGTGACAAAGATTATTACATTGTGATTGTTTTTCAACGGAAATAATGTTAGTGGAGATGAGCCTAAGGTTAGAGAAATTTAAGATCCCAAAGAGACCTACTCTTCGAACTGGAGGGTTGCATGTTAAATGGCTGCTCCTTCTACCTTGACAGAATGCCATCTTCTTAACCTCTCAGTCCTTTCTGCAACAGAAACTGCCTCATTTGATTAGTGGATGAATAGAATTTAGGAAATGTAATCTAAAATGTGGGGTACAATTTTTAAAGTTACCTTTATAATATTCCCTGAAACAGAAACACAGAGGATTAAATAAAAATTAAAGTATATACCATTCTCCCCGTAGAATATCATTTCATATTCTTCTCAAGTATTTCTGCAACAGAAACTTACTTTTTTACATAGTAAATTTTGTTCAATTACGTGAAATTGAATAGTAGGAGGGATGTTTAAAAATTGGGAGTGTCCACTCTGTGTATCATACGTGCTATAAAAAACCCGAGAGTGGACTAATTCATTCGCGACACTAATTTACAGAGTTTACACATATTTCTATAATAAACGCGAGAGGTGCTTTACTGTACGCTGCTATAATTAATAGAATATTCAAAGATCTCGATAAGAATCGCGAAAAGTGTATGATTAATCGCAACGCTGCTTTAGAAATATAATAAAATAAAAACGCGAGGGTTTCAGTATCAATCGCAACTCTAATTTATTTAATATGAAGTGAATAACTCGCGTGCACCAGTTTCATTGTACGCAACGCTACATTTGAGAACATGGGGCAGCCGTTTTGACTGCAAAGAACCACTGTTCGCAGTACCGCAAACTCCGTTTTGGTTCTTATGGTTCCAGCATATTGTTGAGCATTTAATGTAACGCAACTCTAAGACAACGCGAGAAATCATTGTCGCGACACTAAGAACAACGCGATCTATTGATATCGCGACGCTACTTTAATAAATGAACGTGTATCTAATAAATTACGTTCTATCAGATGTGTTTATTCAATCATTCGCAACGCTATCTCAAAATCGAAAGGTACTGCGTGCTAGTTAATATAATTGTGCTTTATATTCAATAACATTAAAATCAAGCGATTGATGTTTGTCATACGCAAAGCTATCTTTAAAGCAACTTTAAAAAACAAGTATAAAAATCAATTCTAATGGAAATCGCGATTATATCATTCGCAACTCTAATGCAAACCGTAATGCTTGTCTCGCAACGCTAATTAAAAATCGCGAGATGCTCATTGCTGGACGTTGGGGCGGCTATGGCCAGCCCGATACAACTACGACTACTTTTACTACTACCACCACCATTTCTACTGAAGCTAAAGTGAGTGCAGTGACAAAGTAGTAACATAAAATGACGCTCCATCTCCATGCTAAGATGGAGCGCCATTAGTAGTTGCCCTCTTGAGCGACATTTTGTCGGGGCCTCTTCGGCTTACGCCTCTTCGTTTCTTCGGCAGCCCGCCATTTCTGAAACCCTGAGCCTGCTCGATAGCGAACGGCGAATGACTGGGAAATAGTCATCAACCCTTCGACAGTGCAATCGAGCAGTTTCGAACGTTTCGCCTAATCGAGCCTGATACCGATCGCGACCGCGGTATCTAAGTGGAACTTGAAAAGCCGAGATCAAGGTTGATCAGCAAACGGCATGCTCCGTTATGCTATCGACTTTGAACCGATTTTTCAAGTTCCTCCGGCAACTGACCATCGTGCAGAAACGACGGCCAGCACCGGCCCCTGCCTACTTAAATCTAACATTCATACCAGAGAGTATGCTATCTGCCTGCCTATAGCTATATTTAAAAAAGGGGCAAACCACTCATTCTCACAAACACACATCATTCCACGATTGTCACTGATGCACCCGGGTGCGAAAGAACCTAACGCCTAGACAGAACGTCCCGGAACGTTCGCTGACAACCACATTCATACTCTAGTTTATCAGTCCCTGAAATCAACTGGCAATGGTTAACGATCTTTGAGAAAATATCTTACTTGGCACGAACGATTCATTGAAATTGATATAATTCTACTGTTCTTTATGTCATTCGGTAATGTATGGACCATCAAGGTATTCTAATATATTAACATTCGTACTCTGTTAAGTAATGAAATAAGGAAAAATGTGTACATATTCCATGAATAATTTATTGCAAACATGATATACAGTAACTGGAATATATACGTATAAAGAGTATTTATGATATTATAAAGTCCGACGAATTTCCACTTCCTAACCACACACACACACAAGTGGATAATACGTCGGGCATGATGCGTTAACCATTGCCAATCGCTCACATGTTTAAATAATAACAATTTCATCATGCCCATTGCTCTCACCCTCCCAAGTAGCACCTGAGCACGTGAGAGAGATCGAGCAACGGACATGGAAACAATATCCTGAAAATCCTAACTAAAAAATCATTTTATTTTCTGATTTTTCTAACGGACTAATGTTCTTTGGTTTTCTACATAGACTATAATTGACTCGAAATTAAGAATTTAATTCTTTAAGTTTAGAAATGAAAGGTGCACTAGTATATAACTACTGTAATATTCAAAAAAAAGTATAAGAGAAATTGAAATTTAATGGAAAATGAGACTTTAAGTAAAATTTCAATAGGAGAGGACCTATTTTAAACTTTTAACACATTTTCAAAAATCCTCAGGTGATCCCTTTGTCGAAGCATGTATTTTTAACGTCAAAAGAAGGCATTAGAAAGTAGTTGCTTCGACTCGGAGATCTACCCGTCGCGAAATGTTTTCTTGCACGATATATACTATGATATTCCACCGAATAAACGAACTTAACCGCAAATAATCAATCATTTTAATAGATTGCATCTCAGTAGAATTTTAAAAATCAAAAACTAGACTGAACCTATTGATACAATTAATGTACCACTAAGTTCTCAGTCATATCTCAGTCTGCTATCATAAGGTTGTATTATACTTTTAAAGGAAACCACAAAATAAAGTAGTATTTAGAGTTGACGTTAAACGCGACGTACAAGAAAGCCCTATCCTATCTAACAAATAAATTAAAAAATGCTACTACTCTCGAATATGCCTCGAGAGGCATATCCGAGTTCACTGCACTCGCAAAATCAAAAACTACTAAAGTGGTACCACCAGCCACCGGTGTCGTTACGGACCATTCGTCCTACGACATGATCGGTGACTGGAGTGAAAAATAGAGCATGCGACTCACCGATCGCTGTTTGCAATCGGTACATAGCTTAGGATGGGCCGAGGACCACCGCACATCATGGATCTGCATTGATCTCAATCGGTCAGTAGTGGTCACTAGTGGTCAGTGGTAACCAGGGGTGGAGGTAGGAGTATGCCACTGGTGCCCAGAGGAGTCCAGGAAGTCTCAGGGAGTACCAGGGAGCTCAGGAGTGCCTACTGGTCCTCTCCTATCCTCCCAGTTCAGGTTAGGTCAGTGGCGATCACTGGTGGCCAGGGGTGGAGGTAGGGGTAGGCCACTGGTGCCCAGAGGGGTCCAGGAAGTATCAGGGAGTGCCAGGTGAGCTCAGGAGTGCCTACTGGTCCTCTCCTATCCTTCCAGGTCGGGTTAGGTCAGTGGTGGTCACTGATGGCCAGAGGTGGAGGTAGGGGTAGGCCACTGGTGCCCAGGGAGGTCCAGGGAGGTCCAGGGAGGTCCAGGGAGGTCCAGGGAGTACCAGGGAGGTCCTACTGGTCCTCTCCGATCCTCCCCGTTCGAGAGGTCGCGACGAACTGAGGTCTCGGCCGTCAGGTCTGTTCTTTATATGGTCTAAGGTCGCCGACGTCAGTCGCGACCTCCTTGACATCAACATTAAAAACAATTCCTTGTTTAACCGTTTTCATTCGGCGATTTTCTAGGTGCCTTGATTTTTTAAATTAACGCACTGCGCGCTGGCCCGCGATAATGGGGGACTTTTAAACTATCTTTTACTTGCTAATCCTACGTTAATGTAACATTTTACATATGTATAACACAAATCCAAAGTAAAACTACAAAATCTAATTCCTTATTCTTTTCCATAGGTTATAAATTTCAGTATGATTGATGTATAACAATGTATCAATATAATCACCGACGCTCATGTTTTTAGTAGCTGAAATTTAGCTGGCGTACAATGTGTTAATACAATTTTATACAATTCCGCAGCCATTGGCCTAGCAGCATCCTCGATAGGAACTACTCTATCGGCGATGCTGTTAGTTTCCAGGTCTACCACGTGGAGGTTGCTGCGAGGAGACCCTGGGAGGTGGATTGACATTCAATTCCATCGACCTCCTTTTCTACATCGAAATCTTAACTTTAACGCATTTATATTTAACGCGTTTATTGTTAACGCATTTAATAATAAACCAAGCGGTTGTTTTCTTTCTTGAGTCTAAAATGACGTATCCCACGTCGGACGATCTTCTTTCGCACGCTTAATTCTAACATTATACAATCATCGCAGTATAGGGAGCGAATCAAGGAAGAAGTCCTCGATTCAAGCATGAGATGACACGAGATAATTAGGAGATACAATCTTAATTCTAACTTAGTTTAGTCTTATGAAACTATACATTGGTCACAGATATGCGGAGTAATTATCGGGTCAAGAAGCAAGGGGAGTGAACCGAGAAAAAAGTCCTTCATTCGAAAATGAGAGAAATCAGAGAAGAAGTCTGTGATTGAGAACAGGCAAAATTACGGTGACGCGAGCAAACCGCCATCAACCAGTCAGACCACCGTCCCGAATTACGGTGCTCTTCCTCTTTCGGATTCAGTGGACAGCCACGTGCTCTACGTAGGCGCCCCTTAACTTCCCAACGGCCTACCCTCAGGACCTGCCTGGGGAGCGTGGAATGTGTTACAAAGAAGTAGGATCCCAGCAAAAGCGTCCGCAGGAACGATGGTGCGAGCATCACCGCCCCACGGTGTGACTATCATAATCTGTCAAATTGGTACATCAAGGTATGTAAACGGCAGAACTAGCTGGTGTGACACACAGCCCGATTCACTTGCATATATGACTAAGTGAACTGACATAAATAGAGAAACAAGCGAAGTGAATGAATTAAACTAAAGAATAATTGATCGACTTATTTTATCGTGGTTCATACAAATTTGCAGTCGATCGGCTTAGCATGACCCTTGATAGATACTACTCTATCGGTGACAATGCTAGTTTCCAGGTCTGACCACGTGGAGGTTGCTGCGAAGAGACCCTGGGATGTGGATAGAAATTGAATTCCATCTTTCTAATTCTAAATCTCAATATTAATGCACTTAGAACTATCGCATTTTAGTCTTCTTTCTTGTGTGTATTCTGAAATAAAAAGAAAAATGTCCATATGTGTTCAAATGTACAAATGTGTTATCATTTTGTACCATTACCATGTCTATAATTCTATTTTTGTTAATAATATTCATGAATGTTAATAAAATATTCCGAAAATATTTATATAAAAAATATTTAATTTTACTATTAAATAAATGTAAATTATACGCATCTCAAAATATGATGTACTTTTGATCCACGCTGTAAGTATTATCCTCCAGCATTCATTCACGTAAACGAAGATCGCAAATGAAACAGAATACGACAAAGTGTGATACAAATGACTTCAAAGCGATGCCACACACGTCAAATATAAACACGCAATAAAAGAAATCGAAAGGAATCTTACTTTCGCGAACATATTTTATTCTGTACGCACTAGTCATTGAAATTTATATACTATCATGTTTTATTTAACCGTCTTTGAGATTTTAATTTAACATAAACTGAATTCAATATTCATCGAAATTAATATTCTGTTACAATGTATTTAACCTTCATTGAACATTTCTTATTTCTTCTTTGAATATTTATGTATACGTTAATGTAAAATCAAGTAATATTTACTTACAAAATGAGTGAACAAGTATTTATGTAATTATTTAATGGAATAAATAATGACGTTCTATTATTCAAATTATTTTTTCGTATCGGCAACAAATAATTCCACTATTACATCAAATAAAACATAAAGAAAAATTCAAAAAATTGTGAAATTGAAAAACTAAAGCTTGCAACCCGCCAGCGATATTTGTTTCGCCGACACACGGAAACCGTTCAACAATCATCCCGATATCCTTTTATCTCTTTTTTCCCCAGCGTCGCACTTTAAGGTTACGAAACCCTATTCGGACTAACAGACCGTTAACGGTTATTTGACTGGGAGAGTTCGTAAACGAGTTATCGGTCATCGGGCTAACCGTTTACAAACGTATCATCCGAACAACTGTGGCTCAGACACGTAATTGAGAACATCAAAGTTTTCCTTTATTCTATCGGCGTGGAGAGAGGAACAGAGAAGGATGGAGAAATAGAGGTCGGTGCAGAGAGGGGAGATAGTCGAAACGTAAGTTTGTTGCGCACCCCGCAGGCGAAGTTTCCTGATATCCCACAAATGAATTTGATAAGCCGGGGAACAACATTGGTGCGGCTTCGAATGTTTCCGGCGCGCCGAACTATCGACGGCCAGGCTGCGAAGACGCTTTATTGCATTACTTTGTCACTCGTTTCGGTTAACGATGACACGTTATATACGAACAATTCGATCTTTTTGCATTTAATGCGTTGTATGTAGGAAACGTACTAATACTAATAGTAATAATATATATATATATATATATATATATATATATATATATATATATATATATATATATTAAATAAATATTATTTATTACGACAACACTTTATGTTGAAAGTAAACGTTTGATTCCTTTCAAGTATAATTGGAAGCATTTCTATTTGCAATCACAAAAAATTTAGGTTAATTCTTCAATAACGGATAATCAATTAATCTTCTTTAGTCCTCGATCGATAACGTTCGATAAAACAAAAATTTATTTCGCGTCTCAAGAATATTGCCCAATAAAAGCCACGATTATAGTCCGAAGACAATATTGGACACGCAACGGGAGCATTAAAGAAATTGTGTACATTTTCTTAGGGGTTGACTTTCGAAACGAACGTGCTGCTTTAAATCACACGACCGGGTGCACGGTCGCGTAAACTATGTCACTTTAAATTACCTTTAATTTGGAGAGAAAAGATAAGTCCCCTTTAAAGAAATCTATTCGGCGAAAAGTAGTATCTCGTTATTTAACTTTCTGGCAAGTTAACACTTATCTTGCACTTGTGTTAATTGCGGAAAACTAATTTGACCGTTATTTAAAATGAAGCAAACATAAGGTTTTCTGTCTTTGTTTTCCTTTTTTCCTTTCTTGACCGTTCGGACGACTGAAACGTGATATTATTTTACCGAGGAAAGTTCCAGTTCAAGGAAAATACTTTCTAAATTGCACTGGAAAATTGACGGTTTCAATCACTTCTTATTTCCCTCACAAAATTTTATTCACTCTTAGGTAAGAATTTAAACAAGAATGTTCAATAAAGATTGGCTTCAGCCCGAGGCTACTTAATACACCGTTGGCATTAATACGATCGCATTCTATTGCAGTATTAACAGTATTATTACGTTATGTTCACGAATGTAGAAATTTAACGGAAGTATGCTGCTCGGCAACCATTTTCGATCGAATTATGCGCTAACTGGAAACCTTTAACGCTGATAATAAATATCTATCAAGTTTTCGTTATATAATTTAAATCATGATGTGTAATCTATTAATTACAACTTGTTACTACATTTAATGGTTTATTTAATGTTCATTCGCGGAAAATGTAGTTTATTTTTCATTAAAATGCTAGTGTAACGAACAAACGTTATTTTCATAAATACAGTACAATGCTCGCAAACTGTTGCTGGAATTTAATATCAGGCATGAATGCACCCTGCAAGCGTCAATCAAAAAGAAAACAGTTGCAGATGAACCTCAAATAAAATTCAACGTTTATCTCCCGAATAAAGTGGAAAATAACGAAAAAAAGTTGGTGCGTGATCGATCCTGCTTTCCCTTTAAAGTTCGTTTAAACATATTCATATGTTTATAATTTCGCATTTTTTACAAAAATCAATTGCACAACTTTTGCAATCAGCGTATACATAGCGGATTCGCTTCAACAATAAGCTTTTCAAAAGCAAAATCCAATCAAAAACCAGAATCGTTAACAATTTTTTCAATAAACATAGAAAAATCCACGCAAACCATCCAATGAATATCACAAATCAAAACTCGTATTTTTCATCGTTATTTAGCTTTAACAGTCAGTTTACTAGTTTGTTTCGAAAATCGAATTTACAAATGCGTATGTCATACAAAAAATTCCACAAAAATCATCCAATGAATACCACAATTAAAAACTACCTAACTAACTGCTACATTATCAGTATAGCATAATTGACGAAAAATAAATAGTTTACAGATTCGTAAGTTATCCTAAAAGAGATCCACAAAATTCATGATTATTAGCGTTATTTACCTTGAGCAACCAGTTTAGTGGCTTGTAAAACGCGGTTGCAAATTAGCACAAACACAAAATAATTAGTATAGTGACCGTTGTATCGGAGCACCCTTTATATTTGAAAAGGAGAACCGGGCCCACGGCGACGGTAAAGAGCAGCGGAGCACGTTCCGCGCTCTATCGCGGATCTTACACTACGTGTAAACTCATAAAACGCCGACCTTTTGTAACCCAGCCAGGCTGTGACACAAGTTAAGGCCCGCCGGAGCCGCAATCTTCTGGAAGCGAGTAATAACGTGTCGCCGTCGTATTTCCCGGTTTTATCGAGGTCTTACATTTTTAATGAGTCCGTTTTACGCAACAACGTTACCCCTAATAGACACGTTCCTAGCGTTGCATGGAAATGATCAGCCGTAACGGGGCGAAGCTGGTCCGCCCGCAGTGCGTGTTGAGTCATACCGTCACTCTAGAAAGAAAGCTTCGCTCATTTTTCGCAAGTTTTCTAGAGGAAAGTGCATATAACGTATTCATGACACGCAATATATCATTTCCCAAAAACGGAGGTAAATCGGGGAGAGATGGCCCACTTTTCTTAAAAAAAACTATAATATCATAAATAGTATTAACACGTTAACACCAGAACTGCCATACCGATCAAAATGAAAGGATTCAATTTTTTTATTTCACAATTATTGATATCTTAAAGGTGATGAATATCGGAAATAGTTTCAGCCCTAATCGTACCGGCACTTTTCCTAACATAACCAGTCAAAAGAAAGGTAAACAAGTTGGATGACAAATTTTTTTTATTGAAAATAGAAACAAGAGAAAGGACAAAAATTGAAGAACTGATTAATCGGACAATATATTGACTGACATAAAGTTAAATGAACACAACGTAAAATTTCAAATCAAGTCATTTGACCGGTTTCCAGTACAGTAGTGGTAAGAAGAAATAGTTTCAATTTAATACTGTCATCAATACATGTGAAGTCGAAAGAAATCTATTGTTACAATTTTTTTAAGGATTACGGGTTAATCATATTAAACAATAAGGTTGTTATATCTGGTAACTACATAGTAGTACAGAATATATTCAGACACAATTCGATATCTTTTTTAAAACATCATTTATACTAAATAGACTTGGTATACTGAACAAAATGATAAAAATGTCCACGAACGGGCATGAAAGTGAACCGTTCCCTGAAAGAGGAACCATTAAAATTCCATTTCGGTGGATAGTGCGTTTACAGAAAAGTAACGAGCAATCTGTCCAGAACATTTTTTTCTAAACTGCAACGCAGCGCGCAGTCGTGCCAGGATTTGCATTTTAAAACTTCTATTCGAAAGTCATAAATATCGGAGTGAAACTTATTTGAACTAACTTCGCCTATCGTTTGAACATCTTAAGAATTTAAACATTTCTATATAACGTTTTGTGTAACGTAAATAGATATAACGTTTTACTCGCATATAGTTTAATAAATTCAGTTCAATTTGTATTTCATATAAATATACTTCCTCTGTAATTAAACTATTTTTGCTTCGTTATAACATTATGTGTTTTGAAATTCCATTAATTTTACCTTCTTACTAGTAAACATTAAATATTTCTCTCCTATCTCCTTAGGTTACACTACATAAAAATAAAATGATAACAATAATTATTACAAGTGCGTACTTACCCTTCGAAGTCAATCGTTATTTTTAAACTGTTTTAACGTAATAAAAGAATAACTTAATAAAAGATATAATATAACGCAAATGGTACTTCACATTTGCCACAAGCTCGAAACAAAACTCTGTTATTCATCGTACCAGAGAAATCCAATGCAATCTTACAAACCGTCCGATGTGACAAATATATTTCACCAAATTTCAACAATATCCGAAATGTTTCGGGCACCATTACATTTATTACTCTTCTAATTAAGCTAATTGAGAATAATATTACGGCAAATATATTAAGTTCGTATAAATCATTAACATAATGAAAATAGCAACGGCTATTATAGTGTAAGTATAATCTCAAAATTAATAACAATTAATCAGTAGGAATGATTGATTTCCAATAACAGTCGATATCATTACCATTCTCATTCATTATTGAAATATCAAAATAAATTGTAATCTTTATGACACTACAAGTTTTCCAATCCCAAAAATTATATCATGTGAGATGGTCATGTAGAGAAATTGATATATCAGCGATCACCATTCACACCATTTTTCGTTCGATAATTGTTTTTCTATTCATTTATTATTGTCAATTCGTCGACAGGTGAACAAAGCGCGAAACTTCCGGCGAAGTTATGGTGCAAACCGCTGTAAAATGTCGCTGGAACAGAACGACGGTGGAAACTTTCCATGGCGATATTATAACTTATTACTTCATAACAAACACGAAAGTTTTTTTAATACCTTTGAACCACCGTAAGTCTATGGTCCCTGTCCCGGGAAAGGAAACTGTCGCGTAACACTTACCGTTTAACTCGCGAACCACTCGAAAAGATTTAATATTGCCCGGAGACAAAAGGAGCCTTGAAAATTTAATGGCGAAACCGATTTTAATCAAATAACATTCGCAAAGAGATAAAAGAATCCTTTCATTACACTCCTTTGAAATTCTGCATCATCGTTGAAATTTTGTTGTAAACGTAACGCGGTTTAATTCAATCCCAATCAGATTGACTAAGGCGATTGAATCAGTCTGTTGTACGGAGAAATTAAGTTTGTTAGAATAATCTTTTGATTTACAAGATCGTTCTTTTCCATTTTGTAGAGATTTTATATAGATTCTTTTTCGATTAATTAAATGTGTTCAAATTAATGATTATATACACGTTACATATAAATTAGTAACGAAGCACCAAAAATATAAGTATAGACTATAATGATTAACACTGTGTAAGAATAAATAATCCTCTCGAAAATAAACATCCTTAATAAAAACTTTACACGATCACTTTTTTAGTAACTCATTGCATTACACTGGTAAAGTTGAACATAATATTGTACTTACCAACACTTCTTTATTGCAGCATTCGCGACGATAATTTCGAAACATCACATCCAACTTGTAAAGCAGATAACAGAAGAAGTTACGAAGCACTTCAAGGAAAGAAAAACAAAATCTCATCGAAAACATTCTTCTTACTTATTTATTTACTTCCATCGTTCGATCGGAAGAAGTTCCAACGTCGTGCGGCGCAATGGCGCCCTAACACTGTGTCCTGACAGTTTCAGCGTTACACGTGCAGGTATCGGAAAATCATAAAAATGCAAAGCGGCGCGAGACGCACAGTCGAAGTTACGCTATTTTTCACAAGATTCCGTCAAAATTCATGGGGAATGAGAACGACGAAGTTGGAGAGCGGGGTGTCTACGGAGTTTCAACCCTTTGAGTACCATTGATGCATATATGCGCTCAAACAAGTAAGTTCACGTTGCCGTGTACAGTACGGTTATAGTATCGGGTTTTAATTTAAATCTTGAATTCATTTAACTTACTAAGTTCAAATTAAGAATCCATTTAAGTAAATTGAAAATTATGGTAATTATATCGTTAATTGAATGTACTTCTACTTTTTCAGTGTTTCTGTACAAGATTTTATAATCCAAACGAAAAGACTTAATACTTTAATACAAAATATTAAATAATGATTAGATAAATAAATGAATATATAGATGAATGAATAGATAGACAAAGAGATAAAAATGTAGATAAATAAATAACAAATAAGTAAATAATTAGAGAAACAAATAGGCAAATAAATAATGAGATAAATAAATAATAATTCCACGAAAATTAAAAATGAATAATATTAACTTAAAAGTTCAATAATGTTCAGAGTATACTCCGCATTCAACTGCTACGTATAGAAGAGGTTAAAGCCCGGTGAACGAGTACATAGTTGAAACCCCTCGAATTCCCCATGAATCTTTAGAGTTTTCGGTGCGCGGATGTACGTGATTCGTGCGCGCCGTCTTCGCCCGCGTTGGTTTCGAAGCGAAAACTTTCGTTCCGGCCGGTTTCTACTCCATTTACCGCTGTCGGTCGACGCGCAGGACCAGCTCGCGTGATCTGCTTAAAACGGTAAAGTGCGGTTCGCCGCTGCTGGGCGCTACGTTAATCAATTTTATCGAGAAGTCGATCCTGTCCACATAGCAAGGGCATCCCCGTGAGCGGGCCCTGTGGAACGCCGGCCCGCATACGCATTATTAATTGGCCCGGCCGCGTAACACAGCAATAACATTAGCCGAATAATATAATAATGCTATCGGCACTCGGCCATCGGTGCACCGGCCACATTTCGGACAGGATCGTCTACCAAGTTCCGTCACCAGCCACGACAAACATACTTGCATTATATATGGAGCACTTCCGAAATCGTAATACAAGCAAGAAAACAGCGAATCTATGCTAACCCACGAAAATATTTAACATTAAACGTACCACAACCGACCAAGTGATTGGTTTAAAATTTCATTTAAAATTCTGCATTTTCTTCCGTCCATTTAACTTCATATCAATTCTTATTGTCTGATTAATCAGTTTTTCAATTCTCGACTTCTGTTTTGTTTCTGTTTTCACTAAGAAAAATTTATCGTCTAACTTGTTTACCTTTATTTTATAATCAATTATTTGACGGATTACGGTGGAGATAGGTATATGTGAAATATTGATACGTTTAACATTGAAATCGAGATATTTACAATGGAAATGTTGGACTCACCGGATAATAGACATTTTCAAGTTTCCTTATGTATGATTCTTGGTATATATAGAATGTGTACACATTTCCTTGAAATCTAATAACACGCGTCTGAAATGCCTATTCCTAGCAGAAATGTATCGATTTTAAATACTTTTGTGGACTAGTACATGGAAAAGTAAGTCGAAAATATGAGATAAAATTTTCTCATAGCTGTTTATTAATATTTATAAACATTGATATTCATAAGAAGTGCAAATGGTAGGTAAGTCACGGATTCATTTTTGAATACAATTATCTCGAAGACGAAATATTCTGTGGAAAAATGTTGTTGTATATTTTCTGTTTACTGGATAATTACCTGAGACAATAATCTTAGCACTTACTGTGATCAAATAATACTTTACGATAGAAGTTAAATATAGTACCAAATACTTTCGTGCTAAATCGCACGAGTTCATCCGATTTATTGAAAAAACGGGGATAAACAATGGAACCTTTTCTCTCAGACATCAACGTTTACGTATTTCTCAATATTTTGCGTTCATTCTAGATCGAAAGACCCTCGCACCCATGCAAATGAAGGATCACTTAAGTTTTTCGATTTCACTTAACTGCAAGATACGCTATCACCTCCGCTATGCGTAAGAACTTTCCTGAAGTGCTCCCACGGAACTGCTCTAACTTTAGATTAAACAAATACTTTTACTTAGAAAAAAAACACCATATATTTCTGGAGCACACTTTAGGATTAACATCTCCAATGGTTTTCTCCCGGAAAAAGAACATTCTCCTGTGTCGTGATATTTTACGGTCACAGCGGTGAAACCTCTTAAACCATTCAAGACAAATTACACACATTGTGTATACAATGATCATGAATTTCTATTATTAATTACTAGCGAAAAACTAGCTTACTTCATCAGTTAGTAACAAAAATAGAAGATGTGCAGAAATTAAAACTTGTATTGGTTTCAAGCTAAAATCCCAAAAAGAGTATCCCTCGATCAATAATGTCAAGATTTAAAAAAATTGAATCAACTATGGTGGAAGTGATGATTTCTGTTATTGCAATTTTTTAAAGGATCTTGAAACTTCCCTTTGCAACTTTTAAAAAGATCTTGAATCTCTCTTTTTGCAATACTTGAGAAGATCTTGGATCTTTCCTTTCCCAATTGTTCAAAAAATCTCAGATCTCTTTCACGATTCTTGAAAAGACCTTATATCTCCTCCTTCCCAGTTTTTCAAAAACTACACACTCTTCTCCGACAAATCTTTCACTAATCAGTTCCCCAATGCACATCCTGAATTCTAAACGAACCAAAATCTTAACGAATGCATATCTGCAATTTGCACAAGAAGGTACATATCATCCAATGTGATCGCTCGCTAATTCTATTGTTAAAAAGAACCCTCTTCTTTATTCGGTTAAAGGCAAAAGTATCCACAATGGTGCATTAAAACACATTTCCAGGGGTGCGTCGCGACGTCGGCTCGCCGAATTTACAGGCCCGCTATTTATCCGGCGTCGACCGTACCCGCAGATCGTTGTCACTTATAATCCCGTCGCGTCGTCGTCGTCTCGCGCCTCTTATTCAGAACGGCACGGAGCGCGGCGGCTGGCAGCCGAAGCGACAGGTAGCTGGATGAGGAGCCTGCAACTCGGAGGGATCCTGCTGCGCCGGGCGTAGGTACGGGTTTTAATTATTTCCACGAGATGAGATTTCGCCACGGAGGCTAGTATTGAGCGTTAGTCCGGTGTAAATTCCGGGATCCCGGGCTAATCGGCATAATTCCACGGAATCCGTAATAGACTTTGGAATGGGTTGGGGACGTTAGTGAACGCTGGCCCGGCGACGGCCACCCTCTTCTTCCCTTTGAGACCGCGCCATCCCTCACCTTGCGTCGCGCGCTCCTCTCTGTTTCCCTTTGGACCCACCGTTTCCCTTTCACGCTTTGCCCCTTTCACCGCTGGCTCGTCCACGATTTTACTTTTTCCTTTACCTCAGTTCTGTGTTCTTTCCTGCTACTTGATTTTATATTCCACTTCAGGATGTACTTGCTTTCCACGTTCTTGGTTCCACTTTTTCCCCTCCGTCTTATTCTTTATTTGTACATTGCCGCTTCTTCTTCTTCTTCTTCTTCTTCTTCTTCTTCTTCTTCTTCTTCTTCTTCTTCTTCTTCTTCTTTTGCTTTTCCCTCGTCCTTCCGTACTTATTGCCCTTTTTTCTGTTGGAAGCCTGTTTGCGGAGTTTACAGTGTTTTTTTTCGTGGTTCTGATTGATTACATTAGTCTTCGAGTTTCATTCGGTTTCTTGTTTCTTGGGGTTTTCTTTTTCATTTTACTTTTCGTTTTCCTTTGTCTCTTTCCTTGTTGCTGTTGCTATTTTGAAAGTCGTTTGTTGCGGTTTGCTTCGGATACATTGTTTCATTACTTCTTATCTCTTCGGGATTCCTTTAGTTTTGTTTGCGATGTTTGCTGGCTTTATTTTTATCTGCGTGTCGCGATTCTTTCAATGAATTTCGATTACTTTTCCATTCTCCTGCGAATTTTCTGTTTTTCTTTTAGATCGTTCTTTCCTCTTACGGTTTCACTTTCACTTTCTTGATATTTGTTTGTGCTCGTTTCGCAGCTGGGTTTCCTCCACGATTTCCCCTTTTTCTAGCAAACATCTTTGTTATTTTATTTGCATCTTTATTCTTTGAGTTTTGCACCTTCTGTTTGTCTTCTTGAATTTCTTTTAGCGACTTTTCGTTTTGTTCGAATTTCACCACATTTTTCTTGATTTCTTTTCTCACGCCAGTGACTAACAAATCTAATACAGCGTTAAACAGAATAATTGATTTTTGTTATATTAACCGCTTCACGGTAAAGACCAGAGAAGTTTAACAAAGAAAATCTAATAATAACAAAACTAATAATTACAAAGAAATAGAGTTATCTATAAACTTGATAGCACTACTTTTATTCCTCTGTGTTATCGAAAAATATCAAGCTATGTTGAAATTCAACCAATTGACACACCTGGCATTCCAGTTCTTCAATTTTGTAACATAAATCTAATGTGGCAATAGAGATATTACATTTTGATCCGAGCGAAATAGATATAATATTTCAATTGTGCCATTAACTACTACAATTGCTTCAAATGTCTATGCTGAAGACGATTACATTTTGATCTGAGCGAAATAGATGCAAGGTGAACGCCGAATGCTCTTGTATTCGGTCCCTTGATCATTGCTGTCGCCTCATTCTCGCAGAGCTCTTCATTGACTTCCCAGTTTCCTTAGAATCAATGCTGTTTGCTCCTTCGAATAGAATTATCACCGTGTTAACGAGGGTTTACGTCTCGTAATGCACGAATTAATGTTGTAATCTCGCTACACGCAGATTCCTTGCTGTACGATCGCAGTGGCGTGTCTTCTGCTGTTTTCGGATGGCAATTGAACCGTCGGATTATACCTGCTAAGCTCGGATTTTCGTATTATGTTAATTACGTACTTACTCCCGTTACGGTCGAGTTATGTAAACGTTGTCTTCGGCCCACGAAATTCCTTGAAGGGACTGCGCAGCCGAATCACTGACAGCATGAAGTTATCTTAACCCTCTGCATTTGAGAGGTGCCTTTCAATCGCTATCTGATTTGACGCGACAAAATTATAAAATGTTTAATTCAATATTAAATATTGTGTAATAGATCAACACATGAAATGTCGAAATAAAATAGTTCTGCCCCACAATTTATTATGTAAGATAAATCCTTGTGTTAGTTGCGAAAAACGCTGTTAATATTATTTCATTAGGAAGTAATGAATATTTGTAATGAACGATATTGTCGAGTGCAAAGTTTACTTTGTTTTATCCAGGAGTAACAGAAAAAGTGGAAGATTAGTATTTTGCTGAAATGTGTTGTAAATAAAATCATCAGTCTAATACTGAACTGAAAACAGAAAATAAAAAACTAAAATTTTTATTTTGAAATGGAACGTGTTTAAAAATTACTTCTTGTGTTCAAATTTATGTAAAGATTATGGCTCATGCTTATATTCAAGTATACTTATTTGTTCATTAAAAAAGGAGAACGATAAGAACAAAATAAATGTTTTGTGCAAGGAGAATCCTGGTTACTTGAAAACCATTCAAACATCTATTGAGCTGTTAATCGAATAATAGTAATCGTATCATTAACAATAAAGAATATATTTATGTAGTCTCCTTCAGTTGAGACATTTTGTACAATAATTTCAATTTTTCCCAATTTATTTCATATACTTTCAAGTGATTCGTGCGTGAACGGCGCGTTTTATCGTCAAACAACACTGTCACTCATGTATGAGTGACATGGTAAAAAACATCTATAATAATAACACGAAAATGAATATTTTCACTTTTATGAAAATCGTTGAACACCTGTCAAATATATAATTTAAAATCACATATTCTTAAAAGTATAATATTCAGAAACAAATTCAGGAACAACCTAATCTCAAAAATTGGTAATTATAAAATAAACTCTCTCTTCAACATAGTTATGAAATTATATTCCATTCCCATAAAATATTAATTTGAACGTATTAATGTCAATTAAAGAAAGCTTAATATGTATTCGAGAAATAGTTTCTTTAAGCAATTCAAGTTTATTATAACAATAACTATAATGTAATAATTTATCTTCAATTGAGCAGAAATTTTTCAGTTTTTTTTAATATCAAACAAAAACGTATGTCTACAGAAAAATATATTATTGTCAAGAGAGATGGTGTTAAATTTATTTAGATAAATTGCGTAGTGGAAGCAAGGACCGTATCTATTGATTTCAGTTACATTTGGCACTGTATTGGTTCGTTAAAATGCCGACAGTTTGTGTTTGTTGGGGATAGTCCAAGATCAACTTTGATAAGACATTCTCACATTGCACGTGTACAGAATACGAAGGAGATTAATGAAATTCTCGAACGGAACCGTAACAAAACTGTTACCCGTGTTGGCGTAATGAAATGGGACCGAAATGAAATTTATTTGCAGCAAGTTGTAGTCCAACGTAGTTTAGATCATCGACAATTCACAGAACAGTACCGCTTTGGGTTAAAAGCATTATTTTCAATATTTTCCGCAAACAATTTCTGTATTCAGTCTACGTTTTGTTTTATATTTATTTTATTTTCCATTTAATATATAAAAGTTGAAAATCAATACAATTTCTATCTTATTTTTTATATTTGAAAGCTATTGTTTCTTACTGAAAACAAACATTAACTAACATACGAAACTTGTCTAACATAGTTCAGTATAATTTTTAATTTAACCAAAAAGTTGAATTTTGTATGAAAATAGGAAAAACCGAAGATACGAAAGAATTTATAATGTTATTTTCATTATAGCTCTTAAGAAAGTAATCAACAACTACACAAACATACTAAAAAACTAATTGAAAATTAATTTACATCTAATTCAATATTATAACTATCCTAAAGTGATTGCGAACCAAAATAGAAAATATGATTCTTCTTTTTAGTTCATTATTATTATTTTCGCGTCATTGTCTCGTTATCAGGACCGTTGAAGGCGCGATGTCTTATCGGTGAACGATAACGGCATCTCGAGCTCGTATGAGAGCTTTCTAGGGCGAGTAGACAAGTCCGCCAGGAAGAAATCCTGGTACGAATAGCAGACTTGGACAGTTCAATGGCAGCAGTTCGATGCTAATGAAATTCCGCCGGTCGCTCTCATAGATTGTGCAGTCGGTCCAAGTGACTGCTAGTTTGGCATGAGTGCGAATCCACAGAATCCACGCCGTCCGGATTATCCGGGATTCAAATAGACTCGGAACTTATTTGTACGTGCCGAGAATTAAGTGCTTTAAATACGTAACAGACAATTAATATTTCATTGTGCTGTTTATCCACAGAGACGTCACGCTCGAAACAAATATTACAGAAAATATACGGTGAAAACGTGTTTCATGCAAACATGAATTTTATGCATTTTACGTTCATATCATTCATAACGTTATGCGTTATTTTTGAAGTTGAACTCGCTTTCCTCTAAATAATATTTAACCAGAATTAGATTTTTTTAATGCGATATTAGTATTTACATAGATTTCGTTCGTGTATAAGCAACGTTTTAGTAATGTAAATAATGTTGTGCATTTCGTGAATGTTTATAAAACTGATATTACGTGCATATGAATTAATTGACAGTGATATTTTCAAATTAGAACACTATTCCTCGTGAAAAAAGAATGAAATAAAAATTCCGATAGTTCACCTTGAAGCGGATTTAATGACGCAGCTGTGAAAGCGTCACTAGGTTAATTGTGAATCAGAAAAGACAAGCATAACGAAGACAAATCTAACTCTTTCATCGTGATAATAATAAACGTTCAGCTAGGTAAGTTACTTAAAACCTATCAATTTATACGGATATAATATGAAAAGTTTATCAAATGGCAAAATACTCTTCTTTTATAAAACAGCATATTATTCGTACTAACTTCTACCAATATCATTCATAACAAACGTAATACCAAAATCAAACATCGATAATTCATATATTCACCGATTTCATCAATTTTATGCAATCATTATAAAATATTAATTTTGCTCTATCATCAAGTGTGATCATGACTTTGTACCAAAATATCTACGACATGACCATAATATGATCATCGAATTCCAAATGTTATGACAATTTTATAAAAATCAAGAAATAATTTATTTAAATAACTTAAACGAAAAATATTCAGCAAACTTGAAGGGATTGTCATAATTCTTGCTAGTACAATTAAAATACAAAAGTATGTTACATAGAAAATACAAAATTGTTACGTGTGAATCAGTAAAAATTGTAAGAACACTCCTGTAATTTTTTTATGTGGATGTCGTCAGGATCGAAATGACTTTTAATCGAGTCGAGGAATGGGAACAATCAAGGGACGGAAAGAAACATAGTTGGATTTAATAAACATTCCCGGGTCGTAATCGGCCGTCGCCGGGTACAGGGATCAATGTCCCGATTTCCGGCAGGAAATCTAGATTCCAGGGTAGATTAAACTCGCCGGAGATATGCTCATCGTCGATAAGTGACTTTAACTTTCGGAAGCTGTTCATAGTTCAGTGCGTGCATAATGAAGATTCGCGAGGGAGTTACGAGAAAGTCATTGGAAAGTCTTCGAGGAACGCAAATAGGAATAACGAAAGTTTTCCCTTTGATCGAATTACATTCGGTGACGACTGCTCATTTAGTCTTCTTTTTTAATTTTCGGACACCGAACTTTAACATTCCAAAATATGATTTAAAAAAATGTGTGTATCCTTTTTAACTTGTAATAATCTTTGTACCTAAAAATAATAAATGGAGGAAATAAATAATTAGTTGATGCACATAAGTAAATGTCAAAACCTTATTTTTGGAAATAGATTATTCCCAAATAAACTATTTACCAAATATTTGATTAAATCACATACTAGCATCAAATGACAAATAATAGTTGTTCATGTATAATAAGCATACAATGTACCTAAAATTAGCGACATTAAAATAATGAAAGGATGGAAATATAAAATAATGCTATCATTTGAATAATTTCAATATTATTTCGATAATGCTGAATCTTAATTACAGGTTGACATTAAAGATAATAAGGAAATAATGGTGTTTGTATTTCAAACACTACGCGTTTAAAAGGATTCAATTTCTTGAATATAAACTGGTGAATCGTTCAACGCCCACTTGTTGACAGGAAAGTGAAATGTTTCGACATTCGTAATTATTCATTGTGTCCACGTTTCTGTCGGTTTCACGCCGTTCCGAATAGAGATTCTATTCATTATGTACCTGCTATCCTATTTTCTTCTGTTCCAGACAGCATGGAATGTTAATGCCTGTCTTAATGCGACAGATGACAAATGACAAGCGTGGTAATTCCATGAAAGCAGCAAATTTTTATGATATTGTTACTCTCATTCCAGAACGATATCATATAGGTATATAGGTACGTTTAAACGAACCAAACCGTTCAATATTGCTTTAATAAATTCCTTTTCGATGAAGTAACATTTTAATGTAAACATATTAACAGTTTACAATGCTTTCGAAAGAAAGAAATTAAAAATATATTTTTAATCAATTCTTAAATAAATCAAATTTATTCCAAATATTCGCGTAATTTTATTCAGATATCAAATAAGAACAGAAAATTGATTATAATACGTGGGACAGAAAAAATACAATTACAAAAAATACATATATAATAATCTCTTGAACTCTATATTTTTTTGCACACTTTAATAGCTGATATTTTACTTTATTTTTTTCATTTTCTGGATAGAACACATTGTCTGTTTTTGTCGAACAACGTATACCTGTGCGATAATTATTACTAAAATTATCATACAACCACGCTCGCCCGCGAAATTCGACCTGGGAATCAAATGTTTTACGTTTCGTAGTGTTTTGAAGTAGCTGTTTTACCACGCGACTCGTCTCACTTTACTGGAAATTACTAGCGAGTTAATGGCGATGATATATCGCGCGTAGCTGGCGATGATAGACCAGCAGCGTGAATACGGTGACACTGGTTTGGATGTTTAAATTTAACACGAGGCATGATCGACGGAACCTGTATACATAGTTAAATAAATGTAATCATTGATGCCAAGCACGATCAAACCCCCGAACACAGAGTAACGATGATACCTATCGCATAGAAGAGCCAATCAGTTGTGATACGATTCACAGCGAATTATTAATGCTTTGTGGATGAGTTACATCTAATAAGAGGTATCGAATTATAACCTAGACAAATCTAATAAACCAGTGATTCTCAAAAACTTAGGCAGTCATTGTTACCAATCGCAAACGATAAGCATTTACTTTTTATTTAAATAAAATTGCGTCAAATTCACTAATGTTTCAAAATATTTCGGATCACTTGTTGAGCGACCAATGAATCAGTTTGTTCTATTATTAAGCAAAGAGGGAACAGACATCGGAGCCTTTATATACGCATAAAATTAATATTTACGATGAATTTTGTACGCACAATTTGAGATAAAATCGATTGTTTATTTGTTTAAAATAATATTACACCCAGCACCGCCCTCAATTTATCCAATATTCATGGATATTTATGTAAATCCAATATGTCCTGTTAATACCCATTTTCCTAAATAATTTTCCCGAGAACCCGGTTGAATGGAGAATATACTTGTACAATTAAAAACTTTATCATGTTACAAATGAAACACGCGCTTCCATCGTTTTCGTTAACATTTTTTTTTATCCTGTACTCCATAAATGAATGAAATCCGTTGTCCATTAACTATCCAAACAGAGAATATCGACGTGCTGTTATCTTCAACACGTTGAATCAATTTATCGTGTTTGTAAATTGCAATTCATTAATAAACGGAAACAAATAACCTTCCAATGTAAGTCATCGATATCAACAAGTATACATAAACCATAGCACAATGTACAATATAATTAAATGATCTAGAAAATATGAATATTTTTATATACAAATTTTGAAAAAAGAACCATAGATAAACGATTGTAGATCATAAATAAATTTTCATTTATGTATTGTGTCAATCTATTAAAAATGCGGTACTTCTATACAGTTTTTATTTTTCAAAATTATGGCGAACGAAACTGTTTACAATCTAAAGTATATTCAATACTTACGTATTATACAGTCTATCTTTGTTTTTAACAAATAAAATATTAATAACAAAAATGAAGTACTAAGAATGATGATAATAATAATAATAATAAAATATTAAAGTTTTATAATATTAAATAAATACTAACCCAAATCTAACCCAAATGTTTGACCAGCGCTTCAGGCCATCTTTAGTTAGAAAACAAAGGTGATCCGTATAATACATAAATACACTGTATATTCTCCTTCACTATTAATAGACTATCTGCCTATAAGAAAAATTATGCTTATCTTAATTCTCAGAAGTAAAAAGATATATGAAAAATCGCATGATTTATATAAATGAACCGATCTAACAGTGTAAATACAGTAATTCGACGAACAAAAAGTCACGAGCCGCGATTATTAATGGTAAAACCGAAAACCACCGGGAACAGGAAACCGTAACTGTTCTTACATCGTTGGACACTGTCAAAGGTTCCGCGGTGCTGTTTCCCGGATTATATACAGCAAACGAGCCGCAGAACGATAGCACCTTTGGATCGTTGATTTATTTCGCGGGGTCTGCTAACGAATGACAGCGGCCATTACCGACATGCTGCCGCGTGCAGGTCACATTCGCGCGCACAAAGGCCGAGCACCGTTGCATTGTAACGGAGAGTACGTCAAAGACACTCGTGCCACTGTCACCGGCCCTGTGATCGTGTAAATGTCTAATACTGTGTACGTATACAACCGCCATACGTAACTTCTCGTGGATCTGTGTGGCAATTTAACGTCATAGAATACGGCCGTGTTCGTACAAAGCCCTTTACCAACGGAAGATGGACAGGCCCAAAAACGTCGAATTCACATCTGACACCGTATATATAATAATCATACGCGCCGCTGTCTATTGTCCACGGCCAACGTGAGAACAAATTGATTTCTTATTTTTATTATGCCTTTTTGTAAATTTGCATTGTTAACGGTTTCTGATGTATATACTAGGTATCCCATTTGTCATGTTCGTTGAACGTCGATAAATCGTATCTGTCGGTTGTAAACGTGATTTTTTTGGTTTCATTGTCAAATGATCATAGAATTTTCTTTAAATGTGTATTTCTAACGAATCCTGATGTACTAAATGTACTATTTGTCACCTTCGAATGTTACGCTCATCGAACGTCGATAGATCGTATGAGTCGATTATGATTTTTTGTTAACTTTTGTAAATCTGGGTTCTTAATGAATTGGGATATATGGATATGTCATTTGTGACGTTCAAATCTTACGTACATTGAAAGTCGATGAATTGTATGAGTCAATTGTAATTTTCGTAAAGTTTTTATAAATGTGTATTCTGAACAGTAGAACAACCGAGCGTTTAACGAAATTAATATGTAATCCGTACAAAAATCGTAAGAATAGATATTTTTTCGATTTCTTCGCATATTAATTTTAGTATCGAAGTGAAAGTATTCACTTTACAAATCATATCGGACATTGAATGCTTTTAAAATACCAGTAACTGCGAAATAAAAAACTGATACGAATATACCATTTGTCACGTCCAAAGCTTAAGTTCATCGAACGTCGCTGACCCGTATGGGTGTGTTGCAAATGTAATGTCTTATTACATTTTTTGTAAGCGTGGATTCTTAATAAATTGGGGTATCCTTGACGTCCCATTTTTTCCATTTAAATATAGGTTGTAAACGCGATTTTAAGCTACACTATCCCTCCCAAAATATGATAAGTTTTATTTGAAACATTTCTTGAAATAATGTAATAAGTCAACATTTAACCCCTTGCCCAAGATTTCTTTCCCAATTGCGTTCAACAGAGATATTTAATTGTTCATAATTCATTATATAAAGAGGAAAATTCCACACTTATTCTATATCTACGTATACTCAGAAGCATTAAAACGAATAATAAAAAAGTAATATCGAATTCGCAATTGGAAGACTTAATTGATATATACATTTTCTCTACAAAAAGATATACGAAACACGATTTTTTCAAAAACAAGACCTCATGCAAAAAAGAAAATGTCCACAGGCATGTTTTCATAGTGACAGCCATCACGGTATACGAATTAACATGGTTTCATGGTGATTCCAAGTGTTCGTCGGGGCGTACGAATGGCCGGTTTCGTGTCACCTGGAGGTAGGGAAATTCTATCGTTCGAAAAATCGCAAATGTTTAACGTTCGATTTCGCAAGCCCGCGGCGATGGAAACTAGCAGCGGCATCGAAATTTGAAATTCAGATCGGTGTATTGTAGGCCGCGTACGCGGCTCGCAATTATAAAAATATTTGCTCGTAAATCTATGATATAATGGAGCTAACAGAATTTCCGTTTTATTACACCGACCGTGAAATATCGGCGTTCAAATTTTCCGTCTTTTTTTTCGCGCGCGTGCCTGTTAACGGGAGGGGAACGGCCGCAACGCAGTGGACCGAATGCAATGGACTCGAGCGGTGTGCGAGGCGCGACAAATATTATAACTCGACGGAACGGTCCCATCCGCGAGCCATTTAGCTCTGTCACGTGTCAAAATGTTCGAGAAACGAGATCGTCGCCTCGTTTATTTAATTCGCCGGTTGCTACGAGTATCTTGCGAGATTTATATGAATCATTTATTTGACACTGCTTAAGGCTGTAGAAAGAAAAGTAGGTAATTTTGATGAAACGATATACATAAGGAATTAGTTCGGTATTTTGCCACTGGAATTTTGAATCGTTTTAGAAATAGAGTTAATCATTTACAAGGCATTAAATTATAAAACTTTGTGTGTAAATAGAGTAAGTCAAGCCTAATACATTGCAATTTTTTTCCGTATTAAATTTCACTTTGAAGGGGTGAAGCCACCCCTTCAAAGGAATGCAAGTTTTTCTTTTCCGTGGATTATCTCGAGAACGGTAAGCGATAGCAAAAAAAAGTTTAAACAAAAGATAGATTGTTCTTTCTCCATCACCAATTCTTTATGGAAAATTTTAGTTCGCAATTTTGTGGACCTAAAAGAGCAATGTATCTTTTATTTGAACTTTTTTTTCGCTATCTGCTAGCGTTCTCAACAAAAATTGTAATGTATTAGGCTTGACTTACTTTACTTAGGCACAAAGTTTCATAATTTTTTGAATTTCGGGGTTCGATGATTTCCCTTATCAGTATTTTGGAAGACAGATAAATAATATCACGATTCTTATTTAATGATAAGATCTGCAGAAAATTCGTTATAAATATAAAATGATACAGAACTACATCAGAAGCTGCTGATATATTAATACAATAACTATATTATTCATATTTACTTAAAATGGAATGAGTCAGTTCACTTCAGTTAAGTGCAAAATATATTGATGTGGTATAATCTGCTTACCATTAATTCTGGCTACCTTTCATAAATCATATGTATCCATATTTTATTCAATTCCTGTATTCTCGAACTAGATTATTGAAATATTACTCTCATAAAAATAATTCGCTAGTCGTAATTATCTTCCAAGAATATGTCAATCTCAATTTAAATGGAAGTTGCTCGACACGTGTTCAATTTTATATCTTCCACCGTCTGACCAATCCTGAAACTACAGTCATAAAGCTTTAAAGTACATTATTGAATTATTTTACCTAACTGTACATTTACGATTGTGGATTCTTATACAAATTCAAACTTTTAACCTTCATGTGGCTCTTAGAAACAATCACAGTAGAAATTAACCTCTATTTGGGTCGAAAAAGAGCCTAAGACCTAATTAAGATTGAATTTAGAAGAATGGAATAACTGGTTTGTTTTGATAAATATTATCAAATTACAACATTTCGGACATTTAACATTGAAACTTGAAAATTCATATTCAATTGGAAATTTCATATTAAGTAGCAAATCTTAGAATTTCAATGCGACGAAATAAATGGAAACTATAATATGTAGGATTCACCTCTCAGGTGCAAAGGGTTAATACGATCGCTCGCTTGAACAATCCGGAATGGAAGAATAATCTTCCGTGATCGAGCGTACATTCACCGATATTCCTTCAAATAAATCTGAGCGCACAGATGTTGAATCGATCACCGTGTTACGTCGTTGCGGCCGATATCAGCGGACGTTTCTACGCCATTGCCGCCGGTTGTTTCCTTGCCCTTCTACACAACCTGCACCTATAGAATTTACCACAGCACGCCGAACTAGGTGTATCCATATCCCATTTGTATTCGGCATTACGGACGCATAGATCGCACGGGAAATCGCGTTTCTATTTCCGGCAATATCATATCCGTCACGGGACGGACGTTTGTTGATGGTGGTTGCGGTCGCGACGGCTTTCGATTCCGCGGTCGTTTCCTAGTTCCAAAGAAAAACCGGCTGCAACTCGATGCTACGAGCCGAATTAAATACAGGGCGATTCAGAAATACATGTCGATACTTGAGGGAGTAAATCTACACGCCACAACAAATGAAAAATGTCGGATGAATATACTGTGTGTTGTTCAGAAGATGAGTTCTGAGACAGCACAGAGGCAAGAGGAGTTTCTGTTTATGTGGTTTTGTTTATGGTTTTGATTAGTCACTTGTAACCGTATTTACGAATAACAAATTAGTATCGAAAATGAGATAAGACGAGATGAAAACTGACTAATTAGACCCTCATTTCTCTCAGGGCTCATTTCCTGAACAACGCACAGTGTGTCCGATATACCTTAGTTTTCGAGTTATGGATGATTAAAGGAAATCCTTAAAGTGCCCGTCACCTACTATAATAGGCGCTTCTGAACCCCTTAACCTCTTGCGTTGAAAATACGTACCACGCACGTTGAGATGTTCTTGTTCCAAAATTGCTAATAATGGCTTTTATAGATTGATAATCTTGTTACGTTACACACACTAGGTTGTTTTGGAATGTAACAGAATTAGTGTACATATCTGCGTAAAATAGGTGAAAACAAAATTCTTCACGCAAGACTTTGCCTAATTTCTGAATTAATTTGCAGCGCAAGAAGTTGATACATCTTAACCGTATCTAATGTTTACAAACAACATCCATCGATATGATGTAGATGAAACTTCAAGTACTATTCACCTCTCTCTTTCTGAATCCCGCTCTGGCGGATAAAAGTGCACAGGGTGCACATGCTTAAAAGTATTGCATGTTTATGTAAAGTACGGGCAGCAATGCTTTTAGCCATCTCACATACTCAAAAGTTTAATAAATGTATTATTTTCTTTTAATTTAAAGACTGACAGAACTCTCTGGTAGACTTTATATATTCGGGCCGGTCTGTCAAAGAAAGATCAGCCGGATAGCGACGTCAACAGAGTAAGCACACTCGTGTATCTATCTGTTTTACATGTGTGTACACGGTGGTTCCTCGTTCAATCTCCTTTATGTCCGGCAAGTTTCTGGAACTGCTTTGCTTTGTCAATCGATACCGATACACGTTCCGCTCCCACGATACGTTTGTCCCTCCGGCCGGCACCCACCTTGACCCACGTACTTCGTTTTCTACGTCTGATCTTTCGCGTGAAAGTTGCTTACTGCCCCGTCGGGTGAACTGCTCTCGGAAGACCAGAACGTTTCTCTCAATTTTCTCGAACCGTTTCACGCCCTTGAGTCTCTCCCGATTACAACGAAACAAGGAATCATTGTAGAACCCTCTCGTATCTCCGATAAAAATATTCGAATTTTGTATTTTGGACAAAGGAATCATCGTGAAACCCTTTCAGATTACTGACAATAATGTTCGAACTCTGAATAAGTAGAATAATCGAATTATATAGTTCTTAAGGGTGTACGATTGTTTAAAGCTTCAAAATAAAAGATTTGAACTCTGGATGAATTTTTTTTCGAAAGTTCTAAGTGTACTTATAAAGCTCTTTTGCTTTCACTAATTCTCTCTTTACTGTATCGCCAAATAAAAATTTCTCACGTTGTATATGAAGAAAATCGCTTTACAGATTAAAGTACACAATTAATGATACACCATAGCTCAATTATAGCGACTATTTCTTATTAAGTTAAAAAATTCCATTTTTCAAACTTCCTAATGAAACAATACAAAACAATACACCTAGAAAGTATACAAACCCACAATTACACTTCTTTAAGGGGGCAAATACCTTTAGAACCTTAAAAAATCGCAATATTTTTTTTCTATAGGATGTTAGTATAACATCTCAAGAGTATGGTGCCAAAGTTTTAAAGCAAAATTCGGAGCCCTTCTGGTGCTATCGGGACTCATAGGCGGTAGCCCACCGCAGGTATATATTCACGCGCTAGAAGCGGAGGACCCGCCTTTCATAATTCCCTCCTTTCAATCATTGTAAACATGTTACTTTACATTGTTTGCGCTATACAAGAAAAATTATCATACAGCCGGCTTCGAAATATTAAAAAAGCAAAAAACCTCGGTGGAAAAGGCAAGCTGACTGATGCGCTTATCAGGAAACTCACCGCATACTATGGCTTAGCCATACGAAGAAATATTCATAGTGTGGAAAATATGAAGAAAGCTATAATGGCCTCGTATTATCACTTATGCTCCACCAAAGAAAATCCAAAGCACGAATACTGCCCGGTAGGAAATGACAGCTGGTGCAAGTGGCAGAAAGCTCTAGCTACAGGAGCAAATTTGGACCTTATAGAACATCCTGCACCACTGCATCCAGACGTGCAGAAACACATCCTACCAATTTACGAAGATTTATCTGAAGAGAATCTACTTGAGAGGTGCTTGGGCGGACATACTCAGAACAATAACGAGAGTTTCAACTCAACTGTTTGGCGGTTCGCTCCAAAGCACCTGCACTCAAGAATAAAAATTATTGAAATTGCAGGCTGGCTTATTTAACGAAGGATATACTTCAGTTTTAAGAACTATGAGTGCTTTGAATACTGTAATTGGAAAACAAGCAAAAACATACGCCGACAAAATCGACGAACAGAGAGTAATTCGACAGAAGCGACGCACCTCATTAACTACCAAAGAGGCTCGAAAAGCAAGAAGAGAGCAAAATCAGCTCTACGAGGAAACAGAAAGAATATTGTATGGCGCAGGTATCGCAGACTAGTTGCTAAGTCATTGAAATTATTGAGTTATCACTTATCGAAACTTTGAACGTGTTTATCTCAAAACTACATTTTCGAAATCGGTGGAACCAATAACTCAAAAACTACTCAATCAATCTTGCTGAAATTTTGCACACATATCTATAACAATATTGTCTTCTATATGAACCTAAAGATATGTAATAAATTGTAAATAAAAGTACCTTTTTGGTGCAAAATATAGCGAAAATTTCATGTAAAATTCGAAGTTTCTGTTTAAAAGCGTGCCATTTTTTCAATGTGCAATATTTTTCACTTTTTTTAGGTTCACCTACAAACTGTAAATGTTATTTATCGAAATATGTCTTGCTGGTTTGTTTCAAATCAATGTAGCCAATGCTAGAGCTTACACCATTTAATAAGTCGCACCACGACCTTCCCGAAAAACAGGGACATAACTCCGCCATTTTTAAATATTTTGAAAAACAAAAAATGCGTTGTAATAGAGAAAGAATATAATAAATGATAACCAAAGTTTCAAAAATGTAAAACAATCCTTTCCTTTACAAAAAAATTCATAAAGATAAGCTCGTTTTCATCCGTCTAAAGGTATTTCCCCCCTTAAGTATAACTCATAACTCTACCATTAGTCTACGGAACCTTATACATTTATAAAACTATAAAAATCTTTAAATCATTCTAAAATACAAACTTCAGTGTCACTTACTTAATTTTCATTTTACATTTAATTTACTGAAACCTTTCATGAAGAAAATCGAATTCTATTTAACTTCAGTTCCTAGAAATTTTTTTTAGAAAAATGTAAATTCGCACTAACTTCCGTAGTCCATTTATCGTGTTTCACGATCTTCATTTTACTTTTAATTCACTGAAGCCTTTCACGAAGTGAATCAAATTCCCATTTCAATCTTTCTTTCTGTAAATACTTTCCTATACAAAACATAAATTTCAACATACTTCTTTATTTATCATACGACGAACAATAGCATAGATAATAATTGAAACCACCAATACGTATGTAAAATGACGATAAAACCACATGTATATCTTCATGTGTATTCTTTACAAAAACTTCAATATTATACATATATCATCGGTCAACGGTGACTGGCACAGCCTGAACAGGAATTACTGAACTAATGGACAAATTTTGACGTTTTTTGTATATGGTTAACAAAAAAATTTTGTTTCTTCGATTTTCTTTCTTCGTTTTTACTTAGTTTCGATTTAGCCAGCGAACAGCTAAGAACTCTTATTTTAATTTTTTCAACAAAACGTCGAAACTTGCATGAATCCAATATATTGTCACCGGTGACTGACATGGCGCTTAACATGTCAACGATAACATAGTTCTATCAGGCACAATCGTGAAAAAAACAATAGAGTATACAATAAAAAACATAAGAATCCAGTAATCGCGAAAGCAACAGGGGACGTTTAAACGGAAACAATTCAATCATGACCGAGTGGAGCGAGATCAGCTCGCGTGCCGCGTTTTTTCGTAGTCTTGCATTGAAAACTCGGCTGATCAGGGATCGTAGGAAATCCCTTAAGATTCCTTAAAAGTCGAAACTCGAGGGGGAGGTCTCGAACGTAACTCGGCTTGAAGTTCGTTCCGCTAGATTCTCCCCGGCTTCCATGTTACCTTTTCCACTTCAACCCTACGAGGGCCAAGAATGTTAGGGGGTGGCGGATAGGTTAGATACGCTCGTAAAACCATCGTCCCATAAAACCGGCTAGTTCACCGGCTACCGAGACGCCCATCAACCATTCCTTACATGGTCTAATTCCGAGCCGACCTCGCATCCTTCTCGCGTGTGTCTCATGCATGCCCACACACGCGATCCCTGTTTGTGCGAACCAATGCTGCGCTTGTGCCGGTGAGCATCTCACGCTGCTACGATCTGTCCATAAGTATACTGGGTGATTCGGAGGAAGAATCGAATATAGGGTATCTGTAAGTCAAAAGAAATTGAACGAAGAATTTATAGAAAAAATCAATTGGAAGTACAGTAATTACTTTTTACGTGAGATTTCGTAGATTTGTTTTTAATTCGGGTTATTCGAATGAAAAATAGATGGATTGGTGACAGTGTCTTCGTTAACACGTTTGTACGAAATTTGAGTGACGTGCTTTTTAATATGAGATATGAAGAAATATCATTTTTGTTTCTCTTTTATTTAAGTTTGTCATTTTGTAGAAACATTTACAATGAAATTGATTTTTATCAAGAAAGCTTGAAAGTTTAAGTAATAATACTATTTGATAATTTGGACGCCTATAGATTTTACATGATTTTTGTAATATTCTAGTTATTTCCTAGGAAAGTTTCTGAAAAATATTAAATAAAAGAATTATATACGTATATACATAACATTAGTTAAACCTGTTTATCCTAAGAGATAATTATTGTTAAAAACAACATAAAATCAATAATATTCTTCATTAACACTGTTATTAGAAATCGCTAAGGCAATTCTCTAAACAATTTGCTTTTCGAGGAAATAGTATCAAGAACGTTTCACTAATATAGCTTCAGAATTTTAATTACAAATTCACATCAAGGTGCAATTAGATTTGTTTAAGAATAAAAATTCCACTCGACGCAATTACTAAAATGTACTCGTAGAGTTTTGTTGCTAAAATATTTATTCGTTTACTTCCAACGACACATTTCGGAATGGCTCGACCTTCTTTTAGATTGCAGTGTATAGAACGACAGTCGACGATAAAAGCACCAACGAAGTTTTAACAACTTGAAAAGACACGATCCATCGATTCCCGGTTACACATGAATATCATCTAACTGACACGTCCTGGAATAAGCTGTATCAATTATATAAATGGAAAAGCGTTACTGATTATTGTTGTTATTGCATAATGGTTGGTTAATGATTCGCGGCGGTCAGCGATTAATCTTTTCGCTCTGCGGAGCGGTAGGCAGGCGACGAGGATTTATTCCGGCAGTGTATTATCGGTGTTGAACGCAGGAATTTCGGGATGAAAAATTACATAAAATTACCGGAGAATTTGAGTCGCTAAATATATGTAAATCCTTAAATCTTTTCACGACAGAAGCATCTCCTTAAAGAAAGAACTGCTTAAATTTGTTTTTCACAAGCGACATCGAAAAAGTTGCTGTTACAAAAATATTTTATTTGTACATTTTTGTGTCCATCATCATTTGCATTGGAAAGGTATAAATAACTCTTAAAATTGAGATAAGAAATACTCTTGCTCTTGGAAGTTATTAAAACTAAAAACATAAAGATATATAAAGTATAATATACAATACTTATGATACTTAATATTAAAAGTTTTAAAACCATGGTTGCATTATCGCGAAATTTTCTCGTTTAACAAATCTTGATCTACATAAGCTAACATATGTATACGAAGAGTACATTCGAGTAAATTAATTCATATAAAATACAATGCACAATGTCATTGAAGAACGAAATTAACTAGTATTCTTTAAATGCATCGTTGCAGTTATATGAAAAATTAACTCATACAAAAACCGTTAACTTTTTTTCGTACATAACTTCTTTCTATCTTCAATCAAATTTCTGAAATATCTCGGCGCAACCGCGTGACTCGTACTGCACAACAAACTGACATTAATGTCTGGAAGTAAATAAAACAATCGATAGTGACGATAAAAAATGTTAGCGCGCCGCAAATATTAGGGAGAACTCGAGTGGTAACGTTCTTGCTCAAGGCTACGGTATAATTCTTTTCTCGTTGGGATTCAGTGGTCCCAAACGTAAGATTTAGG
Source organism: Nomia melanderi (assembly GCF_051020985.1). Classification (NCBI taxonomy): domain Eukaryota; kingdom Metazoa; phylum Arthropoda; class Insecta; order Hymenoptera; family Halictidae; genus Nomia; species Nomia melanderi. The sequence goes on along the minus strand of NC_135004.1, from coordinate 6,524,983 downwards.
TGTAAGTCATCGGCGAGAGCGATATTCATCCGGTACCAGGTACTCTCCGGAGAGTAGAAGGCAAGAGTTATTTGATCTTTTATTGTCCCTTTCCTCACTTTCTATGTATCCCTTTTTTCCTACTCGCCCTTTTCGCATCCACCCATCAACACCACCAAGAGCCATTTCAACTTTGGCCTGGCCTTCTCAAGAACTATCGATACTTTTACAACGTAACGCGATATACAGGGTGGACCAGCTTAAGCATTAACCAGTTGAGTGTTAACAAGTTAGATACTTCAACAAAAATGCGCTGTTCCCAAGGTACCATTATGCGATGAAAACATTTTTTTAATCGGTGGAGTCGCTTACGAAATATGAAGGTTATCCTGCTGCTCCATATTTTTTTCCATATTTTCTAAATGACTCCGCATACAGAGGAAATTCTTTTGTCGCGTAATGACTCCTACCAATCAGTATATTTTTTTGTTTGAAGGGAACTGTAGATGTTACATTCGATGTTTGTGATATTATAGGATATTTAGTTTCCAATTCTTCTGGGATACGTAATTAAAAGCAAGGGATTACGAGTATACAGATCAAACACACAGCAAATACACCTATAATATATTTTAATATTAAACTAAAGCAAAATGACGAAGAATTGCATCTTTACTTGAAAAAATAAATAATTCCTTCTGAAATAAAATTAGTGCCATTTTATATTTTAACACGTTGACCACTCAATTGGCAATTATCAATTTACTCATACCATCGAACCAATTTTCCTAGCAAAGCAAAAACAGAAAAACCAAGGTTTGACAGAGATCGCTCTCTCAATGTTCTTGAACTTCATAGATCCAACAAAATGATTCGTTTCACTGCCACCTAAAAACTGAATTTTTAAATTCAAATAAAATTTTGAATTTATATAAATAATGAAAGTAGAAGACTTTAATCCCCATTGTCAGATTCAATATACGCAATAATTGGATTCGACCATTATACGTTCATGAACACAGAAAATTACGGCCGCGGGCAAAACGTTAATTAGCACCTCATTCCCTCGTCAACACTCTCAATACCGACGAACAACGGAGTACACGTCGCGCGGTTTGATTGCTATTAACTTCCGATATCCGATAATGAACTATCATAACGTCCTTGAACGCCATCGTGTGTCTTTGTACGGTGGTAAGCCCTGCCTGGCCGTGTCCGGACACGTTCCTACTTCCGTTCCGCGTCCTCGCGCTATCTGGAACTTTGAAACCGAAGGACGTTCGTAATTCGTGCCCGGTTATTTGTCACGGCCACGGCCTGGACCACTTTGCGCCGATTTCACGGAGAGCCCGGTATAGTGACGTTAACTCTTTGTCACGTTGGAGCACCGGCTCCCTATAATTCTTCGACTTGCGGTCATGGTTTAGCTGTTCGATAGAGACCGCTGGAATTCAGGATCACTGTGAAGATTCGATTGTTTGAGTTAATCAGACTGAGTAAATTCTTTCGAAGAGATTATTGCGAGATAATGATTGTATTATAGCTTGACTGTAGATAATTACACATTAGGTTGATAAATGTAGGTAACGATGAAGTTGAGTTAATCGGGCTGAGTGAGTTTTTTGGAAGAGATTATTGCGAGGTGATGGTTGTGTTATAATTTGATGATAAATAATTATTATTTAGATTGATAAATGTAGGTATTGATGACATAAAATATTTATTATATTAGTTGTTCTCATATTTACGACCATAATATAAGGTATTGATAAAGATTCATATTCACGATTGCTTGAGAACAAATTTTTATCCATTATCTAAAGCTGTTAAAATAAGGACGCGATTTTTTAGATTTTTTGTCTCTTCCATTTATCTTCGAGTGTGATGCAAAAATTATATCTTATCTGATATCCTACATCTTATACTAATTACAATAGTGAATTTATTAAGGTAACAACTGATTCGTCAAGAATCGTGGAAGAAGAAATCTAATATGGATCATTCTGGCCTGTCTGATAGTTCTAAAACCTACCAAAGCTCATTGAAACTTCCGAGCGTCCTCTTCTACGCAGATAATCACCAAAAATGTGGGCACACTTGTGCGTACAAGGAAGAGAGAAGAATCCCTGGTATTTTAGGAGAAACAGAAGGGATCCGCGAATAAATCGGCGATGATAAGATTTGCATATTAGCAGCGTTACTGTCTACGTCGTTGGTCCGTGAGCTTCGGAGTCGACCGCCCCTTTCGTGTTGCGCCCTACCTCCGTCATTCATTCGCATTCTCCTAGGGGTTTGCAACACCAAAATCGCAGACTCCGATTCTGACCACGACTTTTCCCAACCCTTTCCACGGTGGCGGCTGAATCGAGAGAAACGCCTCAAGTTCCCGGCGATGTAGCTAAAAAGTCTCCAAAAAAAGGAGGGCAACGGGGTACAGGAGAGAAGAAAGAAAAGGAAAGAGACGAAGGAAAAGGACAACAGTGCTGTGGCGAAGTCCGGGTTACTCTTCGATCACATTGAACTCCATTGGCCGTATCAGAAAACGACGAGTCCCGACGAGGGCCGCTTTTACACGGTTACATGCACCGTTCGAAGAGCAGGCCACGTACCACCGTGAAAGACTGCCCTCGGACCTGGTATAATGGCGGCTCGTGCTTAAAACGATGAATTTATTTACGAGCAGGAAGTGAATCTGCCCTAGGGAAAATTTAATTTCATATTTGTCGCAAAGGTATTTCGTGTATGTCAGATACTAGAAGCATTAAGGTAATTAATTAGTTATATTAATATATGTAATGTTACAGGTTGCAGCAGTGATTTGTATTGAAAGAATAACAATTATTTCTCGAGTCATATGTACTTTTGACGTGTTTGATTTTTTGAAAGTGTAACCTATGGTTATATAAAAGTATTTGTATAATTTAAGTAAGTGATGCTTCAGATAGATGAAAAAATAATGGAATCGGTATTAAAATATCAAAATCAATGAAAAAATATTGAAAAATGTAGTCTAAAGGAATATTTATGTGTAAGTAGTTTTTTTATTGTTATTTGAAGCAACAATTGTAAATAATGTTCATATAATTTGATTGGTACAATTGTTAATTATCATTATACAGAACATAGATTCCAAGAGAGTGATCGTGTAAGACAGGGGATACAGACCTGTAACTGATCGAACACGTGCAAGTAGTACAGATCAATGTCCGCCACGTCAAGCGGTTAATAGTATAAACCAGTTAATGGTTAGGCATTTGTCGCGTAGTATAGGTTAACATTTGTTCAATCGAAGGCAAATGAAAATGGCGAATGGGTACAAATGTGTAGCAAGACGGTTAATTACATTTGCATTACGTTCATGTTTCCAGGTAAACATTACGAGTCGGATATTCGCCTGAAAGCGGTAATTTATGGCCCTGTTAACAATATAAAAAGTATCTCACATTTTCCATGCAGAATTAGTGCAACTTCATTTTCTTCTCTTATTACACCTTTTTTCAATCGTCCATGTATTCACTGTTCTTATTTCCCGATTAATTTTTCAATGCCATTTCAAATTAAAAAATATCTCACAAAATAAAATAAGGAATGACATTACTTATGAGATGACCTGCCAAGCTAACTTCGTAATTCAAAATAGTTGACCCTTTTGTGTTGATGCAATTTAAGAAAAAAATGATACATTCGAGAAAAAAAACAACACAATCATAGCTGAAGCAACGTTATCCCATTTTCTCGATCAAATATTTCTTCGATATCATTCAAATCCTTTCACGCCTGTCAAAGGGAATCCCTTCGATGAAAATCCGTTCTATCACGTGTCATTCTATGCCCCGTTAATGCTCCACAGGTTATTATAGATTGTTTGCACGTTTACACGGCATCCTGGAAAGGAAAGGGACTCGAACAGGATAAGCAAGTGTTCTTGAGAACCCTTGGTGATAAATGATTGCCGGTAACTGACGTTGATTCAATTTGTATAGGCGGCCATTTAACAAGGACGGATGCGATCCATGAACTCGACGGTCTTTTACTACTTATAAGGTTACTTTCGAGAGAATAACGATGCCGTTGCTTGTGCGTTCATTAATCAACGCATGCCACTTTGTACGATGATCCTTATAACATCCGGCCGTGATGGTGCTGTATTATGATCGTACAGTGACGAAATACACAAGGAACATTGATATTTCGACAAGGAACAGTTCCTCGTTTAATTAATTATGTTTATCAATCAACGTTTCACACGTCACACGCGTCAGATTATTCATTTAACCATAATTACCGGTACACAGGGATCCTCTGTCACGTTTATCTCCGTTGGAAACTGGAAATTTGCACGTATAAGAGTGTAATTGCGTAACTGAAGATAGAAATTCGGAAATGAATAAATGAAAATGCAAGAAACTAATCACGTATTATTTTAATTCTACTACTTAAATAATAAAAATCATGGTTATTCAACTTTGAAATATCCTCATTCTTCATGTTATTATTTTAAAGAAGTATTACTTATTCCAATCTTCGTGTTATTATTTAATAAAGCTGTAACATATTAAAATTTTCGTGTTATTATATGGAATTGTTGCATATCAAGTACCAACTTTTTAGAGCACAAATTTTAATTCCGTCACAAGAGTTCTATGTCATTAAATACTTTAATGGTCTAAAAACTTGTTGGAAGCACTATATAGTTGAGTACTAAACTGAAAAATTACGTAAAGATCATCACCAAAATCGTTTATTATCGTAATAAAATTCGCAACAGAATTTTTAGCTTCTTATTCAATATTTTACTGAAACTTTGGTACTTACGAGTTTAAAAGAGTTCCGGAAAGTGATAGAAACGTTCAAAGTAATCGAAATGTCGGGTACGTATAGACCGTCGAGTTCGACGGGTCCCTTTTCTTTTTTTAATTTACGAATCGTCGCGTGAAGGATACGCCGACGTCAAAACGTGCGATGTATGATTCAAAGTTCCGAGGGCATCGATATTCTAAGGTCCGCCTCCAGTGAAAGAATTTCCGAAGAATGTAACAGCATTCGCGCGAGGAAAAACGGCTCTTACTTCGGCAGCATTATATCTTCCGCGAAACGTGCTCCGAAATCAAGTTTTCCACTTAAAATCACGGAACAGAAATTACTTGTACATAAGTTACCAGCAAATCACGCGAAAGTATCTCCGGGCACGAGATGAAAAGTTCACACTCTGCGTGCCGCGTTTGAGAAAAGCCGGGAATAAAGAATCGTAGATAAAAATCGAGTATTTCCATTGGTGAAGCTATCACGATACATCGTTGACATGCTTTAATGGAAAGTACAAATATGATTTGCCATGAAAAGCATTTCTTCTCCTTCCTGTACATTTATACCTAAAGAAATGTATTATAATGGTAATATTATATTTGTAAATAAATTCTCAAATACAAACAACAAATTTCTAACAAAAAACGTCAAATTACTCCACAGAAATTAGTGGAATAATTAATTGTTAGTATTACTAAGAATTCAGTGTGACAAACAAAATATTGTTTGTTCCAAATTTCTCTGAATTATTCTAAATTGTTATCACAGTAATATTAATAACTATGTAAATTACTATAACAGTAAAAATTATTATAACCTGACGAGAAATCGCATATAAATCGAGAAACAAAACTGTTTTATTTCAATACTTCACATATCGATGCATTATACAAAGTTTAATATTAAATATCATACTTTATAATTTTGCTGGGTCAAATCAATTGGCGACTGAGAGGCGCCTCAAAGTTGCATTGGTTATTATCACAAAAACTCGAATCCCAACAAGATCCGGCTCCAGTACTAGATAACTCAGTGAATCGTTCTGAAAAGTTCAATGAAATCCTTTGTAGTCAATTGAAAACTTCGACGAGAGAAATAAGGTGACAACTTCTATTTCTGATTTCTTCCCAAACCAGCGCGGAATAATCTGAAATCACGAAATCCAAAGGGTAACAGTCAGCGCAACATTTTCCCTTTCACCGTACTCGGTCCCAGACGTCTTGAAGAACGCTTGACATCCTGTCCCGCCGATTATAATACACAATCCCCCCAAAATATCCGGCACCCGGCTCCCTTTCGAACCTCTGGCCCCTATTTATCCTTTTAACCTCCTCCACTTCATCCTTTCCCTCGAGGTTCTCCGGCACTCACTTCTGGCAACCCCTCTGTCTATCGCGGTACCAAAACACCGCGCGCCGCCCAGCTCGCCCCTGCACCTCTCTTACTCTGTCCCCGCCGCCCGAAACAGTCGTGGGTGTATCTAGCGCTCGCTAATGGATATTGCTGCTGGCCTTGCTCTTGCTCTCGCCTCAGCCACCTGACTTTGCAGCCTGTCTACCCGCGTTTCGGATAAATTAGAAAACTCCTCCGGCTTAGTCTTCTGTTTCTCTCTTTTTTCCTTCTTTTCCTTTCCGTTTTTTTTCCCCTTGCTTCTTTTTTTCGGTGATCACCAGCCCGCTTTTGCACGTCGGGAAAAGCATATTTGCATGACAAACGCGGGCTCGGCCCTTGCCGTCCCATTACCCGAACATTCAATTCGAACCTGATCCCTTCAACTGGTGAGAACATCTTTTCGGTGCGATTCGAACGTCGCTGATAGCATTTGTCAGCCCTTCGGCCGAATTGTTTAGGAGGATTATTAGGAACCGCTTATCGTGTGTCTGTATCGTGTTTTTACCTCTTATGGATGAAGACCTGTAAAACTATTGATAAGCTTTCCCATGGATAGATAAATTATAGACAACTCGAAAATACTAGAAAAGGAGAAAACTGTAAATTAATTTTTGGTAAGATTCGTTTTCGAAGAGTTAATCTGAAAAATCTGTTAACCTTTTGTCGTCCGATTCATTTGACAGCTATGTTCAAATACGGAAATAGGTTAATTTGACGCATATTAAATTTTACAAACATTATTCAGTAAATGCTTATGACGGTTTTGATTGATTCCTAAACCTAATGTTAATGTAAGATTAGCCCACAGTGGCAACTTTTCTGCCAACCCCTCAGTCTTTCCAGAAAATATACTCGGGCCTATGTTACCGGGATTTCGTAAACATAAAAAGCCAGTGAAACGAAATCTGACAACAATGTTCGATCCATCTATTTTTTTCGTCACACGACTCAGCCAATAACGACTATTACTCTATAGCTATTACCGCGAGTATCCTAACTGGAAGAGTCCCCTTGCTCCTGTGCACTTTTAGCTCGGCGGAGCTCACTCCAAAAACAAACATGGCAAAAATAATTATCCTATTTTTCATTTATGCCACTTATGTTACTTATATCTTTGAAACGTTTAATATATATTTGAAATATATAATTTCAAATTTCATTAAAACGTTTCACAGAAAATGTCATTCTTTTCTAGCCCATTTTTTACAGGAAACAAGAAATCTATTAGAGCATTCAAAATGTGCGAAACACGACGTGTATTTTCTATAGCCCACTCCAAACCTCGAATAAAGTATACAACATTTACGTTTGCATAGGCATTACACGTATTACCTGTGCGTGACTGAGATAAAAGGTAACGCGGTGTTTTTATATGTTTGTATAACACGCAACCGCCGCGCTATCTATTTCAATCAATTGTTCGATATTAATTTAACAAGCAATAGTTTGGAATCGGAACACGCGCGGCCACAATCGAACTCTGAATTTACAACCACAGCTGGATTGAAGAGATAATCCTCGCAGTTTTTATTTGCGACAGTACATTTCCCTTTGGCCGTATAAACGACTTACGAAAGGATTTGCACAATGTTTCAGCGTGTATTATTTCACTGTTCTTTTTTTTTGCATAGTGTTGTTCGGCTCAACCTCCGAAGAGATCAATTTTATTGTTCATTGGGAAACGAGAGAACCCGATAGCATTGTGTCGGTGCAAATGAAATTGCCGATCGTGGATAGCGTAAAAGATCCTTTGTTTAGAACAAGGGAAGGGGGATACAATACCAATTGCTAACGCCGGTTCGAAAGAATGACAATACTGCAGCGGGACGCAGATGACGCATGAGAAATTAACAGAAATGCGGCCGGCTTTAGTGAACCGTAAGTGTACGAGCCTATTACACGACAATGCTGGATCTCGGTTTCCATAAACTAAACTATTAAGCTGTATTCCATGATCATCTGTTCATCAAAATAATGTCCGACAAATTTTTATTTATTTAAAGCTTTTCTTATTTATTCATTTAAATGTAAAATAAATCTTATTTATTCGCGCAATAATAACTATAGAAATCTTTCTACTTCAAAAATAATATATTTTTTCTATTTAATCCTCACATGAACAGTAATAGTGTGTGTTATATATTGAAAGATTAAGTTATGTTAGAAAAAAATATACTTTATTATAAGGAATCAACAAAAATTCAAAGTAAATGTTTTTCGAAGTTTAATACTTTTAAAACACTCTACTTATCGTAAAAGGTTTGTTTAAATAACAAATTTTTATCAATGTAGTAGCATTGTCTTATAACGCGAACCATTCAGATTTTATTAAATACATTTTTTGTATCCAATACAATTTTGAAAATATACAGAAAAATACTGTAACAGCTAATCGAAATCAAGCGAAAGAAAGAACGGATTGTCCGATATTCGTTTCGTGGTCTCCTATAAACTTGCAAGGTTTAAAAATCGGAATTTCCGAGTCACCGAGGTTCCCTTGTTAGACAGGATTAATCGACTCGATACCGGCCTGTTGATTTATATCTCGATCGTTGTTGTGGATACAGCAGTAAAGTTTTAATTATATTCTTGGCCGCGGAATACGCAACCGGCCGTAACCAATGCAGCTAAGAAAGTCCGCAGTCCAGCGGCGAACGTCCGGTACACAGAATATACCCCGTTCATCCCTCGTTCATCCCCCTGACCCAAACCTTTCCCCCTCCCTTTATTTCGTCCTTCGTCCGGCGCAAAAATTAAATTTGGTCTATCGTGCATATCGGTACGCCCATCGAAGACGTCAATATTAATCTCACGGCATGCGCTCACGGAATTCCGAGAGGTAGACCGAAGTTTCCGGAAGCCGGATTTCGACGAAGAATATTAATCGATCGTGTCGGCACGGCGCGGGCTGCTCGCATCACGCGCGCAATCTCGGTCAGATACTTTCACTAGAATCTGAAAAATTCGAAGTACCGGCCCTAACTGCCCGAAAACGAGACGAGGAAGTTCGCTGGCGTGTTCTACCGGGCGTAGAAATAACAAGGCATCTGGTGAACGTAGATCCACAGAACCTTTATTCTTGAAGTGTTTGGCTTGTTGGAAATAAATCGCGATTTTTACGTTTGCTATGTATACGTAGCAGTTCTCGATTAATTTGAATTTTGGGTTGATGTTATTTTATGTTGTTTATCGTGAATGTATTGTTTGTAAAAATGTAATATTTATACAAATGAATTATATGCTTTGAATGTATTTGTTTATAAAAATATCTTATTTATAAAAATGAGTTTTATAAAAATGAATTATTTGTTATGAATGTATTCTGACACTCGGCAGGCGATTCTCGCAGAGTTCTGTGTGAGGAATGTTAAGCCGGAAATAAGAAAAGGGAAATTTTCATGTTTAATGTATTTAACGTGTATGAGAATTGCCTGTTGAATATTAAAACGGCGATTTATTTCCAGGCAACCTAATAGTTTCACAGACGCCCGGAAAATTCGATCTACCTGATTGTTTAAAAAATGAGAATGGAAAGTTTGGCAGTGTATTTTACTGAACGAAGAAATAACAAGGTACTGAATAAAAGTGTAATAGATCTGTAAATCTTACTTTTTAAAATTACGTTCAATGAGATTGGGAAAGTGTAATGCATAATGTAATTAAAAAATAGGGAACGAAATTTTGGAAATGTATTCTACTTGCTATAAATCTGTAATGATCTACAATCTAATTATATTACAAACTTAATGGAATTTTAACATTCATTGTTAATTGGAACTTGAATGAACTTGAATAATATGCATATATATATTCTTAAAATAATGAAAATCTCAAAATCTAAAAACCCCAAAGCATGTTCATTCACTATAACATTGAACTTTTCAAATAAAATTCATTTTATTAACAAATCCTATAAATTCATATATGAATATATTACGTGAATTCTGCTACCATTTTTATAGTTTCTTGCTGAAGAGTCGTTTTATGACGACAGATTCTTTCGGTTGATACCGAATTCGTTTTGAGGAAAGAAGAACGGTATGAAGAGGAAAAAGTTTCGTCCAGAGGACGCTTGACCTCCCGTATCTGCCAATGGAATATCCCTAGATAATAATAGCTGAAAAGTTGGAGAAGTTGCATCAAGAATTAATGTAAATAGCGAACCGCTTATTGCCGTATCCGGCTGCGTTTCCGGAATATGCATCTTTATTGACCGATACTTCCTCCAATTCAGGAAGTTTTTAGAGACTTATATACTCAATCGAAGAAAGAAGGGAGCATTAGGAGGTCCAATCGAGCAACTCGTTACCTAAGATCGAAGACGACAGAGTCCCCGTTTGGTCGGCACTCGACACTCGATATTGCGATCCGATCCGTACTCGTCTTGTTGACTCGAATACGAAATAACCCCCGGGGAACTTTATTTAATAACAATGACAACAGTGATAGAACTTTCTGGCACACGTAAAAACTAAATAATGAAAATAACAACTGACGAACTAACACGACTCGATGCTCGTTCAACCTTATCTTCATCAAACATACAAGAATTCAACATTTTTTAAATGAAATTCACAGCATTGTGAAAAAACAAATGCAGAACTGGATTTAAACAAATTTTACCAATTCAGAATCTGGAACTTTAGAAATCATTGGTCACAAAACTCATTCCTAAATAGAACAAACCACCGCTTTCTCCTCAACACACAACTCGTCAAACAATTTGATTCGACTTCGCATCGAATCTTAGAACTCAATTTAAACAATTCTTATCGATTCAGAATCTAGAATGTTAGAAATAGCTGGCCACAAAAATCATTCCGAAACAGAGCAAAACGCTGCTTTCTCCTCAATACACCGTTCGTCAATCAATTTGATTTGACCTCGCATCGGATCCCAAACACCGTACATACGAATATGATCGTATGTACTTATATGCGTGCAATCCGTCTATGATCCAAAGGGGACGATCCACGGGTAAAAGAAGAGATAGCGTGCTTAGTTGCGGTTCTCGGCGCGCGTAGAGGTCCAATTGCCCGAAACCGGTGAGGAAGGAGGAAATTTCCGGAGCTCACCTCTTTCTTGGCCCTCGACGGGAAATGGTAGTGAGCCACTCGGAGCTCCTTTTTCCGAAAGAAGGAGAGGGGGAGGAGACCTTTTTGGTCAGTGAACTCGAAGCACAGTCCCTCGACTGTGGCTGAAAGTTTTGCTTCAGGTCCACGGCCAGTATTTATGTCAGGGTAGCAGAGCGTGCACTTTCTGCTCTCGTGCCGGCAAACGGAAGATTGAAACTCATGGCCCGGTTAGCTCTAGCCGCGATCGAAGCCTATCGTACAGCTTTTAACCTCCATGGAGATTCGTTAATTAATTGTTCGATTGCCCTTCCGCTCTGCCGTCTTTTCTTCTCGATGGGGACACTTCGTTTAACCCCTTGCTCTATGATTTATTTTTTAACTATGATCGATACAACTACTTCATCCTTAATAATGTATTAGAAAAAGAAATCATTTTAATGCTTATTATATGTCTCCGTTTACTCCAAAGGTTAACGATTGATAGTAGAAAAATAATATTGAATTTATATTTTAAAAAAATATAAATAACACTTAGATTTCTCAAACTCAGTTGAAAATTGTCATCGAGTCTGACACGATATCGTAGGTCAGGAGTTTAACCATTGTAAAATCTCTCTTGTTGCATCATATATATTATTTATTTTATTTTTGAGAAAGTAAGTATTAGCAATATTTTCTGTTTTCCTGTACAAATAATTCATTGTTTCTTTGGCAGAATATCCGCGATAATATAATGCAATAGTAATGAACGTAATTGTGAGAACAATCGTAAAGCAAGGAATTAAAGGTCTATCAATGATATAATTAGGACCGGTCATTGTACGTGGTAATTTCATAATTATATAATAGAATAAATTAAATGTAAATCCAAGCCATCGGTAACGAGCAGTAATATATAATTAAATAAATAACACTGACAACGGGAACACTGAAAATACTGTTACAATAGTATTGCGATTCAACTGAAATATAATAATCACGTAATTATGTTAATTAGTCATTTGGCGAGACATTCTCCAAATTCGCTGATATGCTCCGTTCAAACCCCATATTTATTTCAGTACAAAACATTCTCTTGATAAGTGGCAAACAGCATAATTAATTATATAATTCGTCAATTTTCATTTCAAAAACCTGAATCTATTTAATCAAATGAATTTATAACAAAGAATGCAACAATTCTTTCAAACTTTCTCTTCGCCCTTCAGCATTTGTGCAATTCAAAACCAAACTGTTACCCAAGGAAAATCTTCAAGTTCCTTAAAAATTACAAAAATTTGTTAATAATAACAATGAACGCATATTCAATAAAAATCCAATACAATACATTTCACTTCGGACAAACTTTATCTTAAAAAACCGTATCTTATTTATGCCCCAGTAACAACTGAACAATGGTGTCACTCTAACAAAACACATCGAAAGACGACGATCGGCGCGAAAAACTTGACGAAACTTCGAGACAGGCGTCATTACACGAAGGCTGTTTGTTCTCATTAAGGATAAAGTAACAAAGGAACTAACGCGCTTACTTGGAGATCTCGGTGTGGCCAGAGCCGCGGAATAAAGTAGGAAAGTTCCCGGATCCGTTCTCTTTTTGGTGCTCCAACGAGAAGTGATGACAAGGTTCCCTTCTCGCGACGCGCACCGGCGAATTTCGCGCGCTGAGTCCACCAGTTTTCCAGAAGCTCAAGTTCAAAGCCTTCCCGCGTTTCCCTCTGTCTTCCTCTCTCTCCCTCTCTCTCCCTCTCTCTCTCTCTCTCTCTCGCTTCATACATTTCTCTCCCTTCCCATCTATCCGGGTATTCACGTAGTGCTTTTCTTGCGCTGCCGGCAATTAGCTAAGATTATGGGTCTTTGTGCTTCTCCGAGTTTGGTTAAGGCACGAGCGAGCTCCTCTTCGGCCGTAGCCGAGGATACCTCCGTCAATCCGAGTTCCCGGAGACTCGGAATGCGAGCGCAGGACACATTTTGCGTGCCACAGAACGTGCAATTTGTAACCGCCGCGAGAAACCGGGCCTGAGAGCTAGTCCGAGAAGTATCCGGCTCGGTCAAACGAAACTGTAAATTATTCCGGGACTATTAAGGCCGGCGGAACAGTCGGCAGAATCTTAATTGATTTTCAGCTTCCCGTTTATTGTTCTGCAGAAAAAAGTGAGCGACGCTGGAGCGAAATTGCTTCTCGAAAAGAGTAACTTCCGCATCGATTTATTTATAATTATCCCTGTTCTGAGCGTACTTCCAATTGTGTTTTTTTATAGGATATTGATTTAACGCTAATTGTTTTTCTCTGTTTTTACAGGCCTTGGTTGATTTGATACAGAGTAGAAAATAATTAACTCTTTTTTTTAACTATTTGCTTTTATTTAATATAATCGTTCAAATTTGAATGTGAACTTTCATATGGTTTATTGTTTATTGTAATCAATCTCCATTTTTCTATAGGCATAGATCACTTTTGAACAAGAATTTGTTTACACAGAACGTATCTGTATAAATAGAATTGATTATGACACGTTTTCTGATTGTGGAAATACCTAGTTGTTTAATATCGAATAAACGGACACGAGTACTTCAAAGGATAAGGGAAATACAAACTATAGTATTTCCTTTAATGAAATAAGAAATTCATTATTGCTACAGAAATATAATAGAATTAAACAAATGACCACTGTATTTTTCCATTTACGATTCCACTTTATCTTTAATATTTAACAGCTTCTGAAAGTATGTCCACCGTAATACGCAGTCCGACGAGCATTGTCACATTCTGAATCATTTTCAAAGGAACGGAAGCGAAATTCTGGATCACTGTGAAATAATCCCGAGAAGCTTTCATCCTCATCTCTCTGGCGGAGAAAAATTTCATTAAAATCCAAAGCAGCTGGCGGAACGAAATCTATCCAGTGGCTCGTGTTACTTACTATCGTCCACGATAGCAACAGGTAGTGGTCGGGGGACCACAGCCTCCTTTCATTTTGCAGACTTACGATTACCTATTTCGCCATGCGGAAACGAATACACCGCAATAATACGGAACACCCAAATAGTATTTTCGATCAGAAAACATTTCTGCTATAGAATTGCTTTTTCCCCGGAATCTCTTAAAATTTACCGCGGAATTGGATTAACCATTTGAGTGTCACGGGTCTTGGCAATAATTCGGTCGAAAAGTGCCAAGCGGCGCAATCCCGCTTCTTTCGTTTCAGCTCAGGAACTGAATTACGCTTTTCTATTTTTACATTAAAAGATTCGAAATAGTGTGATCGTTCGACTTGTCCATTTCTAAGCAAGTAATAACAAAAATGAAAATAGATAATCAGAAAGAAAACAAACAAATAAAGTTAACTTGATTCTACGAACCGATGGGCTGACACTTTTAGACAGTGACACTCAAACGGTTAACAGTATAACCGTTTAACTGCTTCAGATTTAATTTTTGAACAAAATTATGTTCACATATCTAATAACAATGGACCGTCACTCAGTGTACCATCAGTAACGACATTATTACTGTTTCGATTAAAATAGTGGTACTACTTTTCTGATAAAAATAGGCTAAAAGTAAAGGTGTATATAGGCTGCTAGTTACAGTTTTAATATTTTGACAGATACTCGAGTAAAATAGTGTACATTATAATGTGCTCAGATCTAAAATGGTTAACGTCGAAGGTAGAACAGTGTTCGAAAGTGTAAATAAATAAACAAGCGTATAAATCAACAGTAATAAACCAGTACGAAATTACTGTTATCGTGCAATCAAATTGCAGAAATAAATGAAAACGCGAGGCGGTCAAGATGGTCGACGGTCGCCAGGATATTGAATCAATTACATTCTGGCGCTGGTAATCCCGTGAAACTCCAATCCCAACATTTTATGGTCAATTTATAAGATAAACTGTTAATTTGTTGCGTTCGTCGGGAGTGTTCGTTTCGGTCCGGCCATTTATACGCGATTGAATAAAGTTGTCGAATTAATGTGACTTATTGATTTTATTGCGAATAATTGCAGATACGAGCGTATTGTAACTCTACTTGCTTGCTACGGGACAGATAAATTTCATGGTTAGTTTGACATTTAAATTTTCAATTGGATAAAGCATTTTTAGGACACTGTTATCTCGTGTTGTTATAAACTATTATTACATAAATCAATATTTTCATATTTTCCAATTAGTCGTTTAAAATGATGAAATAAGAAAATAAATATTTGTTGTTAACAAGAAAATGGGAATGCGATATTGGGAAAAGAGAGTGTGCATTGTTTTTAATGAAAGGTAAAAAATAAACATAATGTCTTAATTCATTTGACAGTGTGTTAAAAAGATTAAATGACATAAGAAACTTTTTTAATACTTCCGCATCATAAAATTTCAAAAGTAGTTACTTATATACCTTGTGACCAATAAAAAGTAAATTTTCAGTCGTTGTCTGTAATTAATATCTCATTAACACTCTAGATCCTTAGTTCTTGACTATTAGTATCAGAAAATAACATCTGATGAGTAATCTGGGTAATGAGTTCCCAACATATAATTACATAATTCTGTTTGAAACTAGCAACATGTATTCCAATCAGGTATTAAATTCAATTAATAATTAATATAATTTAATCAAGACTAATTCACCCAGAAGGCGTTGCACAATTTTAATAAAATGATAGATGATTTTATTAAAGTAGAAGAGAACTTAAAAATATAATAAAATCTAATGACCTAATACGCTGTTCCACGTTTATGAAGATAAAGATTTAAAAGTTAGTTTGATTCAGAATATGAATCAATTGCCACTTCGCACAACTATCTACTAATTTAAAAAATGTCATTTTAAATAAAATATAGATTATTCAGAGATCACATTTTGCCATCTAATTACACGTCCATACCGATTAGCAAAAAATAATTTAAAGACACTGACCTTCATCTTTTATCATTATAAAACTTTATTGCTCACAATGAACATTTATATTTTTAGAGAAATAGAAACACGTGAAACTTTTCAACAGTAATTTAAATGTAAGACCATTAAATGTGAACATTTTAGAAACATATGTATAACATTTATAAAAATAATTATAACATTCGCAGCTGCTACCCCCTTTAATTCATTCCATTACAATCTGAACGTTACATTGCCATTTACATTATTACCGTTACACTTGAATGTGAAAAGTGGATAGAGGGGGAGAAGGACGAAATAAGAAAAGGGGATTTCTTCTGGCAATTAATTTGCAGAATAAAATACTGAATCACGCAGACATTACGTACATAAAACTGCAGAATTTCAAGCGGTAGTAAATCTTTCTACGGGTTTCCAGTCTAGGCGGTTTTTCCAACTCCCAACGAATGTAAACCGATTAAGTCGGACCTGCGAGTACAAATGAAACATTTAATCCTCGTAGCTGCCTCGGCATAACATCGTCTCTGTAGGAGCTTTGTAATTATCGTTCTCTATAATAATTCTCATTCACAGTCGCATGAGTACCGAGAACATAAATAAACTCCATTCTGTTGTCGTTGAGAACGATATGCCGCGAAGGAATATTGTCACCGCTACTCCAATGTTAGTACGAGGCAGAAAGTTTCCGTGGAAGAAAATTTTAATCCAATTTATTAACGAATAGTTTATCGTTATCCTCGTCATCATGATTGTTTCTTTCCGCGTTCTTTTCACTGTAATTAACACTTAGCCAACCGAATGGGAAACCTCCCACTTTTATCTCGTTTAATTTTTCTTTTGTTACTTAATAAGTCTTGAACTTGTGAAATTTTATATTTATAAATGGAGCTTATTCAAATTTACGAGTACAGCATGTAAAATATATAACAATGTAACATAATGAATATAATTAATATAAATAATACTATATAACGTGAAACCATGAATTCGAGTTCATGATCATCAATTAAACTAAACTATCCAAGTTCTATAATACATCAGAACCAGAAATTTCACAGCAAGCACCCATTACAACAAAAGATCGAACATGTGTCTACGGAGTCCGGGTAAGTTCCGATGAACAAAAGAAGCGTAGAAGCGTTCGCAGCACCGAATTAAAGCGGAGAATCCTTTCGTCCAATTTGCCATCGTTCCCGCATTAACCTTGTCCTTAGCGGTGCGCGGCGATTAACGCGTTAAAAGCACCATTTTGGGGCCACGATAGAGACGAGGACGCGGCGCGGCGCGTCGCCGGGCTCTCATTCTACGGACTTTACTAATATCCCTAAGTGCATCGTCAGCCGCTTGATGCAGCGTTGCACAAGCTCTGATACTCCGCACTCCGGGGTTCACTTACTTTTTCCCCGTCCTCCTCCCGGCCGGGCCCGTTCCTCTCCGTTCTTTTTCATCGGTTCATACCCCCTCCTCGCGTTCCCTTTTCAACCCCGCCGCGCTTCTGTCTCGCGTTTCCCTCGATTCCCGACACGCGGCCGACCCGCTCGCGCTAGCGACCAGGAGCCAGGCAACTCGAGATCCCCACTTCTCCTGATTACTTCCGATTTTATCCTAGACACGGAAATTGTGGTGGTGTGCCCACGGTTTCCCAAAGAATGGTAATATAAAGTAGTGCACCTGTGTTTTCTCTCCGGCGCGCGGAGAGGAAAGAAAGGGGCGGAAAACGCGAACGACGCCGCGCGCGAAAGCACAAAGATACGCGAATGAGGATGACGAACTTGCGACCGAAGGAGAGAAACAGAGAAGAACAGGCCAGTGAATAGTGTACTCCTCGAACGTGTCGCAACGCGACCTTCCTTCCTCTTGAACTTCCCTGCCGGAACGCTGTTCCGCGTTCTCCTCCTCGCGGAAATCCCGTTCAGAACGCTTCGTACCTGTTAATGGCGACCCTTGTCTTTGCGCCCCGCGCGGAACCTCGAAAGACTGTCACGTTTTCGTTGGAAATGCGAGGAATAATTCTGGACGTTCGTCTTTTTGGTATTGTTCCCCTCTTTCGATCGATCTTCGTTCTTCTTTGTTTCTTCTCTAGGAATGTTCGGTGCTATCTACGGAATAGATTCGTCAAATTTTTTAACCCCTTGCTGTGGAACTTCGTTACGAATTATACTGGTAGCGTTGATTGTACTGTCGGTGGTGCAGTAAAAGTGTTTAGCTTGGCAAAATTGTTTTCTTTTTGCTACTATATGTGTATAGTAAATAGGTGACTGATCTTTATTAAATTGATCTAAAAAAATTCGCTGTGAGTCGTATTTATTATGTAGGATTAAGGATTAAGGAAATATGCAACCTTAGAAGTAGTTTTAATTTTAGTTTTTGTTTTGCTCCTGAAAATTACTACATCAATAATAATTTGTTTTTATTTAAGAAGATGCAAAACATTTTTATTCTTTACATTCCAGTCTGTTTCGATATCGTATGCGAGCTGATACAGATCCGTTGCACATAAAGTCAATAATAACAAACTTTCCTATTTTGTAATTTTAAGTAATGAAAATGAAATATAAACATTCCGCTAAAATATTCCTTAATGTTCCTTATAAGAATGTTTATTGCTTATCAATTGCATACATGCGAAGAAAAAAATATTAAAATCACTCGTTTCTTTTAGGCTTTTAAGATTGCATGATGCCTTAATATGGCGATACCACGGTGAAGACGCAGCGAAATGTCGCTTCATCTCGCCGGGCACGGAGACGAGTCGCGGTACAATTCCACGAAGTTTGCATAACAACGTGTACGTATTATTTTCGGATGCGGAAATGCGAAAGTGGTTCGGCGTTTTCTCGGTAATACCGCTCCGTGGCCAAGCGAACGAGTTTCGGGGTCGTTTACCGTAATGTCCGCACGCTTGGCATTATAACAACGCACTTTTGAAACTGTTAACGCTGCCCAAATTGCTTATACTGTTTGATTATTAATTGGCGTAATGACGGGAATTTGATTCTGTTATTGTTAACCAAAAGGAAGACTAGGAACAAAGAAATCCAGAGTTGTATTGGTGCGATTAGGCTAAATTGAAAAGTAAAAGATGACAGAGTTGCGAGTACAGAACTCTTATTCGTTCAAAATCTGTTGTTTTTTCGTGAAGTCGTTTCATAATTTTATAAAATAACTTATTATTAGTCATTTAGCTAATGGTATTAGCAGATTTTATAAATCAAAATGAAAAAAATGTTATAGAAACATTCTCTATGGACTGAATTTACTATCGCCAGCGAGGTGTAATTTTTTAAAGTTTCTTTATTTAATGCCGATGAGTCATTGAAAGTATGCATGTACAGTTTTAGAAATTATTCTTTGTGGTACAGATATATAGTAAATCAATGAAAAGAGTATTTAAATTATAATTTGTTTTGATCAATCGTTTATATTACAGACTAGACTAAGTTAATATCAAAGGAGCTTGTTTAATATTTGCTAATGAATTTTGGACATTCAAAGAACCTTCAAACGATTACAACGAAGGTCCATAGCCAGCAATTGAAACGATTACAACGAAGGTCCATAGCCAGCAATTGAAACGATTACACTTAATGTCACGGGAATAACATTGCCGACTAGAAAGCATTCTTCTTCACCACAACATCGACGACCATACACGGCGGGTCAAGCGTTGCAAAAAGTAGACCGGTTCGGATGGGGACGAATGATCAACCTTCGTACTCCCCAGACATCGTTCTATCGTGCTACCACCTTTTTAAAAGTTAGCAAGAATCACCTAGATGGAAAGAACACCGAAAACGTTGACGAAGCTCCTTCGGAAGAAGAATTGGAGGAATTGACGAAACGGTGAACAAACCTTACAAAAAATAATAGAAAATGTGTTTACACAATGTGTTTCAGAAATATACTACTACCACCAAAGTAGAGCAAAAGCAATTGTATATAATGATTTTTAAGTGGAACATAGGAATGTTCAAATATCGGAAGGTTAATTAACTCTTTGCCTTAGCATAAATTCACATAGTTTTCAATATAAATTAAGATAAATTCTTAACAAACGAGTTGCTTTTGCTAGTCCACCGACAAAACAATAAAACAATAAAGTAAATCACAAAGAGAAAGATTTATCCACCATACTTAAGTCATTTGATCCGAACATTCTCAAAAACAATAACTAAGGCAACCAGATACAAAAAACTCAAGAATTGCGATAGCCGTTGCGAGCAGATCATTCTTCCGGGACGCGACCGTTCGTTGAATGGAGCCGGATAAAAGGGGTTGCCGTGGCGCCTTGGAAAAAATCCTGTTACCCAGGAACGGAAAACGGATCGGACGGTTCGAGGAGGTCCTCGAGAAGATGGGGAATGATCCGGTTCGATAGAAATCCTGTTGAATCCTTCAGTCGGGTCGGACTCTCGATCTTCGCTGTCCCTTTCACTTCGATGAATCTTAGATCCGCAAGGATGGCCGCGTACACTCTCAATTAGCATTCGAAAGGAGCGAGAGAGAAAGTGAAAGACGCTCGAACCAACCGAATCGACG
The DNA here is from genome assembly GCF_051020985.1 of Nomia melanderi. Taxonomy (NCBI): domain Eukaryota; kingdom Metazoa; phylum Arthropoda; class Insecta; order Hymenoptera; family Halictidae; genus Nomia; species Nomia melanderi. The sequence continues at coordinate 6,504,293 of NC_135004.1, read as the reverse complement.
ACGAGCTAGAACTACCGGGCAGGACCGACCTCGAAAAGACGAAACCAGGGACCGGGCTAGGATCGGACGCGTTGTTCAAGATACCGAAACTGTATCCGCGGCCTGGCATTTAAGGATTACCGGAGTTCAGCATAATATTAGCAAGCTGGAGAAGGACAACAGGCAGACGACGCGGTGTTACGCGACGAGAAGACAAGGAGTGGAAGAGAACGGAGGAGCGGACGGCAGTCTATGGAGTGGGAACAGTGGAAGTGTGCAGGTATTATTCATGGATTACCTCACTTGTCCCGGCTACAATCCTCCCAAAGCCTCCATTAGAATAATTGCTTCTTCATCTTCGCGCTTGTGTGGTTGTTGCGCCCCGGAGCGGCGCGGCATCGCCGTCATTCTCTCCCGTTGCCGCGATCCGCTGGTTCTCCACCCTCCTTTCGGTTTCCTTCCGCAACACTCATGCCACTTAGCCGCGCGCATACACGCATCAACGTTTACATCAACCCGCGCGACTCCCTTCTCTTTTGGTAGTCCATCGCATCGCGAGTATCTGCCGGGCCTTCGTTCCCGAGCCCTTCTGGGGTTGTCTCATGTTTGACCTGCTATGACATTCTGCGGAACAGCGATGTTCGGAAAGTGCTGTTGCTGGCATATTCGTTTTTAGGTGTTTTCTCTTGGTAAAGCGAGTGACGAGTGGTTTGAGATTGTGTGATGGTGTTTGAGTATGTTTGAAAATGATTGCGATAGTTTGAGAAGGTTTGGGGTGATTTGGAGATTTGGAGGGTGGCTCGACTTCGAAGTATTTGTTAAACGAATACAACTGATGGATTAGATATCAGCTTTTACTTGGGCAACTAAGTTTTTGTTTTACTTTTGCGTTCGTCGAGTTCTTTGGACTCACTAGTATTTTCACTTTTTAACTGTACCAATGCTTATCATTTTTATACTTAATCACGTGTTAAGATTTTCAGAAGATTTCGAGTTTGACAAACTGAAAGAACATAATTATAAATAATGTAATAAATAATATACTATGACACGCTTTATGCGTAAGTAATTAAGTTACTTCCATTTGTCGAACTATGTATAAAGAAATTATTCGATTTTTGTTTGCAAAACTTCCTCACTTGGTGCACTGCGCGCTGTTAGAAAACTCGTTTCCCGCTGGCGACGAATGATTGCAACCATTTGGAACGATAGCTATTGGACGAGGCAATTGCGAAAGCTTTTGCTAATGGTGACAAAGTGGATGCTACCCAAGAACTAATTACACCAAGAATTTGTAATGTGCTCGGATCTTATGCAAGCGCGATTCCAGTTACTGGCTCACTTAAAGAGGTATTTCCATTTGGGAGCGTAAATAGCAGGTAGATTTCATGATTTCTTTTCTCTCGGTAGATGTAAGCCACCTCTAATTTGACAATTTTGTAATTTCCCTGTGACTTTAGTGAAACGAAACTAGCAGTTCAATAAAATACTTGAAATACTTGTCCTTGGAATTAATGTCCTTGTAATTAATTCTGACAATATAAAATTTTAGTTGTGTATTAACTGCATGTATCTATACCTTCCATATCGTCTATCAAACGAATAGAAAGCTTCAACAGCATCAACAGTCTCTAAACTCTTAAAACAGTAGAACCTACATAAACAGTGTTATGCGTGGGCTTCTACGCCATCATAAATACAGAAAGCTTTTTTATATCTGCAGCTTTACCGTCAATAAAAGTGCACACTCGTTGCATATACCAGTTGCAGATGAAGACTGAAGCATTACTGGTTATTTACCATAAATAGAACATCTTTTTTAGCAATACTCCTCAAGTGTATCGTTAAATTAAAAAGATTTGATATTGAATGAAACTCTCCGCCTTTCAATTTCCAAGATACTTTTTTTACAAGCAACCTTTATAATTATAGTTGAACTGTAGTAATTTTATGGCAAATCTCCTCAGAAGGGAAGTGGAATTTCAAATATTTGGACAGTTTTATTGTGGCCATTTTGTTTTCCAATTGCACGCGATCCGGTGCTCTTTCGAACTCTGCCATTTCACAATGAAAAAATTAATTTCATGTTAATTTATTATTCGTGGACGCAACGCATCGAGAACTGGGAAAAACAAAAATGGTCACCATTGTTCGCTGCTAACGAAGCAGCAAACATTAAAAAATTCACAAAGCAAAATGCTGAGAATTTTTTCAGTATGAATGTTAAAACTCGCACGACGATGAAGTTTTTCGACGATGAAGAAAAACTCACACAATGTGACCGTTTGTTTTAGAAATTGAATTTCTGTCATAAAAAAGTGGCGCCCGTATTAACAAAACTTCTACTTTCCGATGACTTTTTCATTCGACGAGTTTACTGTACAAGGTGAAACGTTTTTTCGATGTTTAAAATACATAGTTAAAACTATTTAGTTACTGAAATTATTATTATGCATTAATATCACATTTATATTTATCGAAGACAGTATTTATAGAAGGTAATAATATTTTCTTTAACTTTCATTCAAAATATACGCGCGTGTGTAACTACTTATTCATAAATGTAAAATTATCATTAGTTTATAGAGAATAGAAGAACGAAGAATTTAACTACAATTTATCAAAGTCTTTTAGAAAATTTGCATGTATTTAATTGAAACAAAATTTAAAAAACCTTAAAATTCAAATTTCTTCTGCAAATACCCATTCGATTAACTCAGAGGGTTGAAACTTGGCACAAAATCTTTCTCCTTGGCTCATCGTCGATTCAATTCTGTCCCAACCCATTTTCGAACTCCACATTCAACCGTGCCCTTTCTCTATTATCACCGAATAAAATATCGACTAAAATTCGAACTTTCATCTTTAAACCACTCTATTCCACCAGAGCTGATTAGCAATCTAATTCATACCAGTGAATCATACCTTGCAGTTCTTATTCTTTACAACATATTTTCTTTTCAAGAAATTATAAAGTCCATTACGTTACATATTAATTCTAGCATCCAAACGCTATAGAAATAGTAATATACTATCTAATGTAATATTAACATATTCGTAAATATCAGCTTCCGAAAGCTTAAATACCGGAGCTCATATCATTATATTTTTGAAATTGTGAAATTTCTAATTTTAAATAATACATAACAAATTTATGAATAAGTGTTAATAAGTTATCAATAAATATTTATAGGTAACAACAAGTTATTAATAAATATAAACAAGTAACAATAATTTATTAATAAATTATAAATAGTGTTAAAAGCTCCATTATCCGATTTCATTAAATGACTAACAGTCTACATAAATAAGGACTCAATGCAACCTATGAATTCGAACCATTAGATTCCAATTTAACCAAACTTCTACATAATCTAGATCACAAAAAACAACAACTCGCTGATAATAAAAACCTCCACCACAATACAACTGAACAAGCGATCAACCGGAAAGCTAGAAATCCCGCGATAACGCGGGGCCAGCGTTCAACGTGTTAAAAAAAGGGGAGAAAGAAAAGTGCGACCCTCGCCCTTCGTCTTTTACCGGGATAAAAAGCTCCGCAGAAACCCACGGTGCTTTTATCCCCCGCACGAATCGCCAGTTTCTCGGGTAACCAACGGGTGGTTAATCGCGTTGCACGCCGCGGCACCGCGGGGTTTGTCCGACAAATTGGTCACGAAAACGCGGCGAATCGATACGCGATGGAGCAGAAGCAACAGGGCCGCGGATAGAAGGAAGCGAACAGCGGCGTGTCGGTCCCGATCGCTGAGCCGGTTTACCGTCGAGGACGCGCCGTGTCGGATAGCGGCGAAGAGAGCACGCGTGAAAAATATATTTTCCGAGGAACGGTATCGTAAATGTCGCGTGAAATGCGATTCGCCAGCGACGTTCGCGTTTCATTCGATGATCCTCGTTATCCTCGTTATACGCGTGCCCGTAGCAAATTGTACACGAAACCGTGAGAATAAATTGTCTCCGCGAGGCGACGACGATTGCATACACTCGGCCTGGCCGGGCCCATCGCGATGGATCGCCCCTTTTTCCTCTACCGCGGACGCGATCCTGCGAATATTTAGTTACCGTGAACTACACTCGTTACCGTTTCATCCTCCCCTGGCAAATACGTGCGACGATTCCTTGAGTTCCTCCGTTCCCGTTCAACCCACCCCCGAAGCTAACGCCCGTTTCTTGCTCTCGTCGATCGTCGGACTAGCAAGCACGTCTCCTCTGTAAAATGCTAAACGACACCCGTTTCCCTTGAACGGGACACTCCATAACTCCTCGCGAGCGAAGGAGGTGCAGGGAACAATGGAAAAGTTGGCGCATGCATGACAAAACTGGGTATTAAGTAAGGTTCAAATGATTCTCCCAACGGAATTTTATTTGTGTTGGATAGTTTGTTCTGGTTAATGTTGACGAGTGATAATGTGTTTTGAAAGGAATGTAGATATTTATTGTAATTCGTCGGGGTAATTTTTTTACGGCAAAGGGTAGTAGTGGTGCGAGATGTCTGGGTTTAATTGGTAACTATATGTGTAATATGAGTACTGAAGTATTTGTTGTTTGCAGCAATAATATATGTATAAATGAATAAATAAATATATACCTGGATTGGGAAATATATAAAGCAAATGAGTAGTTCCTTTAAAAGTAGATGACTAGGGTCTACAATCTAGCAAGCAAGTGCTGTAAAAGGTATTAACGAGAAACGGACACAAAAGGAATTATATAAACAATTTCACTTGCTGATTAAACTTTCGAATTCGTGTAGATCAACTTTGAAATATATTCAGTAACTTCACTGTTCAGCTTCAGTACTGTCCAAAATCACCGATACCACTCATCATGTCGAAGCTTCTTCAAATCTAATGTTGATGTGGTCCCAACACAATGCCTGTCTAGCACATAATGCAATTGTTGCAGGTAATGTGTTTGGGTGGAGTACACTGTAGTCATTGAATTGGCCGTGGTAAACCAAGAGCTTGCTTTGCTCGTTTCCCTATGCTCAGGCTGTTTACCGAGATATTACAGCACTCTGGAAAATACGGAACGACGAATTATTAGCTTAAATCTGCCCTGAGTATAAAATTGGACACATCTAAAATATAAAGAGTGAGGCGAAAATCTGCGGTGAAAGCAAGATCAAGATGATTGTCGACGCAAAAATCAGTCGAGAGTTTTCGGCTAAGTGTAATTTAACGTGACAATTCATTTTGAAAGTATTAGAATAGAAAATTCATCGATCCTGTCAGTTTTAATGACAGTAGACAATATGCCTGCTTGTTACTTCACTACGTTTGCTCGCAAGGGAATCATGGGATATCCGCCAGTTTCTATGAAAATTCGATAGAAAGCTGTTACCGAAATATTCATTGTATGTTAGTCTGTCCATCATCATTCACTATTGAAGAGTTGAGATTTTAGACACTGAGAGTTTAGACTCTTAAGACATCCGATAAAAATTTCGAAAACGAAAGATAGGCATGTTAAGTAATAGTTCCGATACACGTGAAATTCATTACTAAAGAAAAACATATTTTAATTATTACCTTATTAAAAGTTTTATACACTATACGCTTGTCAGATATGTATTTTTACTACCCACGTTCCAAGTGTTTCTTCTAATAAGAATAATACAGGGTTCGTACAATAAATATGTCCGATTTATGGTAAGTTATAGAATTTACATGGATAATAAATACGATACATCGTCTGTGATAAATCACGTCCGAACAGTTAGCAACCAATTTAACGTGAGATTTTAATAATGCATTGACTTTTAATTATCCGACCGTTCGAATTCGAACGTGACAATTTCCAATGGCAAATGAATTATTTATGTATCCTCCCGTTAAATGTATTTGAATGTCGATGGCAATAAGTAAAGTGATGATACATTTAACAATTACACTTTGAGAAGCAAACAATTCTAACTATTAACACAAACGGCTACATCAATTTCAAGAAAACTATTTTTTCTGTTTATGAAACAAATACAATTTTGTAGTTTATATAAAGTGATAGATAATATTAAACTGGCAAGAAAATCATTAAATCATAGAAACAAATATTATCTAACTTCTTTCATTTCACGCAGATAAGACGACGAATAATTAAATTACCCCTTACATCATAAATAAACATACAATAATTAGAGATTCACGTTCTCTGCCAATGTTTACAGAACACCTAGACCATAAAAATGTAAATCCGCACGAAAAGTCCGCAGTCCAAAGAATGGCGCAGCCCCACCGCAAAATTCAACAAGCCCAACTCGCCTTTTACAACAAATATTTTCCCAAACGTTATCGTGTATTCGTTATCCATTAAGATGCCGTTATCTTTCTTAACGATTTTCAGCGGATACACCGCCGGAGAAAAGAGAAAGAAGAAGGGAAACGGAAGTTGTTTTCCACGAGGAAATTGGTTCCCAGCCATACTGCGTCGAGGAACCTGGAGCCGAGTAAAAAAAAAGGAAAGAAAAGAGGAGAGGAAAAGGTGGAAAAAAAAGAAAAGAGGAAACAGCCGCATGTATGGCGAAGCTCGTGTGTATAAATACATAAGAAAAGGCAGGAAAAAGAGGTGGCGACGAGAAGCTGGCTGGTACATAATCGCGTCGCGACAAAGAATCCATAAAAGGTTGGGCTGCCTGCGTTTTTCGTGTAGTGCTAAAGAAGAGAGCGCGACTCTAAGCTGCGGCGCACTCGTGTCCCCGAGTGAACACAATAATGCTCCGCTATTAACCGAGAGCTTGTATTAAGCCCTCGAAAAAAGCTTTCATGCACTTAACGACAAATAATATGAGAAGTGGTGCTACGGTCGGCCGGGACGACCGCGTCTCGCCGACGTTCTACTAGAGGCATGCCACACGCGTGCACCTCGCCGTGCACCTGCAAATAGATTCCACGATTGTGCGTGTTCCTTTTCGGCGAAACTTCCAGTCAAGCCGACACAGCCGCCCCCCTAGTCAGACTGCACGGCAGTTTCACCCTTTGATTATGAGCAGGGATCGCGCGATACGCATCAACGGTTACCCTGAAAAAGAGAAAAGCAGAAAACATTAAATGACGGAAGACCTTTGTGCCGATGCCACCGCCGAGATTGGTTTGTTACGGGGAAATGCGATCTTCCATTTTTAAGGGAGGACCGGGGACGAACGAATCGCTGAAGAACGAAGTTTCCTTCCGGTATTACTTCCGGGGAAATAGAACGAAGTATTTCCGTATTGTTCACGAGAAAAGCCTTGAAAGGAATGCGAGTCTAATTGAAGTTGGGAATTCCAAATCAGTACAAGTCCACTTTTTAACGTTAGACATATGAGTTATTGATGTAACTGTTTTCAGCTTACACGAGTACAATGCAAATGTTTAAAATGTACAAGTAATGAAGATGTATGGTTCGCCTCTTTGATCCTGAGCCTCGCTCTAAAAATTAATACAACAGGAACAAGAGAATCGGTCGCACGCTCCACCTCGGTCCTTCCAGGAAACAATAACCGAACCTTCGTATCGTCAGGATTCGGTAAACGTAAACAGCAATCACCGCGTAAAAACGAATCCTAAATAGATTTTAACTGCTATTCTACTACATTCTGTTCATTTAAGTTTTAAATTGATTAATTCTCACTCAGGTTTCGTTTCAGTGATTTATATATTTATTACGATAGTAAGTAATGATAGTGATAACAAATAACAAAACCGTAACAGTAATTAGTAATAAATAATATTTATAAATGATGAAATGAACTTACACAAGATTCTTAAATTGCATCAAAGAGACAGACAAATCCAATTCAAAGCAGCAGTTTTCATATAAAGTAGATTCGTTCTCCAAGACAATAAGCTTCTCACGGCAACGAATACTTTTTTCTTTTCCTCTTTTTAAATGAAAACAATTTTTGTATGCATTGATGTCGCTATAATGGACCAAAAGAAGCTTAAATGTAAATAATGCTTAAGAAAAACTTTAAAAGAAGCTTTGGATTAATTATTTAAGTGGTAATATTATGCTAAACAATTTTTTCTTCGTTACCTCCTAATTGTATAATATTATCTATGACATCCGATCAGAAATAAACACATTTTAAATAATAAATAAAAAATCCAAAAAGGGACTTGTCGTTTATTTTATTCGTTTAATAAACATGAGGATTAATATTAAAAAGTAAAATGATATTTCACTTGAAATGAATAAAATGATATTCAAACAAATATTATGTCAAATAAATATCAGGATAAAATTATTATACACTTATTATTTGTTATTTAAGATTTTTTATTTACGTAACACTACAAATATCTCAGATCTATAACATAGATTGGTCTGCTTAATTAAGATTATTATAATCCAGATTACAGATTATATTACAGGAAACTGTAATATATTAAAAGTCTATATAAATCCAAAATGTAAATCAAATGCAGAATAATAAATACGGCAAAATAAAAATAAAATAATTTATAATAAATTTTACTATGAAATATATTGATATATTAGAATCTCCCAAAAATATGAAATAATACATATAGATTACACTTCATTTATTTTGATATATCACTTATTTATTTATTTTCATACAAATTAATGTAAAGGACACAGAAGTTGTTGACCATCACTTTATTGTCTGCAAAACATAAATTGAAATTCCCTGATACCTGTACAAGTCATGTATTGAGCCTTAACAAGGAGAAATTATAATTATACTAGTGACAAGTGCACAATAGTTATTACGAAAATAGAATGTTTCATACAGTTAAACGATTCGATACATTGAATACTGTATTTTTAAGAACAAAGGATCTGTAGATATGAGTTAAATTCCGGTTAATACTACACGAACTTAAATTGTCTAACTTCACAATTTCTCCTTATTTTTATTCTATCAATATATTTATTTGTTTAAAAAAATTAATTTTATCACAGGAACAATTAAGTGGTTCAACATAAACATGATTTAATTTCATAATATTTAAATATGTGACGGAACTTTATATTCTAATAGAATAAAAGTTGTAGGATACTTTTGTTTAATAAATGTTATTAAGACTTGTATCACATAAAATTAATTTGCTTTTATTAAACAAAACTAAGACACTTTTTTATTTTCTTCGGACATTTTTTGTTTCTTTATGATTTCCTGTTTAAACAGAACTTAAGAAAACCAAAAGAAGCAATCTGTTATGCATTCCAGTATAGCAAACATAACTTTCTTTAATTATTATTCGCTTTACCAAAAATAACACATTGATACATTCTTGGTAACAATTAATTTGTTTATTATGAAACCAATTTATTCAGCATAATGCGTAACAGAAATACTTTAAATTAAAAAAGTTACAAATACTTCAATAAGTCATTGTATTTACTGTAACCGAATGTCCCATGATGATATATATATGTACAATATATATGATGAGTGAAATTAGAGTAGTACGTTCATTAGTTTATAAAATCCTACCTAAAAGAAACGAAACTAATTATCGAAGTTTCACATTGAAATTGGTTTATAATCCTATGCACGTGTATACCTAAAAATGTAGAAAAATGTTGAATCAATTTAGTTAAAATCAAAGAGATCTCTTTCTAGAACTATGGACAAATAAATTTAGAAACACATAACTCAAATATTATAAATCGTAATTACAATTTGTATTTAACATTTTAATTGCTACACATTTAGGTTACCTATCAATCGAGCAACATCGTGTTTTTCATCTAGTGAAGAATCCTACAAATTATACATAGGTAATTATATGTCAGTATATAACCTAAATATTACATCTTAACCAGAGGAATTTGATGTGTAGTATAAATTTTTATATCGATTAATATTTCAATTATTATTCCATTTATTTAACTAAGCCCATCTTTTTAGCTTCCACTTCGTATATCAATAACCTCCACATTTTAACTACAAACACTTCTGCTTCTTCGTCTAATACCTGAAACATACAGCATTGCATTATAAGATTAGACATCTTTTAATACGAATCGATAATCCTTTTTTATAATAATTAATTACCATCTGTACATCATCAAGTATACCCTGAGGTGAGCTGCCAGCCATTACTTTACTACAAATAAAATCCACTAACGTAGGTTCAGGTTCCCCAATATATTCAATAATCTTCTTATTAATCCATGGCCTTATCCTCTTTTCCATTAACGTCTAACAGGAGAAATAAAAGAATATTACATAACAATAATATATAAATATAATAAATAATTCAAGCCAAAATAAGCGAAAAACATTACTCACATTATCTATTACAGCCCAATCGAGTTGGTATCCAAATAAAGCGTTCTTATCTGTAGGAATCTTATCAATAAGGGACTTTATATGCTTTCGTTTCTCTTCTTGACTCTTTGTACTTTCTTCTTTGCCTGGTTTAGGAGCCTCCTCTGTAGATTTCTTCTTTTTGTCTTCGCCATAATCTGCAACAAATGTTCACATGAAAATTATATATATATAGATCTCTCTAGATATACAGTTCGCTTCTCACGTCTATAGTGGCAACTAACAAACTAAAAATGCATAAGAGCAAACGGAGGCGTCTTATTTATAATTAGCATTGAATACAATTTACCTAAAGGAACTAGTTTACGCTTCTTTGCATTATTAGCACCATCATCGTCATCATCATTATTAAACACATCCTTCACGTCGATCCGACCTTTCTTTCTCGTTTGATTCGCTGGTTGTGAATTAACATTAACAGCTGTGCTAGGACTAGCTGGAGTTTTGTTACCAACACCGTGATCACCACCACGATTACCTCCACTTCCCATAGCAAACGGCACAAAATTACCTAAAATAAAATAAACATGACATGCAAACAAGATTTCTTGTCATATCCATAAAAAGAAAACGTTGTCCAATGTACTCACTACTGCTCGTTTTTTCTGGTTCACTAACAAGGGACATACGAGAATCTTCGTCTAATGTGGGTGGAATGGACTGAGTTGAAGGTGTAACTGTTTGATGAGGAGGTGACGATCTCGTACATTTCACACTTTCTCTGTCTGCCTCTACAACTTCCTCATTTTCCTCGCCGTCATGATGATGATTCTGATGATGACGATGATGTCTTCGATGATGATGGTGGTGTCGCGGTGGTGTCCTAGATGGTGCTTCCGTCTGAGATGCGTCATCAAATTGCACGCACTCGTCACTATCACTCTCTATAGGTTCAGTTTCTATAGGTGGCATAATTTCTTTTTCTTTTTTTACTACTTTTTCATCTTCTTCGTCAATTATTGTAATTACAGGTTTAGGCTTGTACTGTTCTTCTCTTTCAGCTTTTAACTGAAACAAAATAATTTTAAAATAACTGTACACACTAAAATGATCAAACAAATAAACGACACATTTTAACATACATTCTTTTAGAAATTTCCAACTATAAATAAAAATAGAAATCCATACTTCGGTTACTTCCGAGCTATGTATAATACTACATAAAAGTATTTTACCCTTTCAAATTCTGCCGCTGGATCTGGATGAGAGGCATCAGCATAAAGTTTATCACGGAGACGTTGAAGCTCCTGACGCTCAGCACAACGGTCCCGCGAATCTGCTTCCGCTTCGAGTGCTCTCTCTTCCAAACGACGCGACAGTTCTTTGCCTTTATAGTATTTAGCGTCATCTCTATCATCATCATAATCTTCAAGGAATTCTTTCAATCGTTTTGCCTCTCTTTCACGTGCCTCCCGTTTCCCGCGACGCTTTTCCGCTTCCTTTTCATATTCCTTTTGTTTGCGACGTTCTCGCGTCTCCCATGCTCTCAGACGCTCTTGGTAAGCAGCCTCCTTTTCTCGTGCTCTTCTTTCATTTTTCTTCCTTTCCTTAGCTTCTTCCTCTTCTTCCCTTTCACGCATTATTTCCCTTTCAGTCTTCCTCGCTTCTTCTCGTTCACGTTCTCTCTCTCGTTCCCTATCTCTTTCCCTTTCTCTTTCTCTTTCCCGTTCTCTATCTCTTTCACGTTCTCGTTCACGCTCCCTCTCACGGTCACGATCTCTTTCTCGTTCCCTCTCTCGGTCTCTATCTCTATCTCTGTCTCTATCACGATCTCTATCATTCCTTTGACGGTCTCTGTCTCGTTCTTTAGATCTTAGTGATAACACACAGTACATGTATATTGAAATTTTCTTATTTTCAAAATTACTTCAATAAATATTATTCTATAAAACTGTTACCTGGATTTAGACCGTCTTTTATCCCTTCTACTACTTCCTGTACTACTACTACGGCCCTTGTGAGACGTAGGACTACCAGGATCTTCTTGATCATCTTTAGCGTTGCTGCCATCTCGTCTATCCCGCCGTTCTTTTTCACGTTTTTCCCGTTCTTCTTTCTCTACTGCTTCTTTCTTCCGTTTCACTTGGGCCTTCTCCTCCTCCTGCTTCTATAAAACACAAAAACAGAAAAATTGGTGAGACTAAATAGTCAAAACAAATTTATTAGGCTGTGATAATAAAACGCAAAAAACTAGCAATCGTATTGTCCTGAGTTATAAAAATAAAAGGGTAGAATAAAAGGTTACTGTAAGTGTAAAGTTAGTTAATGTGTATAAAAAGTAATGATAATACCATTACACTATGACGGTGTAATATTATCAAATTTGTATGAAGTCAAAACAAATGTCCTCATGAATAAATATGTACATCTAAATATGCATATGTATATCTTAATAAGATATAATAATTTGTATTAAATATCCGCAGGAGCAGTACATGTTAAAAAAAACTATATAAATTTTTATTAATTAATACTGAAACATGGAACATATATATATATTGCCTTATACTGTACCACCATAAAATGATGAACTCTTATTACTCAGAACAAATGCTTTGCAAAACATTTTTTTGTTTTATTTTCAATTTCATTGCGACCATCTTATTATATAAGATTTATTGTTTAAATTTTGCATGAACAGTTTTAGTACTCGATGTTACCAATATTACAGTATTTAACGATTACTAGTTGCACAAAAATTAATCACATGTCAAATATCATAATTCTGTTCATCTCAATGTGGTATACTCACTCCACTGGAGCATGCTCGGTCAGCAGCATCTTACACGAAATCTTGTTTACATATCAATTACCTAAGTGCAGGTATAAATTTTGGAAACAAGCATAAGAAATTTCTTAAGCTCTACTTAAACTAAAAATACCTTAATACTAACAGATGCATCGTAGAGGCCACCCAATGTACTTACAACATTGCAAATGTGCCTGTAAATCAATAGTGTCTAAAACTATGTAAGTCTAAGAGTCGAACGGGTGAATATTTAGATTTCTTGTCAATACTCAATAATTATTAGAAAGTATTATACCAATCAGAAGCGGAGTCATCACGAAGAAGGGATTCCACCAAAACATCTTTCACTTTTGCCAAGAAACAGTCACGCGTCTGTCAACTTTGTTTTCTTCTGGCTATGCAGCTGATGCAGCAAACTGTTGGATATCAAATGCACAATAGTTTGCCCACCCTTATCGTCCCGTATTATCAACGTAACGTCATAGAAATAAATTAATATGGTTCATCCTTATTTGATACAATAATAATAGCAATGGATTACTGCTTGGAAAGCCTTCCAATATAGACTTAAACAATCGACAGTTCATTGAACATCTTACATTCGCTCATCAAAATTTTTATTGAAAGCTAAATTAGTACATAAAAATGATAATACTCTTTTCATAAAAAAATTAATGAGAATATAGATGTAGTAAACAAGAAAAAGCATATCTAAAATATCTTGTGCGACGTGCTTTTTCTTAAATTTTTATAATTGAATGTCCATACAGTAACCCATACTCTTTTAAACTAATAAGGATAGAGTAACTGAGTGCATAAAAATAGATGCACATATGAGGAGAAACAGACTGTTGAAACATGAAACATCAGTGGTCATAGGTATTCAGATGGGCAGTTCACTAACAAAACTACAAGAACCGAATGATTGTGTTGGCTCATGGTTGTGGAGTTTACTCACGGTGTGAAGTTGACTTGGTCAGTCAGTGTGGTGGTACCGGAGAATGGAGGAGCGCGCACCTAGGTACTACATGTCTGATCGAGACGCTGACAGAAGCTGTTTACACAAAATAAAGACAACAACTGAACAGTCGCCATTGTGATGACAAAATCATTTCATTGTGTGTAGGATTCAGAAAGTCTCGATCCTATCAATAATCTATTTAGAAGTACATTATAAAGTATGTCAGCGTCAAATTTCTTTGAACAAAATTATATTTTTTATCAATCCTAGGCAGTGCATAAAAACAATTGGAACGGCAATTCACTGACCTTCTATATACGAGTACTAGACTGCTAAACAACATCAATACAAATAAAACAGCACATTATCATTATTATTATTTTTGATAATCAGAAAAATAGATAAACAGATAACAGATAAAGATATTCAATAAAAGAACTACCTTAAAATTTGTTCTTAAAAACAATAACTAATACATATCATTTGTGTTAACAATATATTTCAAACAAATATGAAATATAAAGCCTTCCAACTCTTTTTACTTTTATTTCCTTATATCCTAGTTTAAATATTACAGAAACATTAATATATAATGTTTTTTGGAAATTATAGAAAAGATAACTGTTCAAATATTTTCAATTCAGTTTTGAGTACTGTAAAGAAAAATTACATTTTATAAAAAAAACTCTTATATAAAATACTTTCTGTAAAAAATTCAAAAAGTACATTTTTATAAAAATACTAGTGTTAGCAGTTTAGCACAATAAGTATAGAAGCAGATAAAGAAATTTGATTGTATAGAATAAATTATACTCAATATACAATAATACAGTGCTATTAGAAACGAAGAAATATTTGCGACGAGATAAGAAAATGGAGTTCCAAGAGACAAAATTATTGGCTACATGATGTCAGCATGTTGTAGAGTTATGAGATTCTCCCGTCTTAAGATTGCACATTTCTTGTTTTTCATGTTTTGTTGGTTGGATATACTCTGACTTACCGACGAGGCTGCAGCTGCCTGCGAAAATACGAGGGATGTGCTGTGATTGACTCCCTTCAGAGCCAATGAGTGAGTGAAAGAGTGGTCCCCACACACAGCATTCCTAGGCGTGTGCGTTTGCTGTGTGCGACGCACGCTGCCTGTTATTATAATTATAGCAACGAGTCACGGCTCCAATTATTTAGAGCTAACATAGCACACACGCACTTTATCACAAAATACTTAAAAACTATACTTTATAACTATACACATGTAATTCTCTCTTTTGCTTGCCCAAATGTATTATTTAATTTTTTACATGTATGCTGTGAATTTAATCAGTAATTGTCCAATACCAATTACAAACATAATCGCAATACATTTCATTATATTACTCAAATTATGAAAATATTTGTGTTATGCTCAAATTTTACCAATTTTAAATAAATATTAAAATCGTTCATCGGGAAGTCAGGCGTTAATTTTAAATGAAATTCTAAAAACAAATTTTGAATAAAGATAAAAGGTGATATCAATTTTTTTGAATACAAGTACTTTTTAAAGTCCATAAATAACATTTAAAAACAGCCATTTTGTAATACATTGGTACTTTTTCCTACTTTGTAAAAAGAATAATTTTGATTTTTCTTTAACCAAATAAATAAAATAATAATAAATTTGTTCTAATGTTCTGTGAAAGTAATAGAATAAAATCTACAAAGTATTACAAACATATTCTTAAACATATTTTAGTAAACCAACATTTACACAATTTAACTATTCACGTTTATGCAACAAATATAAAAATGAAATCAAAAATATGAAATAATAAAGTATAAAGTAAAATCACATTTTCATAAAAAATTAGACAAAAATTATGAAATGTACTAAATTTTATATGCAAAGTCATTCTATACAGATTAGAATACAACAAGATTTTATCAAGACTATATTTCTTTTTTAATATGTTATAGAATAATGTTTATAATGCTTCGTAAAAGAATTCGCATGATTGGTGACAACAGTTTTATAGTAATTCTTAACATCCGTAAACCTAACTTTTTCCAAATTCAGTACCCAATCCTATCAGACCACACAATTCAGAATACCTTCTAAGATTTTGGTATATCACATCCGATAATATGACCAAAAAGAAGGGCAGAAAAATAGGTGTAATATAAGAAGAATATTAAAGTAAATATGAAAATAATTACCTTCATAACTTCCCTGAATTTTCCAATTTCTCGTGTAATCAAGTCTCTTTTACTTTCTTCTATTTCTGCATCATCCAAGTTCAAGGATTTTGCAACCATTTTTGTTTGATGTTCCTCTATTATATGTAATTAAAGAAATGCTTTATTAGTTCCTTAATGAACTTCATAAAATATTGTAGCAGAATAAATGCATTACCAGGAGCAACTTGAGCCATTTCCAAATCAGTGGCATGTTCAGCTATTATTTGATTTATACGTGCTAGTGCATCTGCGTCCACTACCCTCATTCCCTCATCCATATAATCTTCACCTTCTTCTCCTTCAGCTCCTTCAGTAGATGTTTCATCCTGCAAAGGGGACTGACCCCCTCTTAATTTTTTTCTTCTTTCCGCTACAATAATCCAAAATAACATATAAGATATATAACAAACTTATCAAACTATTATAATCTTCTACACTTCCAATTTTACCTTTAAATTGATCCAAAACAACTTTAGCTTTTGCATCAACTTTTACAACAAGTTTTTTTGTGCCTATTTCCATGTCATGAAGTAATCTAACTGCTCTGAGACCTGCATCAGGACCTGCATATTCACAAAATCCAAATGCTTGGACTCTCTTCCATGAAAGGACATGGCCACATGCACCCAGAATATGTCGAATCATCACATCAGGTGCTCTGTCCATAATGTTACCAATAAAGACAGTAACTGGTGGACCAGATTCTCTCTCACGCCGACGATTATTGTCATGACGATTCTGGTTACGTGCATACCGTACAGCTGGAGCTGAGGTCTGCATCGCAGATACGGGTGTTGGAATCATCTATGTTTTATAAATGGTAGGTTTCTTAATAATACACATCTCTACTCATGCAGAATCCAGAACCTCCCCTCCCCCTAATAGCGCATTATTTTGTTTCTCTTTATTTTAGTATTTCTTATCACAGTATGATATCATGCAAGCATTGAATATGAAAGTGTTAAAATAAATATTGGTATCAGAAACACAACAGTAGATAATACATATAAATGAATGCGCAACATAAAATAAATGCATTAGCACACATAAAACTTTCTGACTGTGATATTATTAGTAGCATTTATTAAAATAAGCTATTAAAAATTTACATTATTTCCTATTTAATACATTAATTAGCTCACACTGAGTTGTTTGTATCAAAGAATACATGCTCTTCCTCTTTCATTTTTTAACGTAACTAAAAATATGTTGTTTGTCGACAAAAATTAATTTTAATATGTTATACTATGTAAAGCTTTTAAATTAGTGCACAATTACTAATAACGTGCAACAATTTTGAATTACATTTATTCGTATTGTCGATTATAAATTAAAGTGAACACAAGAAAAATATTAGAAAAATACTATTAGCGACATATAATACAAAATTTTTTTTTATGCTATACTACTATATAAATATGAAAATATTAATAATAAACATATTGAAACTTTGATGGTGATAAAATAATGTAATATAAAATAATGTACCAGATGTGTAACAACATATAACAAGTGAGAAAGATGTCCAAAAGGCAAACTGAAATGATTGTCCAAGAGCTTATAAAAATAGACATGCTCAAAATATTGAAATGACAATTTGTTTATTTACTTACATGCGCCATAGGCATTACACCACCTATAATTGGCGGAGGTGCACCAACAATGTAAGGCATAGGTGGCATGCCTGGTATTCCCATTGGAGGTTGGCCAGGATAAGACATTTCTTATTTTAATTAGTACTATGGCAGTGCTCTCACTAAAAAATGTAATACAGTACATTAATATTTATTGACAATGTAAAGTACATCAATTTAATTCTATATTTAAGAATATCAAATTTAGTGAATATAATGTTACACTTAGTCATTTATATTACAAGAATTAAATATCTCATTGATAATTTAAAAAATTTATATACTTGTCATTAGTAATGTATCATTATAATTTATACAGAATGATATACACACAATATTTGGATACTATGAAATATAAAATTTTTATAAAACCTCAAGAGCTTATTAGTTACTGATAAATTATAAATTATATTACCATGTGATGATTATAAAATTGTTAGGTTAATTAAAAATCAATAGTAGTAAAGGTCAATTTTGTTAACAATATTACTAATATTGCTATAAATTAACTGTAAAGGATATTATAAGAAAAATATGTCAATTATAATTTATACATAAAATATGAATATATAAACGTGAAAAAAAACATTTTGTAGGAACATTTTGTAAAATTTTTTGCAAATATTTACTGAATGACAATCTTTCATATGCATTAATTTTTCTGACGTGTAATGAAATATACGTAGCAATTTGATATCAATGTTAAATTTTATATTTAAGTACTTAAATTTGACTACTTATTTTAAAAAATTATCAATACGTTAAGTTGTTCTAAAAAAGAATAAATTTCTTTTAATAAAAGTTACAGATGCCAGACAAGACATTAATGGATGCTTTGCTATTCTAACCGTTAAATAATTTCAACAAAGAACTAATTCTATACTTACATAATATATTTGAAAACAGAACCAACACATTAATCATCGCTTTAAAAAACTTTATGTCATTATCTAAAGACTATAAAGTCGAAAAGACGTTTCACTAAATACACCAACTTCCACTTTCACAATCGTTCAGCTGGTAATCACTTCTTTTCGTCCATTACGGCTTCACGCGCTGTTCACTTCTAGAAGGCTATGGTTGATGGTATATTTCCCGTGTGTTCATCAATACATTATAAAAGTACCACATCTTACATTATTTATTTTAATCAGTAAAATATAAAATTTAGAGACTCTTATATTTATAAATTATAGTTTAAATAAAATCACATTGCAACAATATCTGTGCAAAATACATAATTGAATTATTAATTATTCGACATTTGTCGAACACCCTTCTATGTACTTTATATATCTTATGGATTTTGAATTTAGATATTACATGTTTTTACTATAAATAATACGTGGTATTGTACTGTTGAAAAGTGCAAAAATATTAATATGTAGTAATTAAAAGTATATATTCATTATTTATTAGTTTACTAATAACAATTGATTTTATTGTAATTTGAAACTATCCTACTCCTTAGTAAAAAATATTAATAAAAGACACTAGCAATAAATCTATATTTACATTAGAATATGTATCAAATGATATAAGTTATTACATTTAATGTTAACAAAGAATCACAGAAATTTTTAAGTTACATGGAAGTAAGGCATTCTTACATTCTGCGTTGCATAGTTCTTTATTTGTAGATAATAAAAATATGCTAAAACACGGAAGATTATTAAATAACGTTAAATTATTAACAATTTACACAATAGTTTTACGAAGAAAATATGCTGGAAAAGTATAAACAATCACTTCATAAAATTATTACTTACCACCAATTACAATGTGGATTCAATGGAAACTAGTATATATATACAAGTTATAAAATCTGGACACATCATTTTTCATTCTGCAATCTAGCGTAACAAAGTAATATAAACATAACGAGTTCATTACATCAATAAACTTATTGTAAACAGAAAATCTAAACGTACACATCTTTATGTTTTTCACTGACTGTTAAAATAGAAAACCATTTGAAAGTGTTAAACGCCCTCTACATTTGGTCGGCATTCCGTTAAACCCTTCAGTTTGTGAAATGGCAGTGTGATGCATTCTTAAGTTGAGTGAAGTGAATTTCATGGGGATAGATTGATAGAATTTCAAAATATAACAAAGTAATATGGTAAACTATTAAAAACGCCAATGTGTAAAACAATTAATTACGCTGTATACAATGCCATCTAATCCGTTTTTTAAAATACGAGAGCTACAATGAGACAATACTTTCGCCTTTTATTACTATGTAGTTAACTATTTTGGTTGACAATGAGATATAGAATCCTGAAAATTGGATTTTTTTTTAGTATAGTCTGATCGGAATAAAAACAAAATTGTATTAAGAAGCATTATTGTGAACTGTACGTAAATTGATGTGAAAATATAAAAAATGTTGTGACCAGTTTCTACAATAATGTCCGCATAATTTATATTTATTAGATAACCCCATTTCAAAAAATTTAAATAATACATTTACTACTGTATTATACCGGTCGTTGATACGTGAGCAGTTAATGTTTATAATGCGTTAAAACATAAAGTGTGAAATGAATTTTAGTTATCATTTAAGTAGGAAAATAAATATTTATTGAAGTTACATACCATGTAAGTATTGCATTACGTTTTATACGTTCTTATATTTTGTTATTATTACTGCATAGTAATAAAGATATTTAATTACTATGTAATTTTTAATGAGTATAATATAATTACATTTGATTAGGATGCTAAGCAAACAATGAACTTACAAGTACAAAATATAAAACCATATTCTTCGATATATATATGTCATGCTTGATTCAACGTTTTATTTAAAAAATGTGTAATTATTAGTTACATATACATATAAATCTTTAAATCATTTACGAGTCGCAAATAACCAATGTATGTCATTTTTCTCATTTCAATGCACTGCTACTTGCTTTATAACATACTTTTTGGTGAACTTTTATATTGTATGTATATATATTATACAGTATGCAATGTAATAAATCTATAATAAAATATTAAGGACAAATGAAACTTATCTGACATAAATTATTGTGAATATATAATAACAGATATAGGAATCATATAATCGTATATGATAATAAAATACGTTTTATATAACTGATTGTATAGTGATAATGGCACCAAAACGAGCTGAAGAAATTCATGTAAAAAGAGTAGCAGCTTTGGGTTGTAAGTTACCTGATGAATTACCAGAAGGAGAAATATTGACCGATATTACCCAAAATAAATGGAAACTAGGAAGAACAATTGGATATGGCGGATTTGGCGATATATATTTAGGTAATATCTTTTATAGTTTTTAGTTTTACATATAGAAAATTTTAGTCAAATTTAGTTACTTATAGAAAATTTTTGAATTGTTTTGAATTGAAATATATATATAACTCGTTTTATATATACTTGAAATATTTTATCCATTGCTTATATTATTTGACTTCATCTGTAAATCTGCCACTTTCTTTATTGCAGCATCAAAAGATATTGATGCTCCAGTAAGGCAGGATGCAAAATATGTTATAAAAATTGAACCACATAATAATGGTCCACTGTTTGTTGAAATGAATTTTTATATAAGAGCAGCCCGTAAAGAAATGAGTAAGTTAATGTTTTATATATAATATATTTATATTTTTTACTTATCTCCCTTCTCTATCTTATTTATATCTCTTTATTGTTCATTATAGTTGAAAACTGGTGCAAATCACAAGGAAAAAGACAAATAGGTGTTCCAACATATGAAGGATCTGGCTCTCATATATATGGAGGCCAAAAATACAGGTTTTTAGTAATTCCAAGATATGGTGTAGATATTGGAAAATTGTTTCTGACAAATGGACGAAAATTGCCTATGAAACTTGTTAATAAATTAACTGTTCAGATGGTATTCAATTATTAACAAAATGAAATTTGTATTTAAAGTGAAATTTGATATTCTATTCAACTTATGTTCCTTTTAATCATTATAGCTGGATGCACTTGAATATATTCACAGTCGAGGATATGCTCATGCAGATATTAAGGGATCAAATATTTTATTATCTTTATGCAAAGAAGGCGAAAATACACAACAATCTAAAGCATATTTAGTTGATTATGGACTAGCCTATCGTTTTCGTACAGGATCAGGTATTCATAAGCCTTTTGTTCATGATGAAAGAAGAGCACACGAAGGGACATTAGAATTTACATCTCGAGATGCACATCATGGAAGTAAGTTTTAAATATATTATAAAAAATCTTTTACTAAATATCATACCAAATTATATTATATCTTACAAATCTCATTGTAGCTCATTCAAGAAGGGGAGATTTAGAAACATTAGGATACAATATATTGCAGTGGTTGTGTGGTAGATTACCTTGGGAAAAAGAAAATGACACTGTACCATCAATGATGGATCCAGATGATGTTCATGCACAGAAAGAAATTTTACTTTCAAATTTGCCATTATTTATGGATAAATGTTTTCCTTCCAAAAAGAAACCACCACCTCGTAAGTTCCAAATTCTTATATAAAAGATGGAAAAATATTTTGAATTTTAATTTCATTTTATTTGATTTTAATAGTTCAAGCATAGACACTGCTTGGTTAAACATAACAACACACAATTGTTCTTTTAGCAACAAATCTTAACATATAAATGTTAATATTAACATTTCTTTCCAGCTGCCATTGTGGAATACATGAAGTATATCACTGAATTAGGATTTGAAACCAAGCCTAATTATTCTTACCTGCGTAGTTTGTTTCAATCTGGTTCCAATCAGAAAAATGATGTTCCCACGTGTTTATATCGTGTAAGAGAATCTAATGAAAATATTTCTTTTCCTATATCTTTCAAACGACCATATTTGAGAGAAAGAAAACCCTGTAGACCAGTTAATGGCGAGGTAAATACTAAATTTTATTATTTTACAGTTTTTAAAGTTTTTATATTAGTTTAAATGGTAATAAACATTATTACTTCTAGATTCGTATTACACGAAATACACAACCTAAATATCCAGTAGAGAGGAAAGAATTTTGTTGGGAGGCAGTATTAGCATTACATCCTGACAAACTAGCAAAACTTACTCTGCAACCTCCACCTTCACCACTTACACCGCCACCATCGCCACCACCTCCATCATTACCTACATATGCCATGTTGAACGTAATTCAGAGAATGAAAGAAAAACAGTCCGGCTCATTTCGACATAAAACATTTCCAAAATCTTCAGAGTAAGTATAATAATTAATTTTCAAAATTATTGTAGCGTAAGATGTTAAATATACTTTCCAATCATATTTTTTTTTACAATTAGAGACCTTAAAGCGAAATGGATGACTCCTGCAATGGAAGAAGTAGTTCAGTTAAGGAAAAAAACTTCAACGTTACCCATGTCGTCGTCTAAAACGTCACCCCGTTTGACACGTTCGCGAGTGGCCCAACTGAAACGTATGAGACACCTTTATTTGTGTTAACGTAAAATACATTTAACATATAAGAATATAAATTTTAATTAAACTACATTTATCCACAGGACTCGGAAATAAAAAATCTTACAAAAAAAAGATGCTAACAAAAGAAGAAAAAGTTCATCATCATAAATAGGATTGATTTTTTATTATCGTTTTAGTTCTCATTCCTCGGACAATGAAATCACCAGCAAGTAGTTTTCTAATTAAAAGGTGTATAATTAAGTATTATTCTCAATTTGTTTATTTAGATTTTATAATAATATACTCTTAATGTTCCTGTAAAGAGGAAAAATTTCTAGACAATGTCTTGGGTGTCTAATACACCTATTTTTGTAAGACTGCTTTATGATTATAATTTGTTATTGAATTAATATAAGATTTTTTAAAAACAATTGTATAGCGAACAAATAATGATGAACAGTTGAGGTATTAATTATACAAATTACACTGCTTCCTCTTAGGAATATAATTTCAATATAACTGAAATGCAATGCGATTGTAGCCAGTAACGGAATATCACTGCTACTAAAAATACAGAGCATGTAAGTATTTAATAATTCTCATGATGAACATACGATCTGAAAATTAAACTAGATATACACCTAGACTGGATTTACCAAATGTTAAATCTTTTCCTAATTTTGCAAAATAGTTAACAAAAATTGTAATTTATACAAGTTATAACAAAATTACACTTTCTATATTAAAATAATGTATATACTCTAAAAATGTTCGAAACATTTATTTTGTTTTACTGTCATAATTATAAGTCCCATGTTTATGATTCAAATATCATGTTATACTTGTACATTATTAAAATAATTCAATAATTATTAATTAGATGACATTTCTAGTTTTTCTGGAAAAGAAGTGTAAAATTTGATATATTAGAAAAATGATGTAAATGATTCTATTAATGTCACATTATATATACAAATGTAAAACTCATAAATATTGCCGACAATATAAAATAATAGTATATTTCGGCTCAGTATAATGAAATGTAGTGAAGTATGTGTAAAGATAATTACTTTCGTAAGTTATTGAATCATTTTCAATAGACCAGTATTACAGTTAGAAGCTACTAACTGCTTATACATATATGCAATAGCATACGTTTGTTATTATATTTACACATTATAATCAATAAGAATGAGTGTGTAGTATAATTAGAAGAAATTATATTTTAATTCGTTTTTAGATTTTATACATAAAATAATTAAAAAGCACATATTTAAAGGTCAGTCCCTAGACTTGTATTTTACAACCCATCACGTAACATTATCTCATCATATTTTCTTATAATCTGGTATAATACATGTATAGAGAAAAATTCTTTTGCTGTAAGTTTGTAATAATATATTTGTATCTTCTTAAGTTACACGTACCTGTGCCACAAAAGCAGTGTTGTTAAAGACTTAAAAATGTATTGTAATTCAATAAATACACATGCATTTGTATTTTCTTCTATAATATTATAGTTTATGAAATTTTATCAATACAATTATAATTTTCCTTCAAGCAGGTACACTTCTATACAATAAATATTATAAGCATTAATTATATTATGTTTTTGATATTCAAGCTTTCGTCTTATTAATCGAAGAATGTACATAAATATTAATCAAAAATACATAGCAAAAATTTAAATAATTGAAACATTTGTACGAAAATTACTAACAAAAATCATAATTTCTTGACCGTTTTTCATTATGTAATAATGAGATAAATGATACAAGTGCAAGTGGACAATGCGAAAATAACGAAAACAATACGTATTTATCCAATGCACAATATAGTTGAGTCCATATGTTATAGCAAGTGTGTATAATATTGTATATTTAAACGAATATAATAATGAGCAATTAAAAATAATTTTAATTCATTACTAAACTTAGTATTTGTGACAATTATATTCTATTAATACAAAAATGAGTGTCCAATAGCTTTTTGTGCGTATACATATTTTAAAAATGGCAAAAAATTCTTAAATTTTCAATACATATTGAAGAGGTTCTAATTCGATGTATTTAATAATATGATATGATACATTACTAAAATTTAAAGTGGCAATAATTAGAAATATGCAATACAGAATTAATGATCATTAGGTAACAATATCGGATAATAATATGTTTTATACCATAAAAATTGTTTAAATATTTCTAAATTAATTTTGTATAATGCAATTTCTGTATTGTACTATTCAAAGTTTTATTAATAAGTGCCATTCGAAACAAAGAAGTGATTTTTTTGTCATAGCAACGGGTACATCATCTATGATATATCTGTAGTTGCACTGCAAACACTACAAAATACTTACGAATATCACTATCGCGGGTAATGACTTTAGCACTCCTAGTGGTGTATTTTATAAGCTTACATTTGATCAGCATTTGTAGATTCGCAATGAATGTAACCACGCCCGTGAAGCTTCTTTTTTTGGAATTTAATATTTTTTAAAATCATTGCAAGTACTTAATAATATTTCAAGTAAACATGACGAAAGATATTACAAGATGTTATTGTTGGATCTTAAAAACCAATGAACTACAACATACAATGAACCTTACTCTTTCATCTAAATAAAGTGTAGTGACACCACTCGTTCGTTTATTCAGACATAACGTATTTGTAAGGAATATTTTATTTCATACCTGGTGTTTAGTGATATCAACAGAACACACATTTTTAAAATTGCATTATATCTTATACAATTAATAATGATACACTTGTTGTTACTTTTTCATTTGTGTACGTACGTACTTAATCAAAAATATGAGGGTTGTTTTCGAAGTTCTATATCAGATCCTGATTTACCAACCCTTATATTGAATCATGCTAGCGTACCAGCGGAATGTATCAAAGAATGTCGTTTACGTTATTATATGTAAGTAATACACTTTTATTTGGTAATGATAAATTGAACTACAACAGAAATATATTTTATGCATGTGATTATTAGGTTTGCAGGACTAATGAATGGTCAACAATGTTTTTGTGGCAGTAATTATGGAAGGAGAGGTATGTCCACCTCTTGTACCCTTTCTTGTACTGCTGATCCAAATAATTATTGTGGTAGTCAAGAAGCAATGAGCATATATTCTACAGGACAAAAAGGTATATTTATTAAATATTATTAGGTCATGTAATATGAAATGTCAGATTTTTCTTGCTTATAAATGTTTGTACTACCATTTTTATTTCTTTGTTTTTCATGTAATTTTTTAAACAGTTTAATTGTCGATTATCAGTATCATAACTTTTTGCAAGAAAATTTTTCCAAATTGTTCATAATAACTATTTCTTGCATCGTGTTTGGAAATATGAATATCACCAACATTTGCATAATTGTCTTATATGAACTCAAACTTGGATATAATGATGCAAAAACCATTCGAAATATAAACAAAGCATTTGGGGTCAATACTGTGAATGAAAGAACAATGTAGCATTGATTTACAAAATTTTGTTTCAATGATGTTTCTTTACAGAATGAGCCATATAATAAACCTGAAACAGTGGTCTATAACGATGTCTTTAAAATTTATTAACTTTAAATATTCAGAATTTTTCAAAAAAAGGAATACATTCATTAAAAATACATTCACAGAAGTGTATTGAATCAAATAGAGCATATTTTGAATGAGTAAACGTTTTTTAGAATATCAAATAAGGTTTCCTTTTTTCGCAAAATCTGACATTTCATATTATACGACCTAATATTATCATATGAAATTAATAAACTTTTTATATTTGTGAATTTAATCTAATTATATTTTTTAGGTCCCAGTCCACCAAGAAGGGTACAGATAATTCACAGTAGACCTACTAGTTTAGAAATTACATGGGAACCACCTGATATTTTTAATGGAAACATTACTTTTTATGCTTTAAGAGCAGTAGTTCTCGAAACACATGCTACTAATTTGTTACCTACTGTGAAAAGTCAAGTACAAGGTGAAGCTTCGAACAGTACTAGTTTACAAGGCTTACAGCCAGGAACCAAATACAATGTATCTATCATTGCTAAAAACATCCAAGGAAGTAGTGAATCTGCTTATGTTTCAGGGTGGACATTAATAGGTCCACCTAATAAACCAATTGCACCAAAAGTGATAGAACAAACAAGTACTACCATAACTATTTTACTCTCAGAAGGAAGTAGTGAATATGGACCCATTAGCACATATCAAGTATTTGTCGTTCAATCTGGCATAATACCTCCATCAGGGCCCAATATTACATACTATAATTATGAAAAATCAATGGAGCAGGGTTTAGGATATTATGTCACAGGAGAATTTATAGCTTCTGAATTTTATAAATATGAGAAGTTTATAATTGGTGATGGTAAAATGATTGGAGGATATTACAATGCACCTTTAAATACTCAACCAATTCCACAGTTAGGTCTAGCAGTAATTTCTAGATTTCAGAGGGAAATGCAAGTCGCTTATTCAGACTTATTTACCAATGTAAAAAGATACAGTATAAATGAAAATAATGAAATGGATGCCACAACAATTGTTCTGTGTGTTGCAATTGGCATTTTAGGAGCGTTATTAATAGCTTCAGTAATATTATATTTTACTTTACGACAACGCCATGAAAAGTTTCGTATGACAAAACTTCCAGAACAACAAGAACTTACATTACAAGGACCACTGTATGAAGTTGACAATATAGCGTACATTCCAGATGATGTACCTGAAAGGGTTAATTATTACCAAGAACTAAAAAATAAGGTATGGACTATACCACAAGATGTATTAACAGTTAATGACATTATAATACGTAGAGGAAGATTTGGAACTGTTCATACAGGTACAGTTGATAAAGATGGTAAATCATCTACTGTAGCAATTCATAATATAGCAGACAAATTATTAAAAACATCTGACAAAAGAAGCATGTTAAGAGAATTAGATATATGTATCAGAGCTTCTCCAATGAAATATCTTGCAGATCTTATAGGAACTTGTGAAACGCAAGATACTTTGTATGTTGTACTGGAATTACCACTTCAGACTCTGAAACACCGATTGTTAAGTGCAAGATCTGGTAATATATTTCCAGTTAATCAGATGTTATCTATCGCAGCTAAGATAGCATCTGCTTTGCAACATCTTGAAAATTGTAAAATTGTGCATGATCATTTATGTGCACGCAGTGTAGGTATTTGCAATGATTGGACACCTAAATTAATAGGCCATGGTATTTCTAAATATGCATTAGAAGATGTGAAGTACATACGATGGACAGCTATTGAGAATTTTGCTAATAAGAAGAAACATGTATCAAGTGTAGTTTGGGCATTTGGTGTGCTTTTATGGGAAATGCTAAGCATGGGTGGCACACCATATTCTAATTTTACACTTGACAGTGAAGTAGAGGAAGCGGTTGAACAAGGTGTTAGATTACCACAATTAATAGATACTCCTGATCCACTTTATGAAGTTATGTTATCTTGCTGGCACTTTGACATTCAAGAAAGACCAACATTTTCAGAACTTACAAGATTGGTAAATATTTTTAACTATTTTATGTTATATATAAAATATTTCCTCATTAATGCATACTTATTATATTTTATATTTTTAGGACACTTTAAGTATCTGTCCCATCACATCAATTACAGAATCATATATCCCAGAATTAGAATTAAACTAACATAATGAACAAATGCTTATACTTTTATAGTATTTACATAATATTTATTAAGTGTTGTACATAGTCACATGTATTAAGTACTTTTCAATATTACCTTTAATTATTTTGTGCAGTTACCATTGCTATCTTTTTTACAATATTTTATATTTTTATATTTGTTTTAAAAATGAACTATAATACAAGTATTAATAGTGTAACACTATCCGTCCGCAAAATCTAGAATAAGATTGAAAAAATTGTGTTTTTGGCAAAATATAATTTTCTATCTAGGGAATTATGAAGCAGTAATAATACAGTCATGATTATATATTCTCAATTTTATAAAATGACTGTACTATGGAAGTAACTACTGATTAATGTTTCATTACAAAGA
Source organism: Nomia melanderi (assembly GCF_051020985.1). Classification (NCBI taxonomy): domain Eukaryota; kingdom Metazoa; phylum Arthropoda; class Insecta; order Hymenoptera; family Halictidae; genus Nomia; species Nomia melanderi. The sequence goes on along the minus strand of NC_135004.1, from coordinate 6,474,939 downwards.
AAAGTTGTATTATTAAATTATTACTTCAAGTACTTTAATTATATTTTAGGTACATTTTCTGATTTTATTATTATATACATCGAATATTATATGTACATATAAACACTTTTTTTTATTTCATAGAATGTTTATAAGGTGATGATTGAATTTATATATTTACAACAGCTTTTCTTAAGAAATAATGTATAAGAAAATAAAATGATCTCAAGGTTAATATATGTATATATACGATATGGATTAACAGTATTTACTGTAAATTTGATTTATTGTTTTGTACTTAGAGTTAACTGTATGTGTTCTGTGTTATAAGTTTTGATATTGTACTTGGAATCCTAATACAGGATTTATTAAACCAAGATATTTTTGCACAAATTATAAAATCTATTTATTATTCTTTATTTATATAATATCCATTTTAGTATTAATATTAAAACCAAAATGAAATATATATGTTTTGTTTGTATATACCTACTATATGAGTAACTCTATGTGAATGTTCAATCAAACAGGGTAAAGTTGGAATGGAGGGGGTCCCCTCCTCACGAGGGGAAAAACCCTAGAGAACTCATGGAGCTTCTAATTTCGATACTCTTGAAATAGATCATAATATTTACATATGTTCATTCGTACTTTTAATTATTGAGTTTGTATAAATTTACTGAATATAAACAAATTATCATTAAAACATGAAACAAAAAAAGAAATAAAAGTTCTTTAATACGTTTGCATTGAATTTATATATTTTAAAGAAATAATACATTATAACGGTTCACAAGTATGGCTCGAATAATGTTTGTTGGTCTTGTAAATATACGAAATGTAATAAATGTCAGTAATATCAGTGCAGTTGGAGGTACTTTACATATTAGACAACATTCGGTAAGCCTAAATTATTATATTATTTAATTTATTTATGTCAATAAACATTCATCGGTATTTACATTATTTTTATAACCTATAAATTTACCATGATAGTATTATAATAACTTTAGGATGTCACATCTAAACCTGCGACTTCAATAGCTATTGAACTATCAAAACTTGTGGATTCTGATGAGGCAGTAAAAAAAGAAAAGAAACTCAATAAAGCTATGAAAATATATTTGCAGAGATGTAAAGATTATCGTAAGTTGCAATTTTATCATGCAAATGTGCGCAAATCTGACTAAAATATCGTTACCGATATAAAAATGAAAAAAATAACCAATTTACATTACCTGTTGTTAGGAAAATTTTTAGAAATAGAAATAATAAAATATGAAATTGGAAAACGACATTTAGCCAACATGATGGGTGAAGATCCTGATAAATTAACAGAAAAAAGTATTGCGGTAAGTTACATTCGTTTTATACAAAGAATAACTTTTTACCTATATATTTCAGATCTCTTTTAATAAAATAAAAAATTAACTCAATAAAATATTTACTATTGACATTTCACGATGATGTAAAAATGAACACATATATGACATATATTCTCAAATATTAATAAAATAGAAGTAACACAAAAAATTTTTTTTTTAATAACTAAATATAATAATTTTTATAGAATGCAATAAATTATTTGTTTCCTTCGGGTTTATATGATTGGAGAGCACGTCCTTTAATATCGGATCCAGTGAAAACATTTGGACAAAGCAAAGAAGCAGAATTCAATGATATGGGCAGACCATTTCATTTTTTCTATTATACTTGTAAAAAAAATTATTATGAAGTATTACATGTAAGTAACATTGTAAACCATTTATATCTTAATGTTTCATACAATGCTTTATGTATACAACGAATATTCTTAATTATAGAATATAGCAAACAATATGAAAATTTTAAATGAAAAGGAAGAACAAATGTGGGCGCAAAAAAAATTACCTACTTCTGAAAATAAAGTGTAAGTTATGATTCTTTCACTATATTTATTTTATTCTATTATGATAGTTAATATTTTTAATTATTTCAGAGATTTGTTAGGAACAGATTGGTGTGCTAAAAATGATGTGGAAAATATAATGAACGAAGAACTTGAAACAAATGAAGTAAGTATATAGTTTTACTTTTACTTTTTGGTTTTATAATATACTTCTTTTTGACTTGTTATATGTTTCTGTTCAATTTAGTATACCTATCTTATTAAATCTTTGGAAAGGCTGGCAGTACATCCAATGTCAAAGGATAACTTTGATTTCATTATGAAATTTAGAAAACCATTGAAAAATATTATAGGTGAACTTACACTTCCACCTGTATGTATTCTTATAATGATACATTATAAATCATTTTTTCAGTTTCAAGTAATATAATTTTTATTACAGATTGAATATGATAGCAATGGTAGACCTTTCATCGAAACCAATAGTGAGTATAAGAAAAAATATATTCATACCACACACACTGTAATAGTATACAGGGTGTTGTTGAAAAATAAGACCTTGATACTTTATTTAATGTTGCTTAATTATTTGGAAGGTATTTTTTATTTCATTTTAATCCCTATGTCATCTACTTTATAGATCATCTTTTTTCAAGGACTTTCTATGTAGTTAATTTATTTATAATATATTGTAGAAAGAAAGCAAATTGAACATGGAATCATAGTATATTTTTGTTTCATTTCAAATTTTGTATTATTCCTTAAAACATTTGTATGCATATCTAGGATAATCTATGTGTACAATTCTGTAAATTAAAATATGAACTATTAAATCTGTTAGTGGCAAACTAATTATATATAAATATAATTCCATTCAAATTTGTTTCTTTTAATTTCATTTGTTGGCTTTTATGAAATTATTTTAAGAGTTATCTATATTTTTCAGATTGCAAAAGAAAATCTTCAAGAGGAAATGTAAAGGTGATAGGCAAAGGATCTGGAAATATTACTATCAATGGACACGATATTACATACTTTGAGAGGATACTGCACCGTGAACAGGTAAGTTTTTATAGATATTTATATATCCTGTATTCTGACTATATTTACCTTTATCAATGAGCATGAAGATTTCTTAGTGTTATTTCATATTCTCTTTTAACCTTTATCGGTCCAGAAGTACTTTCAGTTTACTTACAGCCATATACAGAATATATAATTGACAAACGGAAGTAAATTATGAGAGAAATTACAAACTACAAGAGATTGATGTGCAACTTAATATGTTAAATGAAAATATAATAAAAATAACAAAATGATTTTTTACCCCAATATACGCAGTATTCAACATAATAAGTATATTGCATATATTGTGATATTAGTTCACTAAGTATTAATATCAATAGGTACACATTAAATTTGAAATATACCCCATTTTCTGTTTATTTAACCTAAGTTACTTCAAGAAAAATGAAAATTTATATGAAAAAATATTAACAGCCTGTTTTTCTATATACATATTATATTTATCAGTCCTGCACTTATCACATTTATTGGAAACACCATTATCAGTACCTCATAAAACGTTAATAGTTTGTACAAAATTAAAACCATACATATAAGGTATAATTATAATATAATTTTAACAGTACATTATAAGAATAATAACATTTAATCATAATAGTTGTTTATTGATTTTAATCATTTTCAATTCTGGAAGAAGTTTATTTCATTTTTGAACATAATGCGTGAATAATTACAAGTATTATTTCCGCAGAAGTAAAATTATATAATGAACTAATTATTTTTACAGTATATAAAAACTGAAAAATCAAAATAAAATTTATTAATGTAGTTACTTCAAGAACAAGGAGCAATAGGAAAACTGAAAATATATTCAATTTCATATTAGTATTCATCCTTAATGGACGGGTGGTTTTTTGTCTATTTTTTTCCAGTCCCGGGAATTCGTGAAGAAATTATATAAACCTGCAAACATGTCTTTAAATTATTGCTGATTTATTAAATTAGTATCATTATTAATACAATTTTGAGAAATCACTTATTTTCATTTCTAGTACTTGTCACTAATACTGTGTTTTACAAACCATTAAATTAACATGAAAACACATAAATCTACGTGTCCCGTCCGTTAAGTGTTAATATCCCATCTATATTTATATGTAGATTACTATAAATATTGTATATATTATACATTTTATTGTATATACAGTAGTATATACTGAACGTATGTATATAGTGTTATTAGCATTTTATTTCTCATAAATGTAAGGTGATTAGACACCTCAATTTTTCGAGGTTTATCTCTATTTTTGATTTGGTATCTCGATGCTCCCAAGATGCATTTCCTGGAATGTCCTGATTTTCAAATTATATTGATTATAATTATAATAATATTAACTATATTGAGATATTCATGATTTTCAGCACAAGTAATAGACAAAGAAATTTAATAAAAGCTCCCCTACTCTTGTGTTTTTCTTTTTTTCTTTTGTCTTTGCATCTTGTGTCTCGATTCTCAGTTGCGTTGGTATAGTCACGTTTCTTCTCTTTTTTATTAGTACATTTTTAAGAAAGAAAAATTAAGAAATTCATAAAACTATAGTTTTACTTCCTTTCAATTCTTTTTCGTGTGAGGAAACCAGTTTCTAGCTGCCGCGAACAATATTTTTTTTTTAATACAATCGATACTTCGACTATTTTGGACTAATATAATTTTTTAATAGCGCCTACAGTTTTGAAGTGAAAAAAGTTCGTAAAGTGGATATAATAGTGATTGTGCGATTTCTAACTAGTGTACGAACTTCGAGACCTCTCCGCCATCTTGTAACGGTACTTATGTTATGATAGTGAAAAAGAAATGATCTACACCTCTACTACATCTTGCGTCCTATGACAACAAAAATAAATCGACAAAGCTTGAAATTAAATGACGCAAATGAAATCAACAAGATACAAATTATTTGTATTTGTATTTCTATCACCCATTTTGAATCATCATACTTCTGATTTAACAATTTCATAAGGGATTCTTCAGAATAACGATTGACAATTACAAATCAATATACTGAGAAGAATCATTGTTTTATAGTCTATAAATCTGGTATACAGAAGTATTACCAATTGAAAATGTAAAACTTTATATCGTTCAAGGAAAATCGACATTATTGAACGAATGATTCGTCGCGATTCATTACGAAATACGCTGAAAGAGTGTACAAACTTAAAACGCTGAGAGAACGAAGATCGTAAGAATACGAGACTGTGCGAATTGTTAGTATTTCCTATGAACGCGATTTACCACGGTCTCTGCGATCTCAGGACAGACACCGTATGTGCAGAAAGCTCGATCCGAGCTCAGTGTTAATCGAGCCGCTCGATAGTACAACTGGCTTACGATGTTGTTATAAGACTGGTACTTTGTGTTCGATCAGATCAATAAACATCATCGCACGTGAGAAACACCGGAATTGGTTTCTTCATCGACGTTTTCTTTCGGTAACGAGATATCGTAAAACATTTATTTGTCGCATCGATCGTTGAATCCTTCGCACGACAATTACAAATAAAAGAGAACATAATGTAACTTGTCATTTTTTTCCGCTACAATTTCTTGGCTTGGTAATAGTAAAATGAAAAATTAAATTCTGTTGTAAATTTAATCGCGATGACGTTGAAAAGAGCGGTTGCTTTACCATTCGTTTCAAAAGTTTTGTGTTACGTAAATTATGTTTGTGCTTTTGAAAAAGGATATTGAAATTAGCAGTTCTTTTTTGATCTTGGTTTATCGGGCTGAAGGTGTTAAATGCGGATGCATGAATGTGGTACCGGTGTTTGAGTATTGTTTGCGTTTGTACGGAATTTTTTATAATAAGCAAATATTTTGCTTGTTTTTTTCTTGTTAATAAATTCGTTTCTGTTGGCCAGTTTCTGTGAATAATTCGTGGTGATTGAAAAGACACTTTTTAGAATTTCTTGAAATGATTGCTCGTTCGACAACAGCGTTAAAATGAATACAGCAACGTACTACGCAGACTAGAAAAATAAACTTTTCTTTTGGGTACAGAAATAGTGATCATCTCAAAATGTGTTTCATTAGTTTCGTGTTTGTTATTGCGATGTTTTTCGTTTCCTAATTGTTTGTTAAATTTAATTTTAAATTTCCGTGTATAATTTCGAAAAACCTTATTATTTTTTCTACTCAATAAAATAGAAAATTCTTTATAAATTCCGTTTCGAATTTTACATATTTTTTTGTATGACAGTCGAAAAACAGCGTTATCAAATTATTCGCACAGTATTCATATAAAAGGTTTAGAAAGTTTTTTACTCGTTATTTTAAGAATCTTTCGATAGTAATAGTCGAGCCTTATACAGATTTAAAAATCGTCAGGGAAGTACGTTGCTGCGACTGTAATCATTAAACTATGCGAAATATACGTAAACGTCATCTTACGCGTCTTTCTCGTGTTTCTAAAATCGTGTCTGTATGTCGAGAATGTTCTCGTCTTCGTACTTGAAGGACTCGAACTGTATATAAATAATATCAATTTAAAGGTAACGGCGCGGCACTTCACAGTTATCAATGTATGTGCCCGATTTTCCAATTGACATTCGCGCCTCACGCAATGCACCTCTGACCAGCCTCAGACGTCATCAACATTGTCTGTGTTCCTTCAGATTAAACAGTATCATCATTAGAAAGAAAAGTTTTATTTTTCGAATTGACAAAACATTATTTAGTAACAATTATCTAAATTACTTACTAAATTAACTGTTACTAATTATTATCATCTTTATATCTACTTGCAAAATTTTCTAAAATAACTGTAACGTTACATCATATAAATCAGTGATACAATTCAATAATTATTACATTAATGATTATTAATAAATTTTATTGTTCAATAATTTTTTAAAACTATTCCTTAAATAATGTTTTCAACCTTTAAGGACAGTAATTTGTATATTTTTCCGATAGCCAAAGTGCAATATGAAAACGTTGCACTATTGTCTTTCAAAATGGAACGCATAAGATCATTGTCGTTATAACTGTTATAAAATATTTCTAAGAAACATTGTTCCATCGGATCGAACACAATTCCATTCTACCAACAATCTTGATTATTGGACATTTTTATTGATGGGGAATTTTCATTAAAGAGTGGAATACACGCGGAAGAAACTGACGAGTGAACCTTATCAGATCTCGAGCTTCCGTTCGGAGGCAGTTCGCAAGGCATTACCAGGTTTCCAGCGTGCAATTAGTACTCATAACGATATCTTTGTAGATCAATGATGTAACCACGTAAAGTACAAAGCGCGGAGGATGGCGAGTGATTCGGCGTCACCGACGCCGAAAAAAACTGTACTAATGGAACGGATCATCGACATGGAGGACGTGACGACCTCTCCTGTCCCGGCCACGCCGAAACGCACGACCTCGACGTCGTTGTTGCTGACGCGTTGGCTCGTGGCGAGAAACGCGTCTCGCTCGAAACCGGAAACGAGTTGGCCACCGAACGAACGGAGCCTGGATTACGGAACACCGCCGCCCATTGAGGAGCCGCACTGCTACTCCATGTGTCCCAGCGAGAGTTCCTGCACCGAGGAGATGAATTGCATGTTGCAGGTCAACAAAGACATAATCAGGAACCTCTTGACAGAGCATATGAGGAGCGTGGGCGGTCGGTTGCAGCTCCTAAGCGATCTAGAGACAGACAAGCTGGACTTGACCAGTTCTCAACGCGTCGAGAAATTCTACAAGCGCCACGAGATAAATACGCTCCTGTTGCACGCCAGTTTCATAGGTCGACTAGATCTTATGGCTAGTCTTCATGAAGCTGGGGCCGACTTAAATTATTCCGAGCAGGAGCAAGGTCTCTCCCCGTTGCACTTGTGTGCGTTTAACAATTCGCTGGAAGGGGTGCAATATCTGTTAAATAACGGAGCGATTATAAGTCTAGATCAAACTCATACGCCTTTCTACTATGCTGCTTTTGGTAATGCCCTGAAAGTCGCTCAGTACTTCCTCCAACTGGGTATCAGCCAGGAGTCACCTTGCGCGGAAGAGACCGTGCTACACGCGGCAGCCAGATCGAACGCTCTGGGCGTGCTGAAACTATTAGCGCCGCACAATCCGACTCTGAACAAGTTGGATTGTAACGGGTACGGCGTCATACACCACGCGGCGGACAGTGGAGATCCAGCTTGTTTAACGGTGCTCTTAAATGCCAGCTGCCAAATAGACTTGCCAACCAAAAAAGGCGATACTGCTTTGCACCTAGCCGCAGAGGCCGGTTGTATGGAGAACGTGGAAATTTTGATCGAAAGGGGCGCGAACGTCCACTTCAAAAACCACAGAGGCCAGACGGCATTGCACATAGCCGCTCGATCACAGTCGCTGGAGTGCGTAGAGCTGTTGCTGAAAAAGGGCGGCTGCGATCCTGATATCGAAGACAACGATGAGAGAACGGCCCTGCATCTTGCTCTAGGGAGGTCCTTGTTGGCTTACGATGTTACAGAATTCTTAATCAAATGGAGGGCGAACATCAATAAAACCGACAAGTACGGTTACACACCGCTCCACATCGCCGCGTTAAATGAATTATCTCAATGTGTCGATATCCTGATTCAACACGGAGCTGACCTAAGCGCGAGAACGAAGGGCGGCACTAGCGCTTTGTCCATTATCCTGCGCAAGACGCCGACATCTTTGAACGTCTTCAAACAGAGGCTGGACACCTCTATCACGCTTCATCAGCACGGATCAGCGGCAGGTGAAGTTGAGCTGAGGCTAGACTTCCATCCTCTGTTGATGCATCAGAAGCAGGGCGAGATCAGGTACCTGGGCACATTCGTGAAGGAAGGTTACAAGGAAATCCTAGAACATCCGCTCTGTCAGGCATTCCTCCATTTAAAGTGGCAGAAGATCCGCAAGTATTACGTGGGAAGACTGATTTTCTACCTGTTCTACGTCTTGATACTCACTGGCTGGGTGATGACCGCTCTCGCGCATAATTGTTACAACGAGTCGCATGGCCAGATGGACCCTACACAGCCACCGTTGTGCGCGAACACCACTGGCGTCAACGGATTCCTCTATAGACATCCTGCGGTCCTCGAAGTCGAATGGTACGCGTTAATGGTGCTGACCATTCTTGAAGCGATCCGCAAACTAACCAGCATACCGACATATCTGTCAGTCCGTCAGTTTTTCACCCAGGCGGAGAACATGGTAGAATGGTGCGTGATACTGAGTGTGTTTGCCACGTCTTTCATATACACCGGCAGGACTTATCCGTGGCAAAGCCACGTGGGAGCATTCGCGGTTCTATGCGGCTGGAGCAATTTGATGTTGATGATAGGCCAGTTACCCATATTCGGCGCGTACGTGGCCATGTTCACCAGCGTTCAAGCACAAGTCTTCAAGCTTTTATTAGCGTACGCTTGCCTCTTGGTAGGATTCACCGCTAGTTTCTGCGTGATATTCCCACGCTCGAAGTCCTTCAGCAGCCCGCACATCGGCTTGATCAAGGTCCTTGTGATGATGACTGGCGAACTGAATTTTGAGGATCTTTTTTTCCCCAGAGAAGAAGATGGCAAACCTACAGACGTGGGCGGAACCTCTTGGATACTGCTGCAGGTATCAGCTCAGTTGTCCTTCGTGCTGTTTCTTTTGTTCGTTACTATCGTTTTGATGAATCTTCTGGTTGGCATAGCTGTGCATGATATAAAAGGATTGCAGAAAACTGCGGGCCTAGCGAAACTCGTACGACAGACAAAATTAATTTATGACGTCGAGACCGCGCTTTTTTTGGGTCTGATGCCCAAACGGCTAACCAAGTTTTTGCGATGGACCGCTCTCCTGTTACCATCTCCCCTTAGGGCAGTTTTAACCGTCAGGCCACTTAATCCGAGGGAGACTAGGTTGCCGAGAGATTTATTGTCTGCAGCTCATAAGATAGCCAAGGAACGGAAGAACATGTGCAGCACACTGTGCAGCAGGAAAAACACCAGCACCGCATACACCTATCTCAAGAGCGAGCCCTATTCGACGGTTAGGAGGAGACCTGCTGTAGAGAGCGAATGCACAGACGATTCCACGGTTCAAGGGGAGTTATCAATGCTGAAGCAAATTTGCAAAAGGAACCAAGAGCTTCTTCAGGATCTCTTGATGACGCTGATGGCGGACAAACGATACGGAACGAAGAAGGAAGAGGATAAGGTTAATTAAACGCGATCTTTCGTTCGTGGAATTCCGGCAAGTGTCGATGTATCGTGTGAATGATCTGAGTGCTTCCCAGATCGAAAATCACATGCATCGGGAACGGAAGAAATTGCGGCGTTCCGTCACGTGGCTCGTGTAGACCGTTGATCACAGACGATTGTAATTCCTCCGTGGTCGCTAGTTTTATTCTTATTCATCATTCGAACGCGACTGTTGCCTCTTTCCCGAAATCAGACGAAATTTTGCGAAAAAAAAATAGGAACGAGGCACGGCAGACTTTTAAACGTTGACCGAGTGTACCGTGCTTTGCATATCGCGCTTTATAAATTTCCGGGCGAAATTTGGCGGAGCGAGTATGTATAAATCATTCCGTACATATGAGTTAGAGAGGTTTACGTTTACCTGCGAATTCGTTTTGAGTTTTCACGATGAATTTCTTTGTATAATTTTAACCTGTCGATTCTTTTGTTGACCTTTATGGGGAATGTGCGCTGATAATACTTTAAGATTGATGGGGATAATTGAATAATTTACGATAATGTACAAATTTTCTTCGGTATACCTGAGAAATATTTTAATATTGTATGTTAAGAACTTGAATTCCGTCCAGGAAATAAATATTCAGGAGATCATGAAGTGGACCATGTAGAAATCGAATGTTTATAGAACGAGATAGAAAAATAGATATAATTATTATGTAATTTATTACAACGTACGCGGATTGTTATGAAAATAATTGAAGATTGTAAATATGACGCGATTAAATAGTGCAACTGATACATTTTATTTTTTTATCTGAGTGTACAAAGATATACAAATAAATCATTTTTTGCATATGCGTCAGATAATTTTTATATGCACAATTTTGTATGTACTAGTTTAAAAACAATTATCCTCATAGCAATATAAGGAATTCTTATATAAATAATTTATACTCGGAATACTTAATATACATGAAAAGTAAGAAACCGGATAAATTTTATAAAATCCCACTTATGCGATATTCCATTAAAGAATATTTACATATTTATATAACTTTACAAATATCTTTTTCTAAAACTATTGATAATTTATACATTTTATATTTTAATTCACAATAAATTCTAATATTAAACTTCATCCACACAGCTGAAATTTTTCTATGACTGCTATACATAATATTAAATAATAAACTGTATAATTATTTTAAAAAATGTATAAAAAAAATTATTTTAATATGATTCAGAATTCTAAAGTTAATTTAGAGGAAAGGTGCTTTAAATGCTTATTTAGATACTAAAACAATGATTTAACTCTATACAAAACGTAGTATGCAAATAGATAGCATATACTGTTCTGAATTATTATTTCGCCTTGAATAAACTATAGGAAGAAATAACATTCCTTTTTTTTCTGGAAATAATCACGCATAAAATAATAACAATTCTCCACTTGACCGTTCAAGGCAGTTCGTGTAAAAATAAATGTTCTTATTTTGGAAATGTTTCGCGATCCTTTTTCGTCTACGTGGCAGTTTCAAACGCTGCTTATTGCCCAATGATCTTACCTGTGCCTGGAGCGACAAAATTTCAATCATCCTAAACACGTTTCGTAAGATGTATACCTACCAAAGCGAAAAACAAAATGTCGAACGAAGGCGGAATGCAAATCGATGCTTGAATGAGATTTGCAAGATTTAACGGTTCTCACGGTTTATTTCCGACTTCTATTACTGCCGTACACTTTCCGCAATTAATTTTCAGCCGCAAATGTCCTATTAATATCCATCAAACGTATTCACGAATCATTAAGATACAATCATTTGAATCATCAAAAATACAATGATCAGCGAACATAATTTGATTTAAAAAAAAAAAATATTCTTGCACTGAGATCATTATCGTGTTTATTGTATCTTAGTCCTCAATGTAAACTCTATTTAATAAAATTTAGTATTAAAGATTAATTTATTTCATAAATTGAGATCTCAAAATTTCATAAACTCCACAAGTTGAAAATAAAATCAAAATTCTGTTGATCATGGCCGAAGTTCTCGTTCGACCGTTTCTCTTATCAAATCTCGTACATCGTGAAAACATAAAATCGGACATGGCGTTCGTGACAAATCGTTGATGTCCTCGTGGAAACTTTTATAAATGTTGACTTACAATGAGATAACCCTGCGGGTTCGACTTTCGACTTTCACTTGTCAAGCTTATATTACAAATGAACCACGAATGCAAATTAGAGAAAAACATTCCGTTGATTAACGCTACGCGGAGAACATTTTCTTCAAACCGATCGCTAACAAGTTTTAATTACAAAAACGCTGGGTAACTACTTCTCAGAATCTGATACCTCTCTCGATCTTTCGGTAATTAAGCATTCAGACACGGACTTCTGTCATTATCCTTGTGTTGTGCCATTGAGACAAGTAAATTCTAAAATGAAGATGTAAAGAATATTTATTATGTCAGCCGACTTTTATATACTTCACATTTCCCGTGTCACTAATATTAAAAAATTAATTCGAACAAATATTTATCACAGAAATATGTAGCTCAATATCTTCTTCAAAATAAACTAAATATAAATCAATTTATTAATCATCTTATCATTATGAGTATTGTGAAAGTTGTGCGTTTAATGTTTTGTAAAATACATTAAGAACAAGATATAATATTTTTATTACATAAATTCGTACTTCAAATTTTTCAAATTCATATTTGAACTGCAGATTTTGATGTACATGTAGGTTTGTAATACTCTTAAAGTAATTTCTAAGGAATGAAGTTCTTAGCATTATCAGAGATTTGATCGTATTTATGAAAGAATAAAAACGTCTTTAATTTTCCCTTGAACATTTTCGTATAGCAAGTTTGATAAAATCCGTAATTTATACATTACATTCGTATACTAAAAAATAATAATACAAGTTAATACAACGTTTAAATTTCCGAAACATTACAAACACCGTTGCAAAATAGCCACGATATCCACGACGCCATATGGAATTTGGACGCCGGAGTGCTAAGTAAAATTAGTCTGTGAATATTTATGTAAATTCCGATTTTTAAAACGTATTTCGCAGGTTTCAAAATTAAACGAGAATTTATTTTCTTAGCCTCAAAATAAAATGAACATTTTATTAAACTTCACCGTATAGTTGCTTCATTCACATTAATAAACTTTGGCGTTACACATATGCATAAACATCGACTGTTTAATAATATTAATCCAATGCAGCCGTTTATATTGCCATACACAAATAAATATTATAAATAAATGAACGCACCAAGAGACGATAAAAAACTTCCAAGTAAAATGTGTACACAATGTAATCCTTTATAATCGATTCGCACTAGAATAAGAAAAAACTCGCTACTAAAAATTGCTAAATAAAGAATAAACCAATGTCTAAAAATGGAAAATGATTAGATAATCCTTTTCAGCTTCTAACAAAATTCAATGAAAAGATCTTTTCGTATCTTTAGAATCTTGCTTCATACACAATGAATAAAGATTAACACGTCGACTCCCACGGTGGTGACCGATGATCGGAGTTTCCAAATTACTTGAAAACAATTATAATTCGTAAGATCACTCACGTCGAATAAAGATGTCCAATAGTGTAAATAACTAGATAATAGTGTAACCTAAGAATTGTGGTACCGGACAATTAATAATTCTTCCTCTTTATCTTTGTTACAAAAGAATAAGTAATACATAAAACCTTGAAGTTTTTCGTTGCAGTCAATGTGTTAATACAACAAAGTGAACCTTGTCTTCGAGTTCTTTTCAAAAAAGTTGCGAGAATCCTTTTTGTTAAGACGATTTTCGAGCGTTCTGCTTGTTTTTATTCCACGTTTACCAAGATAAGTGGCCATTAACTTGTGCGGCGGCGTTACCGCTCGTTGCTCAAAGAATTTCGATGGACGTACCAAGATGGCGGCGAGCCTACATTAGGTCCGAGTACATTCACGAATGCGCCCATTGAAATTCGTAAAGCGGTTATGAGGTACTTGAGAGAGAAAAACCGGTTCCAATTCGTCGGGAATTATGATCATCGTGTCGGCCCGTGCGATGATAGCGCACAATTACCAGCTACGATAGAATTGAACAAGGACGCTGAGTTTCTGACTCCGCGAGTGTATCTAGATTTTACGGAACATCTTTAAGTCCGGTGGATCCGTTAAAAGCCTCACATCCGCGCGGACTCTTGTCCAGGCGTTACGCGTTTGCGATTTCGACGCCAACTAAAAATCTTTGTTTCTTTCTTTTTTTTTCATTGATTCCGTTTGATCCGTAACTTCATTGCCACCGGATGTGACGAATTTGATCACTGATGAACGCTGTTTTGATACGTAACGACGAAAAATAGGCAGTGGATTAGTGAAAATCTTCAGTGAAATTATAATTAACTCGAAAATAATGTAAGATTGTGAATTCGACATATCCAAACGAAAAAAGACTGGGTGAATGTTGAGAGGATGATCTATGGACGACGGTTATTCCAGTGTAAGAAAAGTTGATTATTTGATATATAACAGTGTAGTCATTGTCGACGACTGAAGTTAAAAGTCAAACTGAAAAATAGAAAGATTTCGAATGAACGAGAAAATATTAAATTGGAGATTTTGAGGTGATAATTGTTGGAAAAAATTATAGGTTTTGTGCAATATTTGTTATCGTTGGTTCATGTGATTCCTTTGTATCGGCGTGAACCGAAGGATATTCAGACGAATGGTACATAAATAATTCATACAAATTCGATAAGGAATGCAAATACTTACGAACAGTGCTGGTTTGTACTTAAAGTAACACTTGAAAATTACTTGCTCATTAACTGTAGCCACATTTGTATCAAACATGAAAATAGTTTTAACAGGTAGTCAAGTATAAATCACTTTGAAATATTTATATGCATTGTAATTTTGATTCAACGAGTAAACTCAAGAAACAACAGTGATCAAAATCGAAATACTTCAAATCTATGCTAATCAGACTCTCTGCATATTTTAAACTTTTACAATTGCAAAGCGAAACAAATAACTTTTACAGTTGCAATATTATTTTAATTACTGTTTAGTAACTACTAAACTTAAATAATTACTGTTTAGTGTTTTTGATTATGACTTATATAGATAAATAAACGCAATTTCGTTAATTTCTAGTGTTTCGATTAAAATGTAATACATTTGAATTGATCAATTCCTTTTAATCATTTCTCTGTTATTAAGAAGTCGATTCGCGTGTAAAAAGATTCTGAGAATCGCATTCTTAAGTGCATTAATTTCTAGTTCATTCGTTGACTTACGACAACGAGCACGCTTTACAATAATTTGCATAATTGCGACAACATATATACTATAAAGTTTTAAAGTTCAGTACGTACAAATGGCGAGTTTTACAGGCAGACCGGAATTCTCAAGCACAGTTACCATTATTTTCTTTTTGTTTCTTCTTCTGTTTTACTTGTCTCGAGTGTGGCGCTAATCATGTGCATAAAAGAGAACAGTAACAGACACCGAGCTCCGCTCGATCGCCTCAGTTCAATGTGAATTAAAATCCGTGCGATTAAAACATCGGTGACTATCGTACAGCATACGACGGAAGTAGTCAGTGTTAATGACAAACGTTCTTGCATAACTTTGTTTTATAGAAAATTTATCTGTGGTATAGTTCCAGTATTACGTGTTCCTCGATTAAACGACACGTGCTGGCAAATTATTACTTCTACTTTTACCCTTTACACTTTTAATTGCTCGAGCGATTATCCACAGACAATCGCGTAGTGTAAATGTCTCAAGTTGCTAGTAACAGACTGGAAAGTAATAAAGAAATATCGATCCGATTACATAGTTATTACGATTAAATTTGATTTTGTTTTCGTAGTTTGTTCTAACCAGTGCAGTATGATATAAAGTTTCATCGAAATCTAATTTTTCTACTAGAGTCTTTATGAATTCTGAAGAAACAGCAAAAAGAGACAGAAAAACTTAACCGTGTTTTCGAGAAGATGTTGCATAACATCAGCAATTATAATTTTTTGAAAAGTATAAAGTAAAAAAGTCATTTGTCAAACTTCTCGTTCTTCATTAAATCCGAGTAAAGTCGAAGGAAGACTAATAAAAATTTACGAACGAAATATTAAACGATAACTATTCTCCAAGGTCCATAGAATAACAGTTATATCGGCTTCAGTCTTGACAACAACTCATTTCAAAATTCGCTTGTAATCCCCGAAAGAGGAAAGCAAAAGAAAACATATGTCAATACTTTTTGCATAGATGGATAGTCTAAGCAGTGGAAAATAAGGAGACTCGTGAGTTCAGCTGCTATTCTTCAGAAAAAGAGGAAGAGGAAGAAAAAGAAAACGGAAGAAGAATCGAAAATCCGAAGAGGATCAACGGGCTACGGACACGGAAGAAGATAGAAGCGGATTCGTGGAGGAGAAAGTCGCATTCGTTGCAACGAAACGACCGGTCGTCGGCGACCTCTGTCCCGTTAGTTTTTAAGTTCAAGGTCCCTATTCGACGGAGGACAGTTCGTCGAGTGGAAGCGTGTCTTTTCCTATCGCGGCTTTATATATAGAATGAATCTTCGTACGGTGGCGATCCAATATAAGTCACTCGGGCGAGTGACACCAGCGGTCGCGTGTGCCGTAATGACGGGACCGTTCTCTTAAAGTGATCCAAATGACTTTGGGACGTGACGTGATAAACGAAGAAAAGAGTGAGGCCGAGGTATGACGATTGGAACGAACGTTCCACGGTGGCGATCCGCGATACCAGGGAGCGCGTTACGTTACGTCGCAGTTTCTTCATCATCCACGGCGCGTAGGGTACCCTGAACGGAATGGAGAACGAGGGATTCAAGGATCTGCCGAAAATCAACTTGCCATCGGACAACGACGAGGGAGAATCGCGAAGTTGTTCGTTCGCCAATCGGAGGGATCGTCGATTGTCGTTCGACGAGAACAACTATCGACTGACGAAAGAGGAAGGCGACGAGAGAGGCCATGAGGACGCCGACAGAACGAGTCCAAAGATAATGCTGAGTTCATTGAGCCATGGAAAGACGACGAGACACTATTCCTTGACCAGACTAAAGAATCGTCGCTCCTGCCTCTACGCCGACGAAGAGAAAGACTCGAAGGTGGATAAGGAGTTCGTGAACGAAGCGATCAACACTCGACAGGCGACCTTGCAGACACTGAATCTACCGTTAAGCCGGGATGGGAAGGCCAGGCATTGTTCCATGTCAAATTTAACCGACCGATCAAACGACCTTCTGTCCACAAGACTAGCACCCACGTTTAGATCGGTTAGGTACGGGCAAGCAGGGAACGTGGAGAAGATCGTAAGCAACGAAGCTCCCCAGATAAACGTGGTCCAAGATCGCATAGAGATCGACGCGGGCACACCACCGCCGGTCGACGAGTCCCTGTTTTACGACAACCTGGACGTGTTTCGGCAGGCTCACATCAACGGGAACGACCTAACGTCGATCATGTGGTCGATGATCACCACCGCGGAGATGAAGCTGCTGCTCGAGCTGGAAAAGTGCAACGCGTTGCCGGAACTGCCTCCCGGCGAGAGAGTTAAAAACATCGCGTACGTTTGGTGTTGCTACAGGGGCCTGGCGCACCTGTTGCCGAAATTGGAGCAGTCCGGCGCGTGTTTCGACTACACCGTTCCATGCACTGGCATGAACGCAATCCTTGCTGCCTCCTTGAGCGGTAACGTAGCCTGCGTCGAGCACCTGATCAAGATTGGCGCCGATGTGAACTGCAGGAACCCGATCAACCACTACACTCCCCTTCATTTTGCTATATACAGGAACTCGGTAGATGCGGCGCGGGTGTTGCTGGACAACGGCGCGAAACCGACCACTTATCTTTACCAGGAGATCGTCGAGCCGGTGTTGCACTCGGCAATCAGGTCGGACGCGGTCGAGATAGTGAAGCTGTTGTTGGAACGCGGCGCGAGCATCGTCGAGAAGAACCACATGGGCGAGACAGCCCTTCATGTGGCCTGCTTCGTGCAGTCGATCAAATGCGTCGAGTTGTTGCTCGATTCCCCTGGCACCAATATCAACGCCGTGGACCGGGCGCTCAGGACGCCTCTCCACTTCGCCGTAATGACCACCTCTTCGTCTGCGAAGCTGGTGGATATATTATTGAAGCATGGCGCGCTGGTGAACGCGGCGGATAGAACCGGCTTCACACCTCTGCACGTGGCCGCGTTGAACGAACAGTCCCACTGCGTTGATGTCTTAATTTGGGCAGGAGCGGACGTCAGCGCGACTACCAGCGCCGGCTTGTCCGCGCTGAATATCATACTCAGGAAGATACCCGAATCCCTGCAAGTCTTCAGACAGAGGCTGGATGCGTCTATCACGCTGAGGAGACCCGTGCCCCACAACAGGGAGTTCGAGATGAGGCTGCACTTCGATCTGTTGTTTCCAAGCGGCAACCAGTGCGAGACCAGCTTCATCAACACGTTCGTCCAAGAACGCCGCAAGGACTTGCTGTCGCATCCATTGGTAATGGCGTTTTTACACCTGAAATGGGAGAAGATTCGGAAGTTCTATCTGCTCAGGATCCTCCTGTACGCAATGACGGTGATCTGTATGACCACATACGTGCTCACCGCGTTGGCCTACAAATGCTATAACTACGACGATGCGAGCAGCTCGAAAATCTGCAACAGCAAACGGCTTTCCGGCTTTCTGTTCAGGCGGCCCGCCATTGAGATACAGTGGTACCTATTGTTCATCTTCACCTGTATCTCGATACCAAGGAAGATATTCGGATTCATGGTGTACACGTCGGCGAAACAGTACTTCTCGAACATCGACAATGTCCTCGACGGTGTGGTCATCATCAGCGTGTTCGTCACATCGTTCGTGTACACCGGCCGTACCTACGACTGGCAGAATTACGTCGGCGCGTTCGCAATACTGTGCGCGTGGACCAACCTGATGCTGATGGTCGGCCAGTTGCCGGCGTTCGGCACCTACGTGGCCATGTTCACCCACATACAGTTCGAGTTCGCGAAATTGTTGCTCGCTTATTCCGGGCTGCTAATTGGGTTCACAGTCAGCTTCTGCGTGATCTTCGTCGGCGAGCCGTCGTTCGGCAACCCGTTCACTGGACTGATCAAAGTGCTGGCGATGATGGCCGGCGAACTGGACTTCGAGGGTCTTATCACTCAAATCGATCAGGAAACCGAGGGGCCGTTCGTGATCTATCATCCCTTGTCGGTCTGCTCGCAGATCCTGTTCACGTTGTTCATTGTGTTTGTCACTGTGATCCTGATGAATCTTCTGGTCGGCATCGCTGTACACGACATCCAGGGACTGAGAAACCACGCGGGCCTCACGAAACTCGTACGACAAACCAAGCTGATCCTCTTCACGGAGATGGTGCTCCACAACAGCTCGATACCGTATGCTTTCCGTAAATGGATGTCAGACCATAAAATCAACGTTGAGAACAGAAAGAGGGTGCTGGTGGTGAAGCCGCTGAACCCGTTGGAGAAGAGGCTACCCAAGGACATTCTGAAAGCGGCGTACGAGATCGCGCAAAAGAATATACCGTTCATGAACGATGACAGCGTCAGCCTTAGCGATCATGTGATGTGGATGAGGCAGCAGAGCGAAGAATGCTCGGATTCCAATTTGCAATTGATCGTCGAGAATTTGGCCAACAAGCTGCAGTCGTACGAGGAGACCATCAAGTCCCTAAAGGAGCAGCTGTTGGACACCAATAAAACGCTAGAAAGTGTTGTAAAAAATTTGACGAAGGAAAAAAGAAACTGGCATCCCCTAAGTACTAACACTGAACGTACGCAAATGCCTTCGACCCGAATTGTTTCGGACACATGCCAGAATTGATAATAACGGAGCGACGCAAATCATTTCGAGTGAAACAGTCTTCTCTCTATCACTCTCGGGCGTAACGGAAGCGAAGTCAACGTATTGGCTTTATCACGTGTATATCCGGAAATGGAGTATTTTTTAAACGATCGACAAGAGAAACGTACCTCGGAAGTGAAAGTGAAAATAAATGAAAAGACCCTGCTATACAATTTCAGCATTAGAAATCCTTTTAATGTTCTGTGTATCGCAAATTTCTTCGCTCACCATGTGTTTTGTAATTGTTATGTAACGGATTAATGTTGTTAGTTGTACATTCTAGATAATACTTATGACATTTCAGATAGACATTTATAACGAACCATCTAATTTAATAATTAGTATCGAACCATCCCTAGACCGTTGTTCTTTTAATAAAACCATTTTCGATAATTGTATAGTACCTAAATTTACAGAATACAACAATTATTCGGATATTTTTTTATTTTATCAAAATTATCAATGGACTCAATTCACTATAAGAAATTCTAACTTATTTAGGTAATTACATTAATATTTTCCTTTTTTTGTTGAAATTTACCGTCATCTAAGATTTAAATTTGGCTCAAAAGACATGCTTTTTTATTGTGATGTGGCTAATGAATATATAAATTTAAGCGTAGTGTATTAGCTTTTTCGATAATTAACGTACTTTATTTTTAATTACAGATTATATTCCCCTTAATTTTTACGAATATGCAAGACAAAGTTGATATCGAAGCAACCGTTTCTGGTGGAGGGCCTACTGGACAATCTGGTGTTGTTCGTTTAGGCATTGCAAAGGGACTTCGAAACTTTGTTGATATTCAGATGATAGAAAAAATGAGACTTGGTAAAAAAATAACTAACTTTTTAATTAATAATCTGTTGTCAATACATCCAATAACTTGATAACTGTAACAATCAACCAGGTGAATACTACGAACAACAGTAGCATAAAGCTTACGTGCATATTTTCCACCCCACAATTACAATAATAGGTTTAAAGAAATTAAAATGTTAATTTAAAATAGTTTTTCCTGTGATACTTATTATTATCACGTTACGCGGAACTTTCGGGATAAATTTTAAAAATTAACATATGATAGAAACTAAAATAAAGTTATTACCGTCCATTGTTGATTGAAGCACTAATTTCTAAATGTAATTCAGAAAGTGCTAATAACATCGAACATTAAATTCATTGAGTAACATTTTCATTATTTTAATAATGTGAAAAATTTGTAGTTATATTATTATGTTTCAAAAATATTAGAATATTTAATTTCTGGTTTTTAAATTGTAAAAATTTTACAATTTTTTGTAAACATTGTACATTGTATAGAAATATGAAGTAATTACATTATGAATTCGTGGTTTATTTTTATAATAATTACTTACAGTTATTTTTTGTATGCAACTTTTAATAAGAAAATGTTTATCAAATTAATGGAAAATGAATTCTTAATGGAAACATATTTTATGTCTATCTAGCTGGCCTCCTAACAACGGATCCTAGAAAACGTGAGAGAAAGAAACCTGGAAAGGAAGGAGCACGAAGAAGATACACGTGGAAAAAACGTTAATATTGTTTTTCTATACTTTAAAAATTGTAAAAATATATTTCAGTGTAATCTTAAAAAATATTTTTTTTTATTTATTACAAAATATCTCCAAGAACCATACTGAGTAAGTTTTGTCATTATCAAGAGATAAAGAGTAATTAATCAGTAAATTAATAAATGGAAATATTATTAAGTATTTGTTGCCTAAATACTATTAAATACATTATTACAAGAAAAGGTAAAAAATAGATATATAGATATAATAATTTATTAGTAAAACAAAATCATATAAAACAATTACATTTTTTCTAATGGCATTAAACCAAGTAATTTCATAATTTTCGCAATGACCAGTTTTGATACATGGAATAGTAACAATCGTTGATTTCCTACATCTGCTGATTCATTTTTTATGTTCAATGAGATCAACGCTGTATTGACCGCCTTGCTACAAAAAAATCATTTATCGTATAAGAAATGGTCTTAAAATACAACGTATATAGTTCTGTCTAATATAATAATACTTACCTTAAACGGTAAAGATATACTACTAACACACATGGCTCAAGATCTTGATAAGATTGAAGTATAATTTCGTCAAATCTACTAATCAATACAATTATCTCATCAACTTCTGGTTCCTTTAAAAGACTTGCATCACATTCTTTTATTAACCTTGCACTAGAGTTATGTTCCAAATTAGATAAGCGACAATGAGTATACTGCATTTTAATTCCAGAATCACCTTTCATCTGGTAATAAAGCATATTATGCAGAATGAAAAATACATATTAAACAAACGATTCAAAACATTCTAAACTATCAAAACATTTTACATCAAGCATTGTATCCCAATCAAACTCATAGTCTTTTCCTCTTTTCCGGCACAAATTATAGATGATAATACTAGAGATACCCAAAATATCGGAAATGCTATTCATTTCATCTATGGAAACCTTAGTTGCTGAAAGAAAGTAATTATTAATTTAATATTTGCATTTAATTCTATGTATTAAACATCATTAACCAACTGTTTGAATATCTAAAGTTTAAAAACTTTGATCTTAATATTTCATTACCTACAATTGCAAATACAATTTACTTACTATCCGAATTTATCTGTCTTTCTCTCATAATTTCCTTTGCTTCATCAAGTATATCTTCCAAAAACACTGCAGTACCTTTTCTTGTACTCATACCACGAACTCTTCCAAACTTAACGTGCACTAGTTTATCTGCCCAAGGAATTTCCATTCGCTTTAAAATTTGCACTAAATTTGTAAAGTGATTATGCTGAGCATTATCTACTACGTAATACATAACATCAAATTTATTTTTCTCAAATCTATCAATTGCAGCAGCAATATCTCTAACTATATATAAAGTAGAACCATCACTTTTAATGAGCGGTATATTTTTTATTTCAGATATAGGAATAACTTTTCTATTTTCTTCATCCAACATTAACAACTTTGTTGCTTCCATTGACTTAATCAAAGTACTTATATTCGAGGCAGTATACGTAGACTCCCAATGATACTCTTCAAATGATACTCCTATTCTCTTATAAGTTTTTTCTAACTCTTGTACAGTATAATCCTTAAATGTTTGCCATTCTTTACTATTAGCATTTCCATATTCTAATTGATTAAATATTTCTCTAGCACGGTCAGTTATTCTTGAATCAGTCTTGGCTAATTCATTAGCAATAACATATGCTTTGTACAAAGACTTAATAGGATTTGTTTTCATTTCATTACTATCAATATTTCCAAGTTCGATTCCTTGTTGAATATAACCATACTGTGTTCCCCAGTCACCTAAATAATTTATTTTTTTAACTCTATTTTGTAAAAAACTATTTATATTAGCAACATAATTTCCTGTAACTGTGGAACGTAGGTGTCCTAAATGAAAAGGTTTAGCAATATTTGGTGAACTAAACTCTACTATAACATTCTTATTATTGTCTCCAAGCAGTGGTGGTGATGGACCAGAAAAATTATTTTCTAAAATGGTCTTTATATACTGATTTCTGGATATACTAAAGTAAGCAGTACTATCTTTTATTTTAATTTCATTAAAAATTTGTTCCATATCTGTTTTTACAATATTTTCAATTTTAACTGTTTCATTACAGTTTTTTGGTTTCAGGGGGACTTCAAAATAGTACATTTTATCTGAATTGAAATATTTCACACGTATACGAGACATAAGCTCTCTTTGATGTACATTATTTTTATATAATGGTTTTATAACCTAAAAATAATAGTTAAATTTTAATTATATATAAGTATATTTACCTAAAACATTTTTATATATTTTACATAAAATTATGAAATAACTTTTAAGTAAATTTTACTATAATATAATGCTGTATAATCAATATATTTTTATTGGTATTTTTAGAAACAGATTCATGATAAAATATTTATCATAACATAGATTGAATTAATGAAAAGTTTTGTTTTATATTTGACAATTAAAATACATATAACTATAATTTTCAAATAAAAATGAAAATAAAATCTTGTACCTTTCTAAATATTGCAGATCTATAATAGTTGCTCATATTAGAATAATGTAATTATTTAAAAATGTTTATTAGTTCAATTATACAAGAAATTATCATTAGTTGAAATAGATAAATTTCTTAAAATCTTTTTATTACAATGAGTTTTTAAAGCTTGAAATTCTGTCATTTTTATTACTGATTCTTCACTAAGATGTCATACAAATTATTACTATCCATTGTAAAAAGTTATCTATTAATTTAATAAATATTTTATACACTCTATGGTCACTGTCGAATATCATGCAATTAAATTCAAATTTATATGTTTAACTTCAAACATTAAACACAAGTATTAAATGATTTTCATTTGTAGTGTTATGGACAAACTTGAGAGAATGATGCTAACGTATATAATACACCAGACATAACGATAGAAATGTATCTTTATATTAAATATTTAATAATTTTATAAGATTGACGAGTTTATAAAATCATTCTTAAATGCGATCATGTACAAGAAGATAAATTAAAGACAACATATCACATTTGTTAGGTTAAAACAACAAAAATATTTCGTGGGTAAGTAATTTTTCTTTATAAAAATATATACACATTGCACCAATTAATATTTAAACAAATTTTCAAATATACAAAATTTATAGTAATCAAATAATTACACATAACCATAAGGCTATATTGTATGAAAACTTATGAACTTTTATCAATTGTGTTTATATAGTTTGCAATAATCATTATCCATTAATAAGTTACTGAAAATATGGAGAATCAAATTCATTCAGAATTAATCATGAAAGAAGAAAAGGTAGAAGAAGGGGAACAAGAATTAAGCAATAGTATTACAACGACAACTATTACTAATA
The DNA here is from genome assembly GCF_051020985.1 of Nomia melanderi. Lineage (NCBI taxonomy): Eukaryota > Metazoa > Arthropoda > Insecta > Hymenoptera > Halictidae > Nomia > Nomia melanderi. Next base: position 6,449,981 of record NC_135004.1, on the reverse strand, counting down.
TAACAACTGCTACTGCTATTGTTACTGAAAGTAAAAGTGGTACATGTGATGGAGGAGAATCAGCAATTGGTATTAGACCAAGACCATTAATTTGTAAACCGGAAACTGTAAATATTGGATGTAAATCTGAACCTATAGAAAATAAATGGCATTGGGCTCCAGGAGCATGGCAAGATGCTACTAGAACTAGTGCTTTTCAACCATATAAGGTACTTCTTATACAATATTTGAATTTATTGGATATATATTCACTGAATATCATTTTAGCCTCCTACTTTACTTACTAATTTACAAAGAGGTAATACACAGACAGAAATACCTCAGCTTTACAGTAATAGCGATATTACATTTCATACATTAGCTGGACAAGGAGAGCTTGCTCCTGAACAAATACATCCAAGTATAGTAATTTAAAATAAAAACAAATATGCTTTGTACTTAAATAATTTATAAATTCATCAATAAATTATCTTGAAGATACTGTGGATTCACCTGATGAAAAAGGTTTAACTGGTCTCATGTGGGCTGCGGGATATGGACAACTAGGTAGCGCAAGACAATTACTAAAAGCTGGTGCTAATAAAAACTATCGTGGCCTTAATGGAGAAACACCCTTGCATTTAGCAGCTGCGTATGGACATCACGATCTTGTAAAATTGTTGCTAAATCACGGTGCAGACTCAAATGCAAGCGATGAGGTATAAATTAATACAATTTTTATTGATTGAAATATTTTAAAGTAGTATTAATTAGTTTAATGTAGGAAGGAAATACACCACTGATGTATGGCGCACATGGTGATCATCCACATGTATGTTATGAATTACTGTCAAGAGGAGCTGATGTTGCAAAACGTAATATACACAACATTAGCGCTTATCATGCAGCAGTATTAAATAATTCATTGACTGGTAAGATAAATATTATTCATGAAATATTATAATAATTATTATACAAAAGAACACTATATATATATATATATATACATATATATATATATATCTTTCAGCTAAAGCTGTTATTGAAAATTATCTGTTGCAACAAGTGGTAAATATACCTGATATGTTATAGCAAAGTATAATTATAAATTTTCATAGGTTTAAAAAACTACAAATAGAAAATTAATATTTATATTTAAACATTTTAATAAATGTATTTTATTTTCATATTTATATAATTATTTATATTTATAGTATACATTTTTTAAAGACTGCATAATCAGAAAACGAAATAATAAGTGTTATACTTTCGATTTTTATAAACAACAACCGTTTTATAGATAATTTGTTGATTATTAATATATATTTAATGAATGATAAGTCCCAGATAACTTTTATTTTATTTATGAAAATAATGGCCGAGTAAACCTTTTTGATAACTATTAATATAATACTTTGTATACAAATATTTATAATATCTTATATTAATATTAGTTTGAAAAACAAGCAGTTTACCATGTAAAGTAAGTGTATCCCGAAAAGCATTTCTTTATTCTTTTTTTTAATAGCACGTATATAGTTACTTTCTTTATCATCCTTTACACAAAATGGATATAACAATAAACATTAAATGCTTCTAATAATACTACTATAAAGAAAGTAAAATTGTTGTATGCAATTATATCCTTTAACAAACTTGATTAGTTAAAACATGATTATTTATTACTTTTACTATCTGCTTTATTATGGCTTTATGGTTTTATCTGTATTGTATGTGTGTATATGTATATATATTTATATATACATATATATATATATACGGAGATAACAAGTTGGCTAGGCAGAGGAATACGGGTCTAATCGATAAAAATGGAAGGAGGTGTGCTTACTCTCACATGCATTTTCGATTCTAGCGTGCTATTAACTGAAATGATCACGCATACTAATTCCGTTTGCGTAACGGTGAGAGTAAACAAGCACGCAGCGAAAGACTCCCTTTTGCTCCTGTGTCGTACCACTAGCCAATATATCATTCCCGTACTATATGTGTACGTACCTTACAAAAAAATATTGTTATATTTCCTCATACACTAATATTTCATTTTCTATTTTATAATAAAACTTTATAATAGTTAAAATGTATGAAAAAAATGTTTTGAATTTAAAATATAACACTAATACAGTTCAAATTATATTTATAACTAACACGTTTACTTTTTAAAATATGAAAAAATTTTGGATGTTTTCTCATTACCAATTATAAAATATCTTTGTACAGTTTTTTTTTCTAATAGTTCGAGGTTAGCTGAGTGCTAAATGAAACTGATTATAATCATATACTTATAGCTGTACCATATAAGTTTGATGTGTTTTAAACCATTATAATGTATTTTGAACAAAAATAGCGTATGCATGGAATGAAATTGTAATTGGGACTATAAGTAAGTTGAAGATATTTATCATTGAAGTTTCGATGACCAGCGCCTAGGTTAGTAACATTGTTCACATTTAACACAAATAGTTAACTTATTCTCCATATACTTATACCACTACATAGTTGTCAGTAAAGAAAACTGTTTCTACTGAATGTTTCACAGGACTTTCATCTTCGACAAGTAAAACTTCTATCACCTGTAAAAAACACAAATTTACTTAATCCTGTAAGAAACTTTAAATACAACAAATATTCTTATATGTGTCCAATGTAGAAAGTATATGTGAAATTCTAATATACCTTAATGTTAACATATGATGTCTTTGATGAAAATGAAACGTGAAGAGGAAAGAAATCAGACGGAGTAGATGAAGGTGCTGAAAACTCCATTGAACCTGATTTTGCTGATGCATCTACTATTGGCAAAGACCATACAAGCGTATTTCGTCGTGCTTCATGTGTGTATTGTCCATCGCATTCGCTTACAATAGGATTGCAGCCAATCGGTAATGGAATGTTTATTTGTACATCATTTAGTTCAAGATTAACTTGTTCTAACTCGTATTCTATGTTGACATCACACCCACCTTCTCCATTTTCAGAAGGCCAGCAGTTTACTATAAAATAATATAATCACGATATTACATTATAAGTTTACTGATATCATTAAATAATAATCGAGTAATTCCTACTTGAAACAGGTAACGCTGTTTCATCCTGAGCCTGTAAACGCCACTTCAATACTCCAACATCAGTATTCAATGGAAATGGTTTTGTAGGAATTTTCAAACCTATTTGACCACGGGATCTAAATAATTCCTTATCTACATTTGGATGTGTTTGCAATTGAATCCCTCTCGAATCTCTATTTTCCAATTGTACACGAATTCGTCCCCATTTTTCATCCGAAATGTGTAATGTTACCAAACCATGCAGCTCAAAATGTTGCAAGCCACCATCTCTGCCAATTCGTACATTAAGTCGTTCTTCTTGACGTAAATGAACTCTTTAAAATAAAGAAGACATTCTATATAACTAATACTTCTAACTACGATAGAATATTAACACATTGCGTACCGGAAACGAGAAATTTCGTTTTTATATAAATACGTACTTTCGTTATTTTGCTAACTACCACATCATTTTAAAAAATATTAAATTTTATTTGAGATAATTACTTGTTTAAAATTTATGAAATAACAATAAGATATTTAAATATTTTGCATGTAGTGATATAAGTTGGTCTCATTGAAAATCTCCGACCAGTTTTCTAAGAATTAACCGGCATGTAATGTGTTAAAATTTATTAAAGCAAACTCTTACGGTTCTGTATTAATTATCTGTGGAGTAATCGATGTTGGTTTTGCGCCAGATGTAGATAAAGGCGCTGTTACAACATTCTCTCCTTCTTCCTTCAACTGATCAACAAAAGAATCAACGTCACGAGATTTTCCTCCTAATTTCATAGCACCTGGTCCAGCATTAGTTGTTTTTCTTTGGAGACAATAAAAATGTTTTTATAATGGAATTATTTAATATTATTAAGCGTGAATATTAAATATTTCTTACTGTGCTGGTGTATATAAAGGTCTAGCTGGTGCTGGTACAAAGTCGGCAGTATCTCCAACACTAGGGGTTGGCGTGAAATTGCTACTACTTCCAAATGAATTACCAAAACCAGGATTTTTGAGACCACTCTTTTTATTCGCTTCCATTCTTTGCCTCTGTAATTCCTTTGCTTTCTCACGCATTTTATTTTTAGCTTCTCTTTCTTGAGTCTTTCTTACTGCTTGATATACCTTCTCTTCATGCGAATCCATTTCTACAAATGTTCCGATCTGTGCTAAGTTAACACTTTCTCTGTATCCCAGAGCAACTATTTCATCAAATGCAAATATCAAATTAAATGCATTTTCAGCTATTTCTAGTTCATCTATTGAATTACAATATTCTGGAATCTATAATTTAAAAACTTTTAATATATGCAAATAATTTACAAGTAATTATTGGTTTCATATTTAAAAATGTACGTACAACTCTTGCAAAGAGTCTCAACGTTTCTAAATCTTCTAATATGTTACTCGCTTTCGTGGTAATTAATAACATGTATACTTTTTCCAGTGGCTGGTAAACATATCTTACAGATTCTGTTTCTACAAATGTATGCTGTTTTCCTGAACTCATTAATTTTGGAAATGCAGCAAGTAGACCTTCTATCCTGGCTTTTGTCATTTCAACAAATTGACGAGAAATAATAGCTGAAATTTGTAGACATTATAAAGATCAAATTATTTATTTTAAGCAGCACATTAAACAATAATTTACCGAATATAGTACCTGACCTAAATTAATACTATAAAAACTGAAGACACACACCTGATCCTTAATTTACACAAATTTTTGTTACTCAGTAAATTAGAACATTATTTATGTGGTAGTTTTTATGCTTGATCAAAATTTAATTACACAGAATAAAATGTACTTTTATTTTCTGAAATGTCATTATTATTATTATTTCTTCTGTTTGGCTTTGTGAAATAAATATGTATTTTTAAAACTTACACCAGGATGGATGGATTCAATTTATATGATTTTCATTTGTGTAAAACAAATCCACATAGAACAGATTTTTGCATAAATTGAGGGTCAGGTGTAAATACCTTTACCAAGTACATGTACAAAGATACATATAATCAGTGAATATTTTTGATACTATTTAACAGAAAATAACAATTTATAAACAATTACTCCTTAAAATGTTATTTTACATTTCAATATTAAATAGTTTAAACCAAAAGAAAAATTATATAACAATTTAATTATTTGTCACATTAATAAAAAATAAGGTAACACATAATAATCTGAATATTTTTTTTAACATCTCGTACACATGTTATATATAAAGTTTTACTTATATTATAGTACTACAAAAATCAAAGTTCCAAGAAAATATACTTTGTACGCACCAGTTTGATATGCACATATATATATATGTACACAGAAATAAATATATTATGAAAGATTCTGGTTATTTAAAACAGACGAATATAAATGTGAAGAAATAGGAAATATAATGCACACATATATGAACTGATGCAATCATACAAGGAGAATACTACTTACTTTTGCCTGCTTTAGTGCAGACCGCTGCGGCGATAAGTACCTAAAATAATAATAAATCATTTCATTATACAATGGATTTTAAACTCTCACCATTTCGGTACAATCACGAATATCGATGACTGACATCTGTGGCAAGTGCGTAGGCACAATCTTGCCGAAAAAGAAATTTAATGTTCGTGTAAAATGACAGTGACTTAAATACAATGATAAACGAATGCTCACCATTTTGATGAATTATTTTAATACGTTAAAAGCTGTCCGATTAACCTAATACAATTTTTATATAAGTCAATCCTCCATCCACATCATATATACAAATACGGGCGCAAAAGTAGAGGGCGCACTATGCTGACGTGTGGCATGACGAAAGACATAAAGCCACGAAACAGGTAGTTTAAAAGTACACATGTCATTTCTGAGCTCTCAAATAATCAATATGTTTTCGTAATAACAAAAATTAATACATACTTTTTAATACGAATGAAAGGGAAAAACGAAAACAAATTTACATTTTGTTTGGTCTGTACTATCAAATACTACATCAATTGAAATTTCATATAATAACACAAAAGATCTTTGAATATATGTGCTTAATTAAACTGGAGTTGTTGTGTACTCGTCTTAAGGTTTCATGAATACATATTTTATTTTTTGATTTCATAATGGTGTCGAACTAGGAGCACGCGAGCTCGCTCTCTAGTGACATTCCCCTCACGAAAAGTTATCCTCTTTATACCTACCTTTATTCGTTTGTATTGAACACTAGATATGTATATAGAACTGCTACATGCTCGCTTGTACCAGTCGGACAACTCCTTGAGTAGAGGTATCTAGTAAATTATGTACACACCTCTGCTCTAGAACCTTTTCCTTTACGAATTGACAGCGAGACGCAGACGTAAGATATGTACATATATACAGACGTTATAGCTTATGGAAATTATTATCTAAGGATTTGGGGCTCCTCAAGACCTCCGTACTTACCATTTCGGTGTCGCGCTCGATGGTACCGATAATACAAGATTTTAGAGTTGTATTAGGAATCGAATTAGTCATATAGTTTAAGAGGAGGCAGTTTGGCATCTGAGATTTAATATATTATATTAATAAAAATGAAAATATTTGTTATATTATGAAAAAAAAATAATTACGTTTATTTAACGTTATGTAAACATAGGTAGGTATTTAAGTACCTAATAGGTACCTAGAGGGTCACATGACGCAATAATGTTAATTACAAAATTAGAAATATCTGTTTATGAATATTCTTTAAAATATTTCATTATTGATACGAAGATTAATGAAATTTTATTATGTTAAAAATTAGAAATTTATATAATTGATTACTAACAAAACATTCAAATACTAGTATAGGTGTTCGTACCACAAACATCATTGTAGCCTGGCGGCACAGAACCTTTTATCATAGATAAGAATATCATTTCTATGAAGTATCTTGTGGACCTAAAAACACTGATTCTACGAATATCAACTTTGATTACTTCAAAGCATTAAAGTTCTCGCGTAATATTAAATATTTCAATTTCTTCACTGTCTTTGCAGTTATAATGGCAGAATCAAACCGTATGTATTTATAAAATTCATAGTCAATATATCTCTATTTATAACATAAATAATATTTATTATTATTTACAGATAATGTATGCGTAACATTACCTAAAAGCATAACAAAACAAATTAGTACTTGCAAAAATAATGAACAGCATATAATAAATTTTTTACAAAATACATTATCATCCACAGACACTGATTCTATAACAAGCGAATTAAGAAAGGTATAACTAAATGGATTTCTATAGTCTATAACAAATATTTAAATGTCTTAGAGTTTTATATTTTTATTATTTATATTTTATGTGAAACAATTATGCACAATTATAATTTTTATGGAATTACAAAAATCTTAAATAAAATGCTTAAATCAAAACAAACTTATAGAGAGTATTAAAACAAAAAGCATTACATTCTAAAAAATGTTAATAATAAAATTTTGTTCATATGGAATATAAGAAATGTTATTATATTTGTGTCTTATTATTTTGCAGTCTTTTCTATTCAGCAAACATAAAAATAAATGGAATAAAAAGGAAAGGTGTAAAGGAAAGCTATTGACTAGTAGAAAGCGAATGCAACTTGGGTTGCGTAAAATTGGTTGCAAAAATGACATGAAATATAATGATTTGCTACCATTAAATCAATTATGGTTAAATTACATGCAACAAATGTTAGGCAACAAATTTTTTACTAACGTACCAACAAATCCAACTGATCCAAGTTGGGAAAATATTAATCAGCAATTAATTAAAGCAGATTTCCATGGTGCTGAAATATCAGTTATAGCATCAAAATGTCCTTGTTTAATTGGGTCAAGTGGTATAGTTATTCAAGATACAAAGAACACTTTCAGAATTTGTGGAAAAGATAATACTATTAGAAGTATAAATCAACAATCTTTAATTTAGTATTTAGCTTGTTCAGATATTGTGTGTTATAATCTACATGAATTTCAGCAATACCAAAGGATGTTGTTATTATAAATATTCATTTGAAGAATGTAAAATTGGAATTATTTGGCAAAGATCTTTGTGTAAAACCCACGGAGAGAACAATAAAAAAGTTGAAAGGTGGACGTGTATATGAACTATGATGTACAAATTAAATATTTTCCATATAAATATACATTATGTATATAATTTTTTTTTAAATTATTAGAACACAAAAAATACAAAGATGTAAACTCACCTTCATTCAATATGTATAAATTAATAAATATGCATTTTATGAAAAGGTATATTTGCATTTTATATTTATTTTATTTATAGTAATGTAATATCTTCTATCCTCATTTTATCATATGAAAATTTATAGAAATCATTGTTATTGTATTTATAAAAAAATCTAAAAAAAAATTACATATACACCAAATAATATACTTTTATAAAGACCAAATGGAAGCCTTGAAAAATCATTTTTTATATTTAAAATATGTTCAATGAATTCATAAGCTATTGTGTATAAATATAAAATTAATATAAAAAATTTCTATTCAAATTGTACCATTGTTTATTGAAATAAATTTAATTATGAAAACTCACATTTTATACTAATTTTTAATACAGAGATGTGGCTTTGATTGTACACACACATACGTACATATATATATATATATATGTACATAAATAATGTATGTACATATAATTAACAACTAGTTTTTATACTTTTCTTTCCAAATTTGCTAATGTTTTATTATAATTCATAATATCCAAACAATAATACAATTACATTACTATTTTTTTTGGAACAGCATTAAATACACTTTTCAATCTACAATTTTATCCATTATATAATTTCAATGAAGATGAAGTGATTATTAGGAATGTTACAGATTCTCGTCTGCGTTATCTAATTTTAACATTTTCGTTTTATACGTTCAGCTAAAATTACTGCATTTAATAGATGCCAAACGAAAGTGCTTCGTAATAGCCAATACGATTATTGTAACAGATATTATTCAAGTGTAATTGATAGACTCCGGATGTTTTTACAAGTATAATATACACACTTATGCAGAGAGTGTAGAACCATTGTGAATATTTTATAAGATATATGGATTTATATGCAAAATAAGATTGGATTTCTGAATATACATATATCTTCTTCCATAATGTATACTTAGTTCTTAATTGTAAAGATGAAAATTTGGCAGATGTTTATGGAAATCACTTGCGTGACCATGAATTGATCTTTTGTACGTCAAAATTCAAAACTGAATAAACACATTCAAGATTGATAGAAAATTAACAGAAATTGTAAAAATAGGTAACATGCATATGTAGAATATAATACAACGATATACATGAAACGTACATTAGTCACTCGAAAATGCAAAAGACAACATATGCAGAATACGTTTGTATATATAGAATAAATGAAAATATACAAAATATATTAGAACAGGCGACATATGTATTAAATAGAATACTTTATACTGTATATGCCAATATATTTTGCATATTCCGATGTATTCATACTGAAATTAATTCTACATATTTCTAATGTTTTACATCTTTTTTTCATTTGTTAAAATCTAAAGTAATTCATAGTTATCTGCATATTAACCGAATTAAACAAAAAGTTATACATTACTTATTTGTACATTTTTTTTATAAAATGTGTAAAATATATGAATGTATCTACAAATTGAGTATAAATACTTGCAATGTACATGTAAATATATATGCATACATATATTAGTACACACATGAATATGCAAAATCTATGAATTTATATGCAAGATATGCATTTGTGCCAAACAAAATACGTATTCATAATATTCTTAAAAAAATACAATAACAGAAATTCTTGGCCAAGTCCTGATTTGTAATTATATTCTATAAAAATATACATTTGCATAAACATCCGTTGTCTTATTAGAATAACTCAATTACTAGCAAATTCAAACTCAATTACTATTGAAAATGCACTGTTACATTAATATTATCATAATATGGATCTTTAATTTTCAACTTTCGTTTCATATTTATGAGTAACGAGAACAATTTATTAAGTGCATAATTCTCATTTATTTTGAGATGTATGACACAAGAAACTGTTACTCAAAATGTCTTACGCAATGAGATGGCTCTGTTAGGAACATTAAATGTAAGATGCGCTAGAAAAAGAGATTCCATTTTTCCAACATATCTTGTACATTGATCCTGATTTGTTAGTAGAGCACTTTATATAGATAATGTAAATTATTTAACGATCAGAAACGTCAACAATACGATTCTGTCATGTTCTACATATGCATTGGAATCTGACCTTTCAACTTGTATTAATACTTGTATTATAATTTCATTATACATTAATACAATGATATAACGAACAATACATCTGAATAGGATACTATACATACATCGTATAAACCAAATACAATAAGTAAAAAAAATTTCAAATTACATTTCTAAAGACTGAACACGTTAACAAAGTAAACAAAATTACAATTAGTTCATAAATCTTAACACCTTCGAACTTTTTTTTACAGGTGTAATACGTTTTAATTTACTGTGTAAAAAAGAAAATAAGACGATAATGTTATAAGCCAGCATAAACAAGTCTCAGTACATATATCGATACATCAATATGACGAAATTATTGAAAAGTTTGTTTATTTTCAGTAGATTACATACGTTTCCTGTTTAGTGAGAGTATATGATAGAGCTATTTTCGTTATTACTCTTGTTTAGCACAGCATATAACAATGTTACTATTCTATATTTCACATTTTGGCTGTCAAGTCAAATACTAAATTTTTATTTATCCATGCCACAGCAACACACACACAGATACTAAACTTATACACTGATGGACATACAAACGTATTTTTATATCTTTCTATATTAAAGTTTCTAAATACATTACGTACAGCTTCGTTTTTCCCTTACTGTTATACTGATGTACTGATATATGCCACATGTTTTCATTTATTTTGCTAAGTATTTCGAGGCTCATACATTTGACTGTGACAACAACTTTTTAATGAATCTAGATAAATAGATTCCTTTTTTTACTAAAACTCATGTAGAATAATATATTCATAATTTTGTTCCATAAATGGACACAAACAAACTTCAACTTCGAGTATCTACGTTTTTTTAATGGTCATTTACACATAATTAGCCAAATTTCTTTCTTTCGCTTCTTTTTACCAAAAAGGAAGCACTTTATAATTTCTTCTTATTCAAGTGACACTTACATGTACTTCCAAGACCATTAACTTTATTTTATCCTAAACTAAAACTTTTTCAATACTTAAACAAAGGCACATACGTACACAAGACATTGATAAACCTGCAAAATTGTCATGACTGTTTTACAAAGTAAGATTAAATATCTAAATTCAATTTGACAAAAATTTTCAGTATAATATGAATTGCTAAAATGAACTATTGCATATTGGCTTAAAGGTCCGTACATGATGTGTATTTGAACATTTTTTAAATATATTTTTTTAAATGATTTTTATGTTTCGTCATAACAAACAATGACCCATGTGTACTCTGATTATTTTAACAGTAAATCATTCGTTTTATAAACGTTATTCATAAACTAGGAATTCGCGCTTAAATATTTTGTAGTTTATTTTGAATTTATTATTTTTATTATATTACAATCGTTTCACGGCAATGCTTTCTTTTTAATGATATTTGTTGCAGCATTTAATAATGATAATTATGAACTATTGAAATAATCTTGTTCTACCTATATATTATAGAAAAGTAGATTCTGTTGATCTGTGTTATTTAATCCGTTGCACATTGTATTTCACATACCATAACCTTGGTACGCTGCAGCAGTAGCAGCAGGTGCATAAACATTTTGAGGAGGTGCACCATATACACCTTGTGGTGCATACCCAGATGCTATCATACCTGGTCCTGCTGTCAGCATCAACTGTGGTTCCGCTATAATCATACAATAAGCACAACATTATCATTCTTCAATTTTAAACTTATTAAAATATAATATATTTAATTTTTTTGTATTAGGTCGTGTAATATGAAATGTCGGATTTTGTTGGAAAAAGAAAATCCTATTTAATATTTTAAAAGAGGTATATTCAATCAAATACTTATTAGTTATAAATTACTGTTTCAGGTTTATCATACAGTTCCTTTTGCAAAGAAACATCATTGAAACGAAATGTTACAAATCAACGCTGTACTATTCTTTCATTCATAATATTGTCCCCAAATGCTTTGTTTATATTTTGAGCAGCTTTTGCAGCATTATTTCCAAGTTGGAATTCTTATAAGAAAATTACACGAATATTGGTGGTATCCATGTTTTCAAACAACGATGCAAGAAATAGTTATTATGCACAATTCGGAAAAATTTTCTTGCAAAGAGTTATGATACTGATAATCGACCATGAAACTGTTTAAAAAATGACATGAAAAACAAAGGAATGACAACAATAGAAATATAAACATTTATGAGTAAGAAAAATTCGACATTTCATATTACACGATCTAATATTATCTAATAACACTTGTAATATATAGGTAAATAAAACAAATACATACGCATAATCATAGGCTTATGTTCTTGATGATCAGTTTCTTCAATGCGTCGACTTTCAGCTTCTTCTAATTTATCGACCTATAAAAACAGAGACATACAAATAGTGTACAATGAATGATATACTTAAACCTAACAAAAAAAGCTGATATATAAAAGTGTTCACAATTATTTATACATATATAATTTTGAAGTTTTAACATTCTTATAATATTAGAATAATTATTTTTTAAACAAAATTTATTAAAACGCGAAGATTGAAGTAGCTGTATATGTAATTCCAGTTTCAATAGAACATTCTTTAAAAAAATGTAAATTTTCACAAACACTCGTAATCTAGACATGAATTATGTATACGGTACAGCTACAAAATAGCTTAAGAAGTTTATTGTGAAAATCCTTACCTTACTTATATATTCTCGTGCAACTTGAATCAGATATGGCATGGCGAAATGTAAAATGCGATTTCTCCATGCAAGTTCTAAAATGACATCTGGGTGTAGTAAATCGTAACAATGAAATAGGCAAGCCGCAAAACAATCTTTTGATCCCCTTTCCAAAAACCATTCTAGTAATTCTTCAGCGACTTCAGGATTTCGTGATTCCGCTGCATATTCCATGGCATCTCTGCTCGAGATTGTTAAAATAAATATAAATTTTACGAAGTATTATAGATTACTTAATAAAGTTACGTGAAACTTGAAAATATTATAATATGTTTTACCTGAATAATCGGTCTTTCTTACAAAGTTCCACTGACTGTTTCCATCTGTTGTTTCCTTTATATAAATACGCAGCAATTCTTCTGAATTCAATTAACTCGTGCTTCTCCAATTGCTGCGCGAGTGCAATATTATCAAAATTATCAAATGCATCAATTGATGTTCTGAGACCTTGATAATCTTCTTCATCGATAAGCAAACTATTCAATGCTTCGTTGATTGCTTTATTATTCAATGCCTGCACTGATCTTAAATACGGTTTTACAAGTTGCAAGTGTCCTGTTCTCTTGAAATATGCAACTCCTCTTGTATGGTCCATACGAGGAGCAAGTACAAGTAATATGTCATTCAAAAGTAGAGGTTTATACTCAACATAAAATTGTATAGCTTTGTAGTATAATTCAACATTCGCCACTTTAGTGATCACATCTTTGAAATGACCTTCTCGCCATGCTTCAGTAGGATGTTGCATCATTGCAAGCACCGCGTTATCGTATTCTTCGTATTTATCATACAAAAATACAAGCTCTGCCCATAAATGTGCTTGTTCTGCTGCACGAAGTACCTGTACATTTTATTAATGAATATAATAAACTCAAATAAGAAAGTACACCTAACCCTTGATTTACGCGAACTTTGAAAAATTAGAACACTATTTACGCGGTAGTTTTTATGCACAATTTCGTTTTCTGAAATGTCATTATTATTATTTCCTTTGTTTGGCTATGTGAAATGAACATGTATTTTTAAAACTTATACAACTTTTTTCCAATATTTTGTTTTCCCTCGCACGCGATTCCCTCTTATGCGATTTTCATTCATGTAAAACGAATCCACGTGGAACGGATTTTCGCGTAAATCGAAAGTCAGTGTTTGCTAGATAAAATACTTCTTTTTTTCACAAAATATTATATTTGCTGACGAATATAGATCTAATTGGTCATTATGTTTTCTTACGTATACGACCAGGGCTTCTTTTTTAAAGTAATCATAACAAGAACGTTTCTGTCAATTTTCAATCTTTTTAAAAAGTATTTGAAACCATGAATTTGTATACAATTAATCTATCTTATCTACATTATTCTACACATTGTCTATGCTACAATAAACAACATACCTTTGGTATGTTGACTCGCGACCAAAATAATTCGAGATGCTCCCTCATTCGTTGAGGCTTATATTTGCTGTAAAGAATAGCTAATTCAGTGAACATTCCCATGTGCGCCCTTTCAAGGCCTAATGCAGCTTCTAGAAGGTTGATAAGTTCTTCAAAGTGTCCTCGATCTTGGTAATAATTAATTAGATCTTCAAGTTCGTCAGCGTGTACAACTATGTGTAATCCACACATTTGTGCTAATCTAAACTCTCCACTATCGACACAAGCAAAACAAACTTCTTTCCAAGTACGAGTTGAATTGGCTTTACGAGCACTATCAACAGCACCTTGAAATTCTTTCAGGTGAACAAGTGTAATAGCTAGTCGTGCAAAGTTTGATACATTGTTGTATAGAAGTTTAGCAGCATCATACATCTTGTCATCGAAGCATCTATCGCCAATCTAAAACAAATAATATAAATATGTAATTACGTGTAAGAGTTTTTAATATTACCACCTTGATTATAATTTGTGTCTATGTAATGAACGTATAAATATTTAACCTTTTGTATATCAGCATGATTAGGTCCAGAAATAAACTCTTCGAGATCTGCAAGTCTGTTTGTTCTCGCGTACGCATATATTAATTCACTTTCAATAAAAGATTCACGTGCTTTCTTGCGGGCCATTTGCAAATAACGTACTAAATCTTCCCAATGAGAAGTTCGATGAGCGGTTTCCACAACGTCTACATATGCTGATGGATCATCTGCTTTAATGAAACTGTCAATAGACTCTTTAACTAATCCTTGTTGTAATTGTGCTCTAGCTAACTGAGACCATACCGGCGGCTCATTACACCTATAAGAATATGTGTATTAGTTTTTCAACAGTAAATCGAATGTAATAAAAAATGAAAGAAATAATACTGTCTATCGTAAATTATATATTACCTCTCTGCAAATTCATAAGCTCTGTCTAAATTGTTAACTTGCTCAATTAGAACTTGTATGGCTGATGTATTGACATCAAATTTCTTAAAGATGGCAAAAGCTTCTTCATAGAGTTCATTGTTAATAGCTATATTAGCAATGTCAGGAGCATCGTAATTGTCCAATCGGTTAATGTATTCCATAACCCGCGTACGATCAGCTTTTATTGCCGTTAGAATTAAAAGATTTTGTAAATTGCGATGATCGCTGAATGCGCTGCTGTCAAGTACAATTTTCTCAAGAAGCTCAATTAGTTCGTTTGGTAAATCAGCAGTCATGAATGCTTTCACGGTGACCGATATGTCCTCAGGATCTTGAGTCTCTGATAAAGCTGTTTGTACAACCTATAAACAAGTACATAAGCAGTAGTATAGAGCGTAAAACCGGTTAGTTGATTGTATACACTCTATTTAAAATATTTTATTATGTAAATTAACCTGATCAATTAGTTGCCTTTTGTATGGATTACTCTCAAGTAAAACCTCAGCCCACAAATCAGGATCTCTTCGCCGTACCAAATATCTCGCTTCACTTTTGAATAGACTATTCTCATTACACACACTTATTAACTCCCGATCGCATTGACCACGTTCATATGCAATGCATGCTAAATGTGGATCTCGTTTTTCACAGTATTTTCCTACCACTCTACTGTCATAGAATTGATTCTCCCTAAAGAATAAAGATTAATTAAGAAAGCAATATTAAATCTGAAGTAATAGTTATGACACACAAGGTATTTTATAAGTAATCGTATAAAAGTTGAAAATATATATAAAATACTTTGTAAATAAGCTAAGAAACTTTTAATAAATGTAGGTTTAAAATTAATATTTTAAAATTTTAAAAATAAATAAATATTTGATCTAATAATAACAGATCTCTGACGAATTCTAAGCTTAAATCCATATATGCTCGAAACTAATGTTACGTTACATTACGTTTTCGAATAAAAATGTTGAATTTGTTAATTATTTAAAGTATTAACTAATTTTAAATACACTTTATATTGAAATATATTAATATTTTAATTCTGTAAACTCACTTAAGAAATCTTTCAGGGTTATTGTTACTGTCAATGTATATTTTTGCCAATGCATTATGCGTTGCAGGCTCCACACAACCTTCGTGAACACGGGACTCCAGCCATGGAAGTAGAAGTTTCAAGCGATTTCTCTTTTCAACTTCTTCCACCAATTCGTCAGTTGAAAATTGTCCACGTACCACCAGAATTAAATTTTTTATAATATCCTCTGAGCAATCAACATCTAATAAACCACCTACTACAACCGGTAGACGTGATGGGTTTACCTGAAATGTACCATATTAATAAGTAGAAACTTTAAATAATGAATACAGCGTAAATATATTCCACCACTTTCACTTAAATATGATTTAGAAATATTTATCGTTCACATGGAATTTATTAATTTTATTCAGTAAAAATGGAACTTACTTTTTGAACATAAATTTCAATGTACTTCTGTAAATTATTTCGGTAAAGATATAGTACGAGATCATGTACAAAATCAAATCGATCACAAACGATTATTAATGGTAACTGATCAGATAATTTCGCTTCCTTAAGGAAATTCTTGACGCGTTCTGGGTTGTAACAATTACTCTCTCTACAAATTCTTTCAACCTCCTTGATTTGTCCAGTTTTACATGCTGCTTGAATATATTTAAAGTGCACTTCTTGATCCTGACTGAAATTGACGATAGATCCCAAAAAGTAGAAGAGTCCTTCATATGATTTAAAGCTCTCGAATAAATCTGAAACAAACAATAATATTATCTATATGACATTATACAATTGAAAGTATATAGAAAATCATACATACCTATCAATGCTTTTGTAGTTAATTGTTCATGATATTTTGTTGCAATTTGTATACAAATCTGTAAATTTTGTCGTATGTTAGCGGTTAACATTGCTTTCAGACACTCCAATGAATCTTCGACAGACAATGTTCCAAAAAATCCAACCAACCAATCAGGAGATAATAAATGTGTATGAACAACAGCCCTTTTAATATCATATAAATCAGTATAATGTTCCAAAGCACGTTGTAGCAATCCAGCTTTTTCGCATAATTGAGCAATATGAGCTCTGTCATAATGAGTGAACATTTGATTTCCCAAAATTGCGTCAGCAACTTGAGGCGCAGACATTAAATTCATTTCTAAAAGACGGGTTTGCAAAGCTCCTTCACTTGGCCGATTATTCTTTAAAGCGTCTAACAAAAATGCTGTGCATTGTTGTACCATATTTTGTTCCATAAATATATCCACGATCTATAAATATAAATAAATATTTATTATAAAAAAATAATACACACTTGTGATATCATAAATGATAATGTAATACTAACTTGATTGATATCAGCTAAAGGTTCTTCATCTTGAACTAACATTTGGGCAAATGCTACGCCCTGATCAGGATTAATTCTCATGACATTTCTTAACAAAAATATATAATCAGGAGTGTACGAAACTTTCTTGGCATACAATACAATCTTTTGAAACTGACCAGTTTCTGCAAAACATTGTATAACTTTATTGGGAACATTAGCTCTTAAGTAAACACTGAGAGCTAAGGTTGGATCAGCTTGTTTCACTAAGTCTCCTAATTCTTCGCTACATTCTAGCTTATCTTCTTTCAACCATTTTTCAAGAAGTTGTTTCCGTCCTTGTACCAGTACTGGACGACATAATTCCAAAGATTCATATTTGTTTAATTGTCCTTGATCTAAAAGTATTCCAAAGTACTGTAACAAGGGTGATGTTTGTCCTTGTGTTGTTGGTACCTAATAAGTACATAAATGGTTATTTTTGATATGAAAACATTACACACATTACTTCATAGTAAATTACAAACATACCTGTTGGAATCGTTGAATTGTTCCCGGTGTTCTCAATATTCCTTTCGGAGCATTTGCTGCAACTTTTGCTGCTTCCGCATATTGGCCATTTTGGAAAAGCATATTGAATTTTCTCACGAATAACTCTTCAGCTCCTGATAGATTATTTCTGACAGCCATTCGCAATGCAAGTTCAGGATTTTGTAATATTCCATTTATGTATGGAATTATGTTTTCTTCATCAACAGAGACTGATAATACTTGACCTTTCCGATTTACTCCTATTATACCACCAGATGCTTCGTGTGGAGCAGTGACAAAAATAGTTTCTCCAGATATACGATTCATAAATATACATGTTGCAGATTCAATATCATACATATGTATATAGCCATACTTTGTTATTAAATATATAACATCATACTTTGAACTGACTTGCATTGCAACTGGAAAATCATTTCCAGCCTCAGGTGGGAAAAAAACATCTACCGCTTTCTTTGGGAACAGATGATTACCAGAAGGAGGTTGACCTACTTCAATAATGTGAAGCTTTGCACCCTGTAGTGTTCTAACAGCAAAACAAAATAAGTTACTTGGCTCTGCATTTCCTTCCATTTTAAATTGAGCGAAAGAAGCTGCATGTCCTTCAATTGGCTGAGAACATTTTCTTTCAACGGAATAAAGTTGCATAGCACCGACCACTCTATTATGCTGAGCAGAAATGCCAATTAATAAAAGCCAAGTCTGTTTCGGATCAGTTCTGTAGTTAATTATTTGACAACCATTTAATGAAGAGTGTCGATCGAACATTTTATTAGGAGTTGATTCTCCTTCCATAGACCAATGATATACTGCAGTCTCTGTTACCAATGCTAAGGTGTTTAAAGATATCCACTTCCAGAAAACTACATCTTCTGTCATTGTGTGAGCTTTCATTTTTGATTTCATTTCTATATTAAAAATCTGAAGTGTTTTCATCGCTGTTTTAACATAAAATAAATTTTTTTATTTTAGACTGCACAATCCGTTTGTTTTTATTACATCAAATATATTATAAATTTAATGTAATAGTAATTTATAATATATTTGACATAATAAAAAATTAATAGTAATTTAAATACTTTCGGCAGAAAAATAATAATTCTAGAATTTAAGTACAAAAATATTTAAAGATTTAAAAGATTTACAACTATACAATGCTTCTAGAACATAAGGAACTTGAACATTGTTCTTAACAATAAATCACTGATTTTTAACATAACCTTGTTTACAACTTTATAAACATGGTAAAAATTAAAAATTTGTGAACAAAGTCCAAATGGATAATCAATTATGAATCTTCAAAACATTTTCCACGCATTTCAATATTTTATATTACATAATACATGTGTACACAT
The DNA here is from genome assembly GCF_051020985.1 of Nomia melanderi. Taxonomy (NCBI): domain Eukaryota; kingdom Metazoa; phylum Arthropoda; class Insecta; order Hymenoptera; family Halictidae; genus Nomia; species Nomia melanderi. The sequence continues at coordinate 6,430,310 of NC_135004.1, read as the reverse complement.
TTATAATATGTGCGTTTCTCACAATTCATATTCATTAATGTTCAAGCATTTATACATATTAAAAAAAGAAAACATCTTTTACCTTTTAAAGCTATGACTTTACTTGCAGGATTCATGATTGCAGAATCCGCAGAAATAGGTCTCCTAATTGGATTAGCCGAATCATTCATATCAATGATGACTACCTGTGCGGTATCACCAACTTTTTCTCTAACACAAATGAACTTATCAGATTCCATAGTAAGTGTATTAAAACTAACATTGTTAGCATTAATTCCCACAGCTGTGAGCTACAACAAAAATAAAAAATAAACATAAACGATTACAATATAAAATATATAAAATGTAAAAATATTTGAAATTTTGTATTGCATGACCATCAGTCTTATACAATGAAAGAAGAGGATATAACATTCATTTTAATGGGTACATTAAACATATAATCATTAAGTTTAATGTTATACAAAATGATTTAATAATATAAATCATAAAAATTGTTAAATGCAAATAGAATTCAACATTACTGCTAATTATAAAGGTGCCATTTATCATAAACATTAACCTTAGACATCAGCAAATATGGAAGTTAAATATTTAGTAATTGTAAATAAATATGATAAAAGAATATTTCATTCATTAATTCTAAAATTGTATTAGAAGTTACGAATATAATTAAACTAATAATACATAAAATGTTTTACTAGATATTAATTGTGCAAAAATCAATAAATCGTATAATACGTCGTGTAAAAATTCATAATTGAATAAATTTCAACGACAATATGATACAATTAAGTTTGCAATACCTCATTGTATTTGTCAGGAAGTAATTTATTAAGAATTGTATTTTCTTAGTGAAAAAGAAATTAACATAATAACATATAAAATTAAATGTGAAGTCTATACTGTATTGAATTATGTAGAAAAAGACAAGCACTTCAATTAGAAAATTTATAACATATAAAGACGGAAATAAGGGGCGTATATGTCGAGTAGACGTGGCCCTCATTGATAAAAAAAATCAATTTATTTTTCTCCCTAACTTTCCGATATAGGACGATGCCACGATCAGTTAACCTCTACAAATTTGAACATGAATATGCTTTCGAATTTATTCAGATTTTTGCAACTCGAGAAATATGTGATGATATTATACCTGTCAAAGTAATGTCAATTCGGAAGGTTTTAACGGAACTTCCGTTTTAACATTAATGTAATAAGCAACAGCAGAGAAACTATATAATAAAGCATCAGAAACGTAGAATGAAATTAAAATTATTAACTGCAAATGAGAAAATCATTGACGACGTGTCGAAATAATTGACGAACCGGGAGTGAAAACGGGTCACCTACCTGAAGATGTTCTTGAAACCTTATGGGTAATAACTGCGTCATTTTTCCGATGTTTTCTATAACTTTCCGAGGTTTTCCAGCCGCTGTTATTTAATCGGGAATATATTGCGGCTGTACGCCGTTTCTATGTACAAGTGTTTTGCCCTGTGGTGCGCTTCTCAACCTGAAAACCTCAGCCCGACCATCAGCGCACAAAACCAACTGACGCAAAGCGAATGCCGTCACTACTTGCCGCTGACACCCATCATGGCCGCCAACGACCGCCCCTCTATCTAAAAATAGTTCCACAAGTACAAAAGTGTCCCGATCGATTCTGTATCTTGATATTGCCAAATATTTTTAAATATATTAAAGTGGTAACGGCATGCAGATCATGCAACAAAATGCCTAACAATTGAGAACGTTGTCACGGGTATGTTTATTTAAATATTCGACAGCGTAAGAATACATACAACTCGGTTTTCTGGTAAATCTCGTACGCCACCCCTTCCTTTCTTTAATCCTCACCCCCCACTCCTTACTGTGAATGAAACCGCAACGGCGCACAAGTGTATACGTGGTACGATCCTCATATACTTTACACATGTATACGCTGTAATCCAACGAATAATTTTAATTATACCACATTCAAATTTTTAACATAACATTTCTAAATAATTTTAATAGGTATGTTATAGAATATTGAAAATGGAAATAAAAATTAGAAGACCCATTATAAACCTGACTTTTCAATTGGCTACTTAGATTTTACATTTAATATCAATACTAATAAGGTATAAAAAAATTAAAAATTTTGTCACTGTGATTATAATATTATAATATATAAATCTCGTGTACTGTATGTAGGCAATAGAAATTAATTGATTAGGTATAATAAATTAAAAATACAATTTATTTTAAAATGGTTTTGTCAAAAATTGTATAATACACAAGTTATACAAGTAGTTATTACACAGCTACCGCTGTTATGGAATTTAATCGAAAAGACCGAAGCCCATGTCATCGTCATCGGATTCAGATTCTTCCTTTGCTGGTTTCTTCTCTTCTGTTAAGGAAAATATAAATAGTTATATTTTTTCATTTTACAAAAAATAGTTACAAATATCTAACTAAATATTTACCTTTCTTTTCTTCAGCTGGTGCAGCAGCAGCTCCAGCAGCAGGTGCAGCAGCAGCAGCAACTGCTCCGCCGCCAACTGGCATAGATGACAATTTTTCTCGCCCTGTAACATATACACATATTCTAAAATATGTCAACTCTTTTTAAATTTCACATTTCTTATGGTATCCTATCATTAGAAACTACAATGAAAAAAAATGTTAAATTATTTTAGTTAAACATATGATTTATTTATACTTTTAATTTTATATGTATAATATCAAAAAAATAAAATAAATTCTACTAAAGCTGTGAATTATTTCCTTCCATTTAAAAAGAAAAGAATGAGTATTTGATTATACACATATGAAGAAATTAATTTTGATGTCAACGTAAAATATTAAGTACTTCATTTCTATATAACTACACAAATGCATAATTAAATTATCATACCTTGTGCAATAAGTTCATCAATTGATTTTCCATTCAATTCTGATATAACTTTCTTAAGTTTCTCAGTATCGGATTCAATTCCAACGGATGATAAGATTTTTTCAATATCATTTTGGTTAGGTGAAGCTTTGCCTCCTAGGGCAGCTAAAAGATAAGCGGCCACGTAACGCATTCTGAAAAATATAATTATGTTATTAACATCTATTTTATCTTGTAACGCATTTTTTACATTAGTTAAATAACATCAGTAAGTAAATGATATATCATCATCATTATCACAGTCGAAAGATGGTGAATGTTTAACTCATCATGTACGTAAATTAACTTTCAGTAAAATATATAATATATGATATAAAGTAAAAGCAATCGAATAAACAAATCATATTCAATATTTGTCGTATCCAGTATAAGAATATTTTTCATTGTACTCAAAAATCCAAAATTGTAATGCTCATGTAACCATGCTTGTTTTGTCTTTTCATAAAACATGTACAATAATTCAAATAGAACGAGAGTAACTTTTAAAAAGAAAACAAAACTTTTCTAAAAAAAAGGTTTAAAATATATATTCTTTTGTGTTAAATATGCTAATAAAAATGGCTTCAAACACACAATGTTTGAAGGACTTGTATCGTAAATCATCGTCTACTATAATTTGTTATTTTTTTAAAAAAACTTCATCATTTAGTACGTTCATACACAATAAATTTAAAGTATACAATATTATCCATATAAAATATATTATTAATAATTATACATACCTTTAAGTCTTACGACACGAAACGTGGGTCACGCTCAAAACAGAAAATGTGACCGTACCGGAACGTTGGTAAAAGGGAAAGAACATGAGAAACAACAATAAGAAGGGGGGAAACATATACCTAGATACTCTTATGGTGCCATCTACAAGATAAAATATGTATATAAATTGAAACACGGACCAAAAATTTGTATAGATGTCTCATGTAATAATATTTTCAGTTTGTGTTTCTGCATTGTCGATCGAGGACTATACCATAAATAACATAGATTTAAGATATATACAAACTGTACATACAATGTCTTTTTTTATCTACTGTTCTAACATACCGACACCGTTAAAAATACCCCGATACACTAGCGGACTTTAGTGAAACGAACGGTCAACTACTGAACTATATAAGCTGCAACATGAAAAGTGTGTATTGAGACGCTAATTTTAAGTATTGCCGGCTCTAAAAATTACATTTTGTTAAGTCTGGAGAGGTAGATTCGTACGAAATTTACTAAGGCAGACAATGAAAGCGTTTAAGCCAAAGTTGTTTAACTCCCTTCACGCTAGTAACTACTCGCAAACAGTATTCCGCCACTACCCTACTTTAGGAGCTATACGAGATTGTGTGTATATGAGCAGCTTCATGTTCATACAAATAGGTGAAAGTAGGTATGGAGAGGGTAACTCTCTGTGAGGGGAAAATCACTATAGAGTTTGCAAGCTATCAGTTCGACACCCCTGAAATACAGAGTCCCAAAGGATCCATGGTTCGGAAATGATTTGTTTTCTTGAAAATTAATGTTAAAGTTCGTATGTAACAGTAGAGGTACGCGATACTCAGTGTTCTTTTTCTGTAAGACGATGGGTTATCGGATTTGACGCCATGGGACTTCTTTTGGGAAGATTTAAACGAGATATTATTGATCGAGTTGTAGTATAGAAACACACTGATACATTGTATAACAGAAAAGAACACTGAGTATTATGTATGCTTTATTTTCACATATTAACTTTAACATTAATTTCCAAGAGGACAATTCATTTTCGATCTATGGTTGTCTGAAACTATGTCTTCACGACGAATAAAATGCAATGCAACAATAAAAATATTGATTTTCGCTTTCTAAGGTCAATCTGAATTTTGCAACATTTTTTTTTACATCAATCTTCATTAATGTAGAGGCGCAGAGTCATGTCTTTATAATCGAGATATACAATCTTGAGTCATCATACACATTTAATTCAATATCATTATCAGCAATGTGGTTATAGAACCTTGGATCGAGACAAAATTACTTTATCCAATAAGCATGTTAAATACAATACTGAGGTCTATAGTAATGATGTATTATTGTGTTCTTCATGAATTCTTCGCATTTCTTTTTGTCTTCACAGTTGTTTACGCGATTGAGTCGAGGAGGGAATTCCTTGTTTATCTAATACATGATGTTTGCAAAAAGATATGCATCACTGTTCTACAAACACTATGCTCTGGTTTGAGATAACAATATGTATTTGTAGTTTTATTAACTTGCATTAATATATAGTTATCCTCTCAATGTATCTATTCAAAGAATAGATAAATTTCATAGTATGAAAATAATTAATATTTTTAGTATTTAAAAGAAATTTCTGCCGAAAAAAATACTTTCCCTAACAAAATTAGTTTAAGTCAAGACAAGCATCCTTTTTCAGATTGGATTCAAATTTCATTAAAAATATAACTTCGTTTAAGGTATATCGCGCTATCGTAATGCACAAACACACCCCTATGTCATTTCGCCTACAATCAAATAATTAAAATGTTTGTAAAATAAATGTACTGGTTTACATGCTTATTTATACCTGATTTATATTCTAGGTTGTGAAAAATAGTACATTTGAAGTTTAATAAAAATATTGTTCAATAAATTTTAACAAACAAAATATCAAATTTTCAACTGAATTTTTAAAATAATTCCACGTTAAATCTCTGAACAAGGGTATTGAAATATTTGTTAATTGTAAGTGTGAAAGATTCTTAAACAAGTTATTACATTTTTCAAATAAAGAAAATCTTAAAGTGCCCCCTATAATAAAAATCATTGTTATCCACTATAAAGTTTGACTATTTATTGCTGTACGTTGTAAGTACCTTGAAATTTGTTATAGTTTGAGTAACTCATTTTCTAACAAGGAGAGAACCAAGGTGGAAATCGGTTTTCGAATGGTGTCGTGCACATGGACAGTACATGTCTATAAATGAAAAAATTTTTTAACGATATAAATATATATGTTCAAAAATAAAAAAAAAAATAAAACGAGAGATACGAGTTCAACTTCGAGACCTTCAGTGTCGTAGTTCAAAACTCCGTCACCACCGCCACGATACTTCATTGTTGTACGCTTCTTATAACCAAATTAGAAGTAACATAAATATTTTAAACTCATTTTTCTTAAAAAAAAACCTATTGTAAAAAATGCTATGAAGATTTTTTATTTCTACATGTGTACTATAACATTTGTATGACGTCATTGAAAAACCAATTTCCACACCGCGGCTCTCTGTGAGTCAACGAAAATCAATGCAAACGCGGCGTTGTCAAAGCTATGAAGGTATACTCGATTTGTACTGATGGGTAAAGTATTTCTTGTGTTATTTACGTGAATTTATCTACTACTATGAGAAATGGGCGGAAAAACAAATTGGTTGAATATTATATCTTAAGGATTATATACAGAAGTGCTTCCAAAGAAAAAAGTATATGAAATGTGGAAACATTATTTTGATAGGCCACTGTAATTTAGGTGAAGATGTAAACATTTGATAAAACTTTTGATAATACTTGAGAAGTTATCAAATAATTTGAGGTACGTACTACACTGATATCAGTTAATTGTAATATATGATGTAGATCTGTCAAAAATGTTATGTAATATTGGATCTGTATATAGATAAGATTAAATTGATATGATCATTTTCACTTTGATTCTCAATTTTAATGGGTACAGTTCCCTATGAAAATATTTGAGCCAGTAGATGTAAACATAGATAAAATATAATATAACATTCTCTCCTGTGTTTTATATATTATGAAAGTGTCATAATATTAATAAAAGTTTCATATAGAGTATTTATGGAAAAATTATTTCGACCATAAGTACTTTTAAATGTGTCTTAATAGCTAATATATACTTTGAATTATGTTATAGTTTTGTGGAATGATAATTTTCAAAGAAAATATGAAGAAATATACATGAATAAGATAAATATAAAGAAAAGACTAAGATCTGCAAAAATGTATATTGATAAGAAATATACATTTTGGAATAAAATTATTTTATCAGATAAAAGTAGATTTAAATTTTTGTGTAATTCAAAATTGGAAATATGAAGTTTGCTGTAAACAATGAAACATACACGTAGTTCTATTTGACTATGAAACTATATAGCAATAAACAAAATCAACAATTTGTCATCATTAATGGAATTTTAAACAAATATAAATATAATCATTTTAGAAGAATGTTTTAAATATAGTATAACTAAATTAAATTTGTTAGATTTTTAACAAGATGATAATCTAAAGTATAACACTTGGATAAAGTGTAATATATATTGTATACTACAAACTCCTTTACAAAGCCTAAATATGAATCTTATAAAGCATTTATGGCCAAAAATAAGAAGAATACTTTCAAATTATAAGAATAAGTAACATATATAAATTATGTACAAAAGTAGATAATAGAAACATTTACATATTATATGGGATGGATTATATAAAGTTATTAAAAGTATATTACAGATCAATAATTATCCATTATCAACTTAATATTTCCTATTAATAAATAGCATTCATAAATCAATTAGAACTTCTACTATATTATAGAAATATCAGTTATATCTTTTAATACAATAAAAAAGATTCATATATTAGTAATCTTTACTATAGAAACCCTCAATTCTTATTCTAATATTCAAACAAAATTTATCAATTTTATAATTACTAATTTATCTTATATTTTTCAGGAATAATGTTGAACAGTGAAATAAAACATATTTTACACTGTTGTCTATTATTCATTGTTATACTTACTTTTGAATTGGTCTCTGGTGGAGTTTGTTGGAACAGTGATAATGATCAACAATTAGATCCATGGGCTCAATATGGATTCATTGGAGCACTTACATTATATCTGCTACGGACACTTACACTTCTTTCTCTTCCACAAGTTTTATTTAATTTTGTTGGATTGACAATTTATAACGCATTCCCAGATAAAGTTATTTTAAATGGTTCTCCATTACTCGCACCATTCATTTGTATTAGAATAGTAACACGTGGAGATTATCCACTATTAGTACAAGAAAATGTCCAGAGAAATTTGAATAAGTGTATAGAATCTGGTTTAGAAAACTTTCAAATTGAAGTAGTAAGTGATAAACCAATTGGATTATCTCCCCATAGGAGAATTAGAGAAGTGGTCGTTCCACAAGATTATCGAACAAGTAGTGGTGCTTTATTTAAAGCACGTGCTTTACAATATTGCTTAGAAAGTTCAGTGAATGAATTAGCAGACCATGATTGGATCGTACATCTTGACGAAGAAACCTTGTTGACTGAAAACTCTATTCGTGGAATATTGAACTTTGTGTTGGATGGAAAACATCAATTTGGGCAAGGACTAATTACATATGCTAATGAAGATGTTGTCAATTGGATTACAACATTAGCAGATAGTTTTAGAGTAGCAGATGACATGGGAAAATTAAGATTACAGTTTACAATGTTTCATAAGCCATACTTTAGTATGAAAGGTTCTTATGTTGTCACTCAGGTAATTACTTATTATAGATTAAAAAGAAAATTGAATGAAGTACATTATTCATGATAAAAGAAAATTATAAAGTATATTTATTCTAGATGGGTGCGGAACGGATAGTTTCTTTTAATAATGGATTGGATGGATCTGTTGCGGAGGATTGTTTCTTTGCAATGAAAGCATTTACTCAAGGTTACACATTTAATTTTGTAGAGGGTGAAATGTGGGAGAAATCTCCATTTACGTTATGGGACTTTGTGCAACAAAGGAAGAGGTGGTTACAGGGTATATTGCTTGTCGTACATTCCAAAGCGATTCCATTAAATAAAAAATTGCTCTTAGGCATATCTTGTTATTCATGGGTAACAATGCCTTTATCTACTTCAAATGTTATATTAGCTGGAATTTATCCTCTTATTTGCCCAGCAGTTATAAATTTTCTATGCGCTTTTATTGCAGCAGTTAATATTTACATGTACATTTTTGGTGTAATTAAATCATTTTCTTTATATCGAGTTGGTATTGCTCGATTAATATTATGCATATGTGGAGCACTATCAACTATTCCTTTCAATTTGATAATTGAAAATGTTGCTGTCATATGGGGTTTATTTGGGGAGAAACATAAATTTTATGTTGTCAATAAAGTAAAACACTGATAAGCATAACAATGTACTTTTATAATATTAAAAATATTATATGATATTTCTATGACAACATAAGTTTATGCTAATACTAAGGTACTAGTGGTATATATTATATTATTATATAAAAAGAGATATGTATCTAGACTATTTACTATTCATTAGAATATTTAAAATCCAATGTATAATATACATGACTATACAAATCATTGATATGTTGACTCCTGGAGAGTCACTAGTAAACACATGAATTTTTAATGTTGAACTACAATATTGATCAGCAACGATCAATAATGAACAGTATTATATAAATTAGTAAAAATAAAAAGTCATTAGCTAAATTACTTAAAGTAAAAACATTTTTCTTTATATAAACAAGTAACATTATAAAATAATAATTTATTGATATCTATGTCATGAAAATTTAATTTCATTACTTTGTTTTTAGAGTAATTCATTTAGAAGAATTGTAGTAAACGAATTTTCAAAAGATTCAAAACTCTTCAGAGTGTCAAGTATTTTGCTATAGTTTTACTTTATCTAATATTTGTTTATTACATAGTATTTATTTACTACAATATTATACTGTTCCTAATATTTGTATTTTTTGTCAACATTTAAGAAATTCACACAAGTTTTATCAAAGAAATTGTAAGCTAGTTTATGAAACAAATTTAATAAGTACATAGGTACATCAAGTGTGAATTAATGCTATAAAATGCATACGATTAAGAGTTGTTCAAATTAATTTATTTCTTTTGATTATAAAGAACTTTAAAACTCATATCACAACATTTACATACATATTGTACTATTTAATGTTAAAGAACAGATTTTAATAAATGAATTTACAAAATTTTTGTTTCTATAGTATAGAAACTTTGATTTATGATATTATAATATTAATAATATTTGAAGTAGCCTGTTTGGAATATAAACATGTGCATAATTCGTATAATTGATTATGATTTGGATACTCATTGATTTGTAATATGTTACATGCATTTGTGTTCCCATATTTTACATTATCGAAAGAAAGTTAGATAAAATCTGTTTTAATCTCACAATCACTGATACATTACTTAACATGTTTATAACTATGTAATTTATCATCAATTTTCAAAATTTTTAATTTCAACTATTTTATTCTTTATATGCAGAATGTTTATATACAATATTATGGAAATGTACATATTATTATGGAAGTATTAGTATGAAAACTAATTTAGATGATAATTGTTACAACATACAAATTTTTCTATTCTTTAATCATAAATTATATTACCCTTAACCATGGAATTTTTTCGCACAAGATTTTTTGTAATTTAACGTGCTTTAATTTAACTCTTTTTTCCCTTGAGTTTATTGTTTTTTTTCAACATAGTTAGTTTTCTAACAAAATGGAATGTTAATATTTAAAAAATATAATAAAAAAGGAAATAATAAATAAATACTTATATAAAAATGTTTGGAACGCACCATATGGTAAGCCCTGTTAAGGGGTTAAAAACATTTGTTTACATCTTGTGTATATCAAACCAAATTTACTAATATCTTTCATAAAGTACCACAAGTTTCGTATTGTAATAGTTTTACCTTCTTAGCATTATATAACTTAAGAGTATCAAAAAAAATGGTATAAAGCAGGGAAGATATGTATCTATCCCACACACTATTGTATTTTGTAAATTTAATAAAATTTCATTATCTACTATTTTGCAAATATTGGAAAAATACTACTTATTATATGGACAATGATTTAATATCTGTAAGTTATAACATATGGAAATTTTAACTAATTGTAAATAGAATAATGTTATCTTGCAATACAAACTGAATAATGTAAATTACAATATTATATTCTACTTAATTTAAAATAAAAAATTTGTACATAACACATTTATAGTAATATAAATATGTATACCTATTTTGGACTAGTAAATTCAACATGTCAAGAATTTATGACATGCATAATGATGACATAATTTGAAAAATGACTTTTTTTAAAAGAGTAAAACAATTGATTTTTCATATTACACTTCTTTTTTAATTATACATTTTGTAAATATGTAAGTGAATATATAATCTTAATTATTTTGCTTCGTGTTGCAACTAATTGAATAAAGAGAAAAACGACTATTACAACTAAGTATGCTCTATGAAACTTAAAATTTTTATATTTCATATTATGTTTTCATGAATAGTTATTAACGACACTTCGTTACTTCATTAAGGCATTTCCAATAACAACGGTGTTTCAGAACTATTGAAGAAAATTATCATGTATTTTTACCATAAATTTAAAATCAACATGTACTTTTATATTGTATCTAATGTGTGTACTTACGCAGTACGGACTAAGTACATTATTTTTATTTACATCTCGTTTATGCTGAAACTTACTAAATATGCGAGCGCCACTGTATACAATAGTAGAAGATACTCTATTTCGATTAACAAGTTAGTCACGAGAAGAGCCCTGAAAGGAATGCGGGTCTCATTGGTCAGCTTTCATTTTTTCTCATCTCATTCCGATACTAATTTGATATTGGTCAATATGTTACATTTAACCAATCAAAACCATAAACAAAATTTCTAGTAAGAGACCCCTTCTTGCCTCTGTGACATTCTGCGTCTCTTTCCGCGAATAACGCTTTTATCTACATAGTACAGATTTAAGTTAACTAGTACACGCTTTCTGTGTATATTACAAAAACACGTTTTAATTTTGCATGTAAAACCATTTTTGTCAAAAAAATGTGTGCTAAAAATGTATAAGTGAAAAAGGAAACGCTACAGTCAATGATGACTAAATATAATTTTTGTTATGTTTAAATAAAATAAGATACTATTTAGAAATTTTTAACCTATATTAAATGATATAATTGATACAGTTTAAAAGCTTCTAAAATGAATACAAAAATGGGAAAGAAAGACATTGTGCAAGCTGTAATTCTTACAGACGATTTTGTGACAAATTTAACACCTATGCAAGATATATTTCCAAGTGTCTTAATGCCAATTATAAATGTACCACTTTTAGATTATTTAATGGAAACTCTCATTAAATCGGGAGTGCAAGAATTATTTCTTTATTGTAGCAGTCATGTAGACTTAGTAAAAGCCTACATAAATGAGAAAAAGTGGTCAAGAATATCAGTTTCACTAATAATATCAGAAGGCTGCAGATCATTAGGAGATGCTCTCAGAGATATTGATACAAAGGGTTCGATACGTGGTAATTTTATACTCATACGAGGAGATACCTTTATTAATGCAGACCTTATGAATGCTTTAAACATTCATCGTTCTAGACTTGAAAAAGATAAAGGTGCAACGATTACTATGCTGATGAGAAACTTTGGTTCGACAAATGATTCCTTATTAAAAAAGGAAACATCTTTATTAGTTTCTGATAAAACTAGTAAAAAAGTTTTGCATTATAGTAAACTAAAAACTGATGAGAAGAAGGTGAAATTAGAATTAAATTGGTTTCTAGATCATAGTGAAATTGAGATTAATACTTGCTATATGGATACTCATGTTTATTTATGTTCACCTTCTGTCCTTCCATTGTTCTCCGATAATTTTGACTTTCAAGTAAGTTAGTATATATTTATATTTTTATTTTATTTTTATATGTAAAATTAACTTTTGCATAATTATATCATTCATTCCATTACTTCTCACCGGATAAAAGTAACATTTAATGTATATTGTTGTTTTTAATACATTTTTTTCAATTCAAGTTTATTTAACATTATTTAACATTGTTCAATTTTTAAATGTATTTGTAGAAATTAGTTAAAATAAATCATTTTATATAGTATATTAAATAAATACGTAATTTAATTTTATTTGTTACTAATAGACAATGGAGGATTTTATCCGAGGAGTGCTGATGAATGAAGAAATTTTAAATTCTCGAATTTATTGGCAACAATTAAATCCTGAAGATTATAGTTTGCCAATTGTGTCGTGGAACGCATATCAGATTCTAAATCGTGATATTCTAAACAGACACAGTTTTCCTCTTACACTGAATTCCATTCCATTTTTAAAAAATTTTATTCGTATGCCAAGAAGTACTTACAAACATAGAACTGCTTCACTCGCTAAAGGATGTGCATTAGAAGAAGACAGCGTACTTTGTCAAAACAGTACACTTGGAAATGATACTTCTGTTACAAGATCTGTTATTAGTAATGATTGTTTAGTAGGCTGTAATGTAAAAATTAAAAATTCATATATATTATCAAGTACTAAAATTGAAGACAATTCTACTATTATAAACAGTATAGTATTTCCAAATTGTGTTATTAAACAGGCTACACAATTAAATGGATGTATATTATGTCCTAAAACAAATATTGATGCACAAATAGAATACACTGATTCTATTTTAGAATCGAAAGATAATAAAGTTATTACTAGGTGTATGTCAGAAATCAATGCGGACAATGATTTTGAGTTTTTTAATGATTATCACACAGTAGAATGTGATGATTATTCAACAGATATAACAAGTAGTGATGAAGGTTCAGAATGTATTTCACCAATTCCAGATGATACGCATATGTTCTTGTCTGAAGTTATTGACAGTTTATTAAGAGGTTTTCAAGATAAGCTTAATTGCGAAAACTTAATTTTAGAAATAAACTCATCAAGATATGCGTATAATGTTAGCATGAGCGAAGTGACATATAATGTCATTAAAGCTATACTAAATTTACCATTTCTTTATCTCTCAGAAAAGAAAGAAACTGTAAATAATCAGAATTATAAAAAATGTTTGAAAATTATGGTAACTTATTTTCATCCAATTATTTTAAATTATGTTAAAACAGAAGATGCTCAAGATGATTGTTTACGTGCGATAGAAGAAATCGCTACTACAACTGAAAAATTATTACCATTTTTACAACATTTGTTACATCTTTTTTATGATAAAGATGTATTGTCAGAAGAAAAAATTTTGGAATGGTATAGATCCACTGATAAAAATATAGATGAGTTTCAAAACAATAAAATCAGAACTGCAATACAACCATTTATTCAATGGCTGCAAGAAGCTGAAGAAGATTCTAGTGTAAGTGGAGATGATGAATAAATAAATACAAAGTAAAACCTTAGATACAATATGATATGTCAAGTACTTGTATAAAAAAATAGTTTTTAATGGGTATGACTTTATTTATAATAAATACATTTTTATTTGAATTATTGTATTTTATGATAAAATCCTGTAGAAAATAATACAAAAGAATTAAATTTTAAGTTATACCAATTAGATACCAAATGTGTTATTACTATACTCCAAATATTTATACAAATTTTAAGTTTTATGATTATATTATAAAAACGATTTGTATTCTTATTACCTAAAAAAATACTTGTTACTTTAAAGTGATATTTAGTTTTCTCAAAATAATGTAACATATTGATCATAAAAATTGAAACTAAATAAAACACATTGTTCGATGCAATTATTTTATTATTATATTAGTTTTCTCCTTGTGATAGTACACTTTGAGCAACAATACGGATTAAGTATAAATTATATTTTTTATATTATAATATGTATCAATTAAAGATCTCATTAAAATATTTTAAATAACATTTAAAAAAAGAGTATAAATTGTTATACTGTGGGAAAAATAGTATCTGTTAAGTTGTGCCAAACTCGATGCTGATGATCTGGAAATTTAATTGCATCTATCCAATGTCTTAGTCTGGCTCCTTTGCTGTTACAACTTAATTCAAGTCCCCCTAAGTAAGAACAAAAAACTATATTAATAGAAATTAAAATTTTATTTTTTAAGGTGAAAAGTAATAAAATGTGATGTTTAAAATCGTATAAGAAAAATGATAAAGAATGTGTGTTTGTTAGATGAAGAAAGTGTCTTTGTATATAAATTTATATAAAGAACTTTTTGTTGCTACAGATACTAGTGCTATTATTATTAATAATAATACTTAATGTCCATAAATAAATTTCATAGTGTGTATTTGTTATGTAGTAAAACATCTAATTAAAGAACATTTTATGTTGTATTATATTACATTCTTTTGCTTTTTACCAAGGTAATCATTATTCTTGCCAAAATCCTTGTCCCACACTGTAATATATAAGGTAAGTTTCACTAGATCTGTCAATCGAGCAGTAAAAATGAATTCTTCGTTCCATTCTGGATTTAGCGTTTTCCATTTGATTGTTGTATTATATGAATTACGACCTATAATTTTTTTTGATATGAGCTTTCTGCCCGTGATACGTGCTATTGAATGATTGAAGACACGTTGTTTTTGATTGTTCGTCACATTCTCCATAAGGCACAACTTGACAAATGGGTCAGAATATCCATTGGTATCCATTGGAAGTAAATTTATAGCTTGTCGAACTGTAACCATTAATGCTTTGCGTCTTGTACAATAAGTTAGATTTATTTCAATCTTTCCCCGTCCACTGGAAAATACACCCCAAGCAGCTTCTTCATTGTCCACCTATGCCAACGTCGAGCTCTTATATCTTAGTGTCTGGAATAATGTAAGTAAAGTCGGCCGTCGTGCAAAATTGATGGCACGATGAAATAATAATTAGAAAAATTACTGTTTTCGTAAGATAATTATGCAAATAATATCAAACTAAATGTAGAAAAAAGACTGACAAACTAACTGGATTACAAATATCGGTTAATGCTTAATAATGAAATAGCAGTAACCAATATTTTAAATAATTTATATTCGATATGTAACGTAAAGGAAAAGAAGAAATTAGAGATAAAAACATACTGGATAATGATCTTGCAGTGGAACATTATAATGTTTTGTTTGACGAGGCTGCAATTCCTGCAGGGGGAACTTCGCTTCTCCTAGAAAGTCTTGACCTGATGGATCGTCCTGTAGTATCAGAATGTGTAGGGCTTTGCCACTCCATATCTGCAATAAAATAATGATTAATTTCTTGCGTTCGAAATTATTACAATATTAAGCAAATTATTTTTTATATACATCTGTTTCTGTCGTTCCATAAAAATTTAGTGTCTCGTTGAATTCCGGATCTCGTGTTTTGTGAACTGTCCTTGTTCGAAGACGTTTCGTTGTCGCAATCAGATTTGTTGGTAATATGTTGAGTTTGCAGAACGGATCGGCGAGACCATGAATATCCATTGGCCGTAAACCTCGTGCTCGTTCCACTTTGCATTGGAGGCACTGCACCGCTGGGTCGTACCGCAAGGAGACTTCTAGAGTTCCATAACTTTGTTCCGCTTCTATATATCATATTAGCATAAGATTGTTTTTTTATTAATATTTCTATAATATTTATAACTATATACAATCATGTTTTTGTTACTCATATTTTATAAAAAATGTTTGCCTTTAATTTTATTGTATTTAACAGCATAATATGTACTTACCGTGCTCCAACATTTGTAGATGTGACAAATTGATTTGATTGTTGCTGCAAGGGTTCTCTTTTTCTAAGTAAAATTGACTTGTGACTTGATCCATGCATTTCTCTTTGACTTGATGCTGTTTTAGTATTTGTTCCATTGGAACGATTGTCGTTTCCACTGGCATTGGAGCCATTGAAGAGTTCAATCTACAATACGTTAACTGATATCAGCTAAACTTCTACTCTTTTGTTTATCATTCTTACGTACCTGAGAGATTGTACCTGAGAGCTTTTTAATTGATTATATGTATTAAACTCTGTTTTACGAGTATCATTATTTACATTACTGGGATTGTCAGATTTCTTCATTTTTTCATTAATAACTTCATCTTCAAAAGACACGTGTGGTTCAAATTGGGTATCATGAGTGGTTTTACCATTCGTTCGCAACCGTGAACTTGCAACAGAAGGAGTTGGCGAAACACGATTGCATTGAGATGCAATAGAAAGTGTAGATTTATCTAATTGATCCGAACATTCTTCACGATTATTTAATGATAATAAATCATTAGATCGCTGTCCCGGTGATATTTTAGATACACTGGTAGTTGACTGAACAGAATTAGAAAATGGTGAAAGTCGTGTCACTTCTTCATCTGAAGAAGAATCATGAGGTTCAATAAATTCCATGGATTTATTTCTTCCAACTGTCCAAGTTGACTGTTTATGACCTATTCGCGACCATCCTCGTTCCTGTGATTTTTAAATATATTGATATATTTATTACTCAAATCTTTGAAAATGTTAATTGAACCCTGATACACAATGCTAAGTCAACCTGTGCAATAATAAACTATATTTTTTCAAGATAAAAATTCACAAAATAACTAATTTTTTTAGAGAACACTTTATAATCTTTTAATTCATGATACATTATCTCAAAGCTATCTGTTGGTTTAACTTGACCTGTTTTATTTATTTTTGTAAAATTTGCATTGAAATACCTTTTTCTCTGGTAAAATGTACTTTGGCATTCCTTTAATAAACCAAGCACCGCTTTTTTTCCACATTTCTCTAGTTTCTGCGCATATTCGGCAAAGAAATTGTTTCTGATTGTTATTAGAACGTCTAACAATTTGTTGCACAGTTGTTTTATCTAATACTCCTTTTGTTGATGATGAACTTGAAAATGTGGAATTAAGGTCAGTAGTTTCTATACCACATTTTTGACATATATATTTCCGACAGTCCTTGCAAAGACTTGGCGTTGCACCCAACACAGCCCCAAACTTTTCACCGCAGAGAGCACAGGAACATACACAGTATGTACTATTGGAACAACGACTGCTACAGTTTCTTCTTTCATTCATTCTTGTCCCAGTAACAATGCAAACATTACGTTTCATGTTTTCTAATCTTTCTACTAATCTACCAATCCGTTCTTGTTCTGATAAATCTAGAGCTTCAGCTCTTTGAATGACCTAAAATATTAATAGTAATAAAATATTAGTAAAAAAAAGGTAAGTAGGTATTTTATTATTACTATAACTTTTAAAGTATTCTTCCATTTATTAACTGATATACTTACTTCTATGATTGCTTGTTGTTCATCTTCAGTTAAAACGAATGACTGTGCACAAGAATTTGAACCAGCAGCATAAGGATTAGAATAATTGCCCCATTTTGAGTCTAGAGAACCAGTCTTTACAGACCACCCTATGCGTAACCTAATTAGGTAACAATAGATTCATAGTATAATAAAAATTACTTTAAACATATCAACGATATTGACATTAATACAAATTTTGTATTATATATATACATTTACCTATTTATAAGATGCAAATATTTACTACTAATATAATCATTTATACTCACTTTGCTCTCAATGCCAAATGACGATCATTTGGACAAACCCATCTGGTTCCTCTACCTGGATCTTTTACTGGGATATCCATAATGTTCAAATTATTAAAATGTTTAGTTCATTTTAAATATATTATGAGCATTCTGTAAAAAAGATTCAAACATGATTATAAAATACATTATTAATTTAAAAAATGATAAAACTTAACTATTGAGCTATTACTGCTTCAAAATTATTTTTTCAGAAAAAGGAAATTTTTATTTAGTATAAAGTGTTATTAACAAGAAACTACCACTAATAATCATTTAAAATATTAAATCAATTAAAAACTTTTTTATATAAAATAAATGTATAATATGCGCTTGTATACGAATTTATGTTTATTTAAATAAACTGTGGTATTGAATTCGTTCTCCGGAAATTGTATATCGCAGATATACTTTGCGGCAAAAACATTTCCTTTTCTTCGCATGTTGGAATTTCTACCATCCATGCTATTCACAACTTCACGTTCCTCTCGTAGTATACTAGAGATCGGTTAAATTCTTACAATTTGTTCCGACATTCAGAAATATTTGGCCAATATTTCTGAATAACTGAACAGTTTCATATTTTTTAAAAATATTTTTTTATTGTATTAACAAAAAAGTAATTAAACAAAAAATAGTTTTTCATTTCATTTCAAAAATTTAATAATCCTTTTCCGATACGCATAGATTTTTTGTTCATTTACTATTTATAAAAAAGTTATTCCATAAAATTAATACTAGCAATGAATGATGATATAATAAATGTACTATAATAATTAATAGATTCGTTTTACGTATATTATTTTATAATTTTTTTAGAAAATGTTTACCATTAGTTTTCTAAGAGATCTTAATTAATAAATAATAAATTAGATATTTTTGACATTTTGTAATTTATAGTATTTCATTATTTTCTATTATTTCATGATAAACTCAATCTTTTTTATTGTATATCAATTATTTAAAAATAAACTACGCCACGCAAAATTAGATTACATATGTTATCAATAAAAAGTATAGAGAAGGAAACCGCTTTATATTTCCGGGACAAACACAGTTGTGTAATTCATTATAAATATGTATATGACAAATAACAAATTTTCGATTCAATATAATATTTTCGTTAATGTCTCTCCAAAAAAAGGGCGCAATTCGATAGAAGAGACTCCGTTTAAAATAAACGCGCACAAGTATACATTTTTACTTCTACATCATTTAAGTTGCTAAAAGGAGACTATCTATATTTGCATATAATCGATATTGCAACGGTTCTTGCGTCGACCCTTATTTTCTTACCAGGGGTTATAACTTTTATAGTTATAAAAACCGAAAAAGTAAATTCTAAATATAAAACGATATATTTTTAATACACATATACGTATATATCAACGATTAAAACATAGAGGAGTGAAAACGCATTATCGGAGCGAGAAAAACAAATATTCTCACTGGCAAAAATATCCCTTTGTTGAAATGGTCGTTAGTAAAACATATGCGTGTAAAAGTAATAAAGAAGACAGGATTCTATTATAGTACGTCTGTTGCGCTGGTAAAATAATGTCACGCGTGACGTTATTGTATTGTGTATACGTGGTCGTATAATTATTGGAAAAGGGAAAATGGATGGGAAAGCGGTAGCATATAAGGACGGGGGCGGAAGGGAGGGAGAGCTTTGGACGCGTGGCAATCGTACAGTAACTGAAAAAAAATGAGCGCGAAACTCCTACGTTGAAGGGCGATCAATCGAAACTTGTGACACGTACCATCATAACTCATGCATTGCATTGCAAACGTTTCAGCTAACAATATATACGTACATGTATAATATTTCTAGCAAAATATATCAATTAAATCAAATAATACATATACATTAATTAACGTATATAAGTTATTATTACTTCAAACACTTGTTACAAGGTTTATCGTAAAATAGAAAATCGAAATTTCAATTACATCAAAGTTAAGTTACAAAATCCTTGGGATTGCGATAGAGAATTACTATAATAGAAAATGAAAAATTTCTAGGAACATAAAAGAGACAGACATACGTTGCCTAATGCTTGTTGATACAAAACTGATCTCTATTAATAAACGTAATTAATTCATTAATCGGATAGATAATAAAATATAAAAGTTAAGGAGATGCTATTATTATAATTGTGTAAACGTTTGAAATAAAATTAAATAAATAATGAAGTTTACTTACGAGATTCGAAGAATTCCTTCCGTCATGTGAGCTTTAATTAAAAGGGTGAGCGGTCACCTTGAACCATAATTATTCAGTCTCAGGCAGTTCGACGGTGCGTCGAGGATATTGATATATCTTTGATTAATCCCGAAATAGTTCGCAGGATGATGAAGCGCGTGGAGAAACGGGACAAGCACCGAGGTATGGTTGCCACGCTATCAGCTAGCCGACAAGTGGGTGCTATGTATTATCGCAGAAACTGCCTACGGACTCCACTTCTCTTTCGATACGGGCGCAAGAGGGGTGCGTGCCATGCGTACGATTCACAGGGATGTATCTAGGAAATATGCTGGCGAGAATGTCCAGAGAGCATTTACACTATATTCGACACGATTAAATTAAACAAACTGCAGTACAGAGTTTCGTTTACATTTGAGCCAGTAATTACTAAAGTTTATTGATAGAACAGCACACGTTCTTTCCAGATCGTATCAAAGTTGTCTTTTACGAGAAAAGTATTTCAGGTAGATAAGTATTGCAAACAAAATTACTTATCGACAATTTTTTAACTATATTTTTAAATTAAACAATTGTTTGGTTTAAAATATCGTCGCTTATCAGCCCGTTCAATCATAAAAGTCTAGAATATATAGATAGGTTGTTGTTAAAAAGGTATAAGATCGATTTTAGTTATAACATTCTTAACGGTAAAACGTTGAAGCTTGTTTTCTTGTCCATTCCCAAAAAGCATTAAATGTTGTATCAACCTTTTTATTATTGATGTAGTATTTCATTTTGCGCATCTCTGACGAATTATAAACAAACAGTAAATTTATATTTATTAATAAAATGTCACATGTGTATATCAGTTAAATGAAATATAAAATAATTAATAGTATGTGTAGAATCAATATTTTGTATAAATACATTTTACGTTTTGAATATTGAATATTATAAATTGACACCAGTTAAAGATATTTAATATTACAAATATATGCCGGATTTTTGTATTGGATAAATATACATTAAAACTCGAGGGAATTTACGAAATCATGATCTAAAAAATGATTCTGAAGTATTAAAAAGTATTAAAAGTAAAAAATTTATGTTCAAATTCATAATTAAAATAATTGAAATGAAATTTTTAAGAAATTTGAAATTTCGAAGGAAACTAATTTGATTCGTGTGTATATAGACTTTGTATGTTTAATTTCTCATAAATTAGTTCAATTATAAGTCAATAATCGTAAATTTAATTAGAAGTATTGTATTGGGATAAATAGGTATCCTTGTCCTATATTGCAATTATTGACGTGCTATGCTTTGCGCCCGTTGCGTTGCTTGAAGCTTACATACTTACATATATCTATAGAAAATTAAAATAACTGAATCTAGTTAAGTTCATATTGCTCTAGATTGTAATATTAAATTCCAGTTAAGTCTAAGTGACTTAGTTCTCTTTTCTACTTCTAAAAACTAAGAAAAATGTACCTCAAGAATTACAGTTTCTTTTTATTTTTAAAAACGTTTAATTATCAAACAGAGAAACCTACTTTAAAATGTCAACAAGGACGTGAATAATTTATCAGTAAGAGAAATCTCATCATGCAATATATTAACTTATTTTGTACAATATATTAAAAATATTACATATGTATATTTTTTTACAAGAGTATACATCTCATATAAATAATATAATATCTGTATATTAAATTACTTCATATACATAGTTAAGAAAAATATCTATCAATGTAATGTAATGTTTCAAATGCTACTTCAACCATGATAAGAATAATAATCATCCATTCTAAACGAATATGATGACGGTCACTTAAATGTGAAGACAGAAGTCCAACAAGCTCTACACAGTGATTTATTTTCTCATTTATAACCTGTGATAATAAAAAAAATATATATGTACTTTGTTATTTTGGAAATTTTAAATATCCTTTACCAACACTAATTATATTTTTATAACTTACTTTTGTACGTTTTGTAATATTAAAATATGAACATGTTTGTTGATACAACGTTTCTAAGTCTTCTCTTTCCCAGTAGAAATCTGGAGTATCTAATAAATCTGAGCTTAAATTAATTGAATGTCTCAAAGCAAATAGTTCTCCTTGCTTCTTTAATACTTCCTGTTGACTTATTCTGAGTTTTTTACCCAATTTCAAATCCTTGGTAACAAATTCTATAGAATCTATATAATTATCTAAAGACGCTTCCCATATACCTAATTTCACTGACTGGGCCATTGCATTTGAAAATGTATATTTATCTAAATTTGTTGCAGATAATGATATCATTATATTTCCATTGCTTATATGACTTCGTTTGCTACAGAAAATTGCAAAAAATAAGGTATATAAATTTTTACAGAAAAAAGTGTCTTATAATACGAAACAAATGTTTTATGACATAAAATTTTAAAGCTTATAAGTTCCTTTACCCACTATCTGCATAAGTGTATGTCATTGTTTCTCTTTCTAACTGAACAGTAGACTCTGCATAAGGATTATCTTCATATTTCTTTAAAAAATTGACTATATTGCCATATTCAAGTTCAGAAATATTCCACATCACTACAGTGCCTTCTCGAAAGAAGAAGACTTCTCTTGGTTCAAATTCTATTTCATACCTTGCCGTTGCATGTATAACATCTGGAAAAGCTGTAAACACAATCTAAATACAGCACAACAATATTCTACACAATGACAATAAATAACACTGCAGTATAAAATATAATTAAGACAAGAAAGAAACAAGGAAAAAAAATTTCAAAAATATTTTTAGAGTTTGTTTTCATAATAATAATATAGTTACGTATATTATTTCATAACTTGCAGATTTTTTTATAAAAAATAGAAAATTAATATGTAACATACTTTTCATATGTTTTATACATAGAATCAGAGATAGCTTAATACTACATATCTTTTAAATATATATCAATAAAGTTTGTTTTGTTACCTGCAGTCTATAATTGTGTTATATATTTTCATATGTACTAAAAATAATATTTTTGTAATGATTTCTTCAAAATTTAAGAAATTTATGTACATGCTTCAAAATAAATTCAAAAATATTTTAATACACAAAAAGATATTCAATGATTATTAATTTATAATCAATAAATTTTAATATATTTTTAAAAGATATTAACAAAGAAGAATAACTTACAAACTATATATATATTCATTTTTATTGCATAAATATACTATATATTTCATATATAGATTAGAAAAAAGAAGTAAAAATTGAATTTTTTTTTTCAGTTTTAACTATGAGCAAAGAAAAATACATTGCTATTCATTACATAGGAATGCCATAAATTAATTAAAGATGATCGTGACTTACAACATTCAGTTAAAATATAATATGTTTATAAAAACATTTTTAAGTATATAAATTTCCTAATCTACTAAATATGGACTATCACATGCACCTAATCCTGTTGCTACACCACCTTCGTTAGCAGTAGCTAACTTTGTTCTCAACATATGACCAGCTTGTTTATTAACACGTACATTATTCTCATCAGCAATAATAGTACCAAATATTCCTAATTCAGAAACTAGTTCTTGTAGTTTTATGTTTGCATTGTCATCTGGTCTAATCATGTAACTTCTATGAATTGGAGGATGAATTTTATCCATAAGAATCCAAGCTACCCTATCTTGTTTATGTTTTACAGACTCTAAAAAGGATTTTATATCTAATCCATATTTATTATTACAACCTCCTTCTCGTTGAGGTTTCAGTACAAATCGATCTGGATCAGCAATCCCCATTTCTATAGCAGCGTTTCCATGTTCATTAAAATCTAATGCATGGAGTTCTGTACAAAATAATACAATACAATACTTTTGTCGACACAATTGAATACCATTCGTATCATAAAAACAATTCACTTACCAGTGAATATTTCTTTAATTTCAGCACATATCTTTTCATTTTTCAAAAATTTATTAATTATACCAGGCTTTGCAAGAGCCTGCTGAACTTTTTTTGTTCCTGCTAAATGATACTGAATAGTAGGACATTTAATTGCTAAAGATCTTTCTATTAGTAATCTTACTTCCCATTCTTTTCTTGTATGATATTGTCCAGGCTCATATCCACATCTATAATATACTACAGCTATGATATAATTATCTACTATCAATTCCTTATTAGAACCCAATCTTGCAGTAGTAGCTAACTGCGTTAAATTCCGACGAATGACTTTGATATTTGGATTTTGCTCTCTAATCTCAAATTCATGAAAAAGTTGATCACAAATATTATATGTAATGTCTTCAATAACAAATAAAATTACTGCTCTGAAAAGAATTATATATAACAATTATTTAAATCGTAAATAATTTCTTTGTGTTTTTATATTAATTTTTACAATATTTATATTTTTAATATTTTTATCTTTAAAATGCAATTAAGTGAATGTACCGTCTATCACCATACATATTCCATGCTTCTATTATACTTGAACATATAACTTGTAATGCATCATTTTTAGGCAGATCTTTTATTTTTTCATGATAATCAAGTTCTCTTAATACATATTTGTGTAACTTTGTTGCAGCTGGCCCCAACCAACCAAAACCACAAGCAATTGTATTTATTTCAACTTGTTTCCAACCACAGTATGGAATACAGGTATTGTTACAGTCTTTTGTATGACAGTTTGTCTCTAACATTAAATCAGAACGTAAAATACCCAGAGATATTTTCTGTGCTGATCCTCCTTCATTGTTTATAATTTCACATATTTTAAATAACTCTTTAGTGAAACTATCAACTTTTATTATTTCTTCTAAAGTTTCTTTTAAAAAGTTATAGTCCTGAGCAACCCTATGTATCAATAAGTTTAATTTTGGTTGAATCTGACAAGCGTTCTCAAATTCTTTCCTAGGAAATGGGGATGGTATTAATATGAACGGTGCAAATTGTAGCGTATTCTTATTAAAATTTGTTTTTGATCTCATGCACATTCCATGCATAAGTGCCCAATTTTTGGCCTTTGCTATTAACTCTTCTAATTCTTTTTCCAAAATAGGTAAATAATATATTGAGTCCATATTAGAACCTTTTTTGTTGTGAATTTGAAGTAACCTTTCAAAGTGTAGACTTTACTGAATTTCTGAAATCTGAATTATTATTGTATTTAAATCTTTACAGTTTTTAGAAATGAAGGTTCAAGCTGTATTAAAATATTTTGTGAAATGTATTTTTAATATTTGAAACTATAAATATTAAAATAGAATAGAAAATGCTTGTTATATGTATAAACAATTAAGAATATAACACAAAACTGATTAATAACTATCATCGAATTGCGTCATATTATTTTTATCTTATTTTATAAAACTCACTTTTTTCATAAAATTTACATCAATCATACTTTTACATCAAACATTTAGTTGAATGAAGTAATGAATTTTCGTTGAGAACATTAGATGGGGTATGTTGCTTCACTATCGCCATAGAAAAAAAAGTATAATGATAAACACATACTTACAGTGAGTAATTATAAATTAAAATTTTAGATCTTGTTAATAAAGTTTTTATTCTATTCTTCTTTTCAAAACACTAACAAGCAGTTAGAAATCTGAACCAATATATACGAGATAACCTTACTATTAAATGGTTTTAATATAGTTCAGATAATTAAAGAAATAAATAATTAATTTTTCGTCATTTTCTAAATTGAATTTATATCATAAAACGTATTCTTATTGTAGATAACACAATGTTATGTAATGTTTAGTTCATTCCTATACACAACGACCTCCCTAAGAATGTTTCCAAGATAACACATTGGTTATGTTCTAACTCAAATTTAAAAAAAAAAAAACAGTTCTACTCACTAATAATCTGAATTGAACTTATTCTTATTTTGTTTTATCTGAAGATTTTATTTTCTCTTAACTGTGAATATGTTAAATGAAACATAAGATGGTTTTAATAGTTTAAGATATATTCTATGAATTTTCAAAATTTAGGTGTAAAACATTTATATAAGTATTTGTAAAATATATTAGGTATTTACAGTCATAATATAGAAACTGAAGTAAAATATTTACTTTATAAGCAATACTCTTGTTAGCAATAATAAAAGGAATTTCATAGAAAAAAAATGGATAAACTCTTTATAAAATTGTAACTTTTTAATTATTATATTTAACATTTTAGTTAAATAACATGCATTTGTTTAAATTGTCTTCTTGTCTTAAATAGCAATGATCATGCATAAATTATATGTATAGCTTAATTATAAAAATGTTATACTTACAAGTGATTGACGTAGTTATTGTGTCAGGTATATACAAATTTTCTTCGGAAAGGCCTCGCATTAAATCTTCAAGGTTATATTCTTCTGCAGAAGCCAATGCTTTTACATTCCATTTCTGTAAATGAATATTGTTAATTTCAAAAATAAAGCAATTATTTAACTTCTTTTATGAGATAAATAAATTTTATGTAATTCCTTAATTACTTACTCCAATAGTTTCTCCATCTTTTGAGAAAGGCCTTTTCTTGGGTCTTTTCTTCAATTGAAGAGAAGAATAAGCAATGTCAGTAGTATTTTTAATAACTTTGGTGTTAGATTCATTTATCTTACACTCACTTAGTAATTTATTACTAACATGTAACAAATTACAGTTTAAATTCAATTTTGTAACTCGTATGGGTTTTATCATGAATTTATTACATGGTATTAAAGCAGTTGAAAATTTTCTACAATTATTAATGTTGCTTTTCCAGTGCAATAAAATGCATCTTTGAATTGCCGAGAAATTCATCTCATTTAATATTACATTTGACCAATTTGTATGCAAGTATTAATTACAAAAAGATGTTGCAAGTAAATATTTATATATTCAAAACATATATGTATCTTCTATCAATGAATTTTTGTATTCTATACACAAATCTCGATCATAACAAGACATATAGATAAGTAAGTCTTTCAGAAAAAGTGGATTGTTTGCAATGCTATTGGGCTGCCGTAAAACTAGATATGACAGAGGGAAACGTGAATTTTATTTGAATTTGTATAGAGATTCAAGAGTTATAGCACAGCACAGACGAGGTATAGGATAGATGTAACATGTAATGTAAAATTTTGTCACACATTCTTAGGAGTAGTAGCACCCCTTACCATTTTCATGTCACGCTCTGTCATACCGACTAAGGCTGGTTTTGCATGATAGCGCTATAGTGAATGAGAATCAAAAATATTCAAATTTTAAATGATAATCAGTATAGTGTTGTCAATATAAAAAATTCTTTATTCGTTGAATTAACTGTCGCGACGTGATGTTTTAGCAGTAAAATAATGTAATAACTTAGAACAATGATTGACAGAAATTCTGACACAGTTGAACAAAACGGAGAATAATTTTAACATTGTTCACTTGTAATTATAGACACAATATAGAACAATCAAATAAACGATATCAGTACATAACATATAAACGGATTTCAGTAGTCTAGTTTTTACAAAAAATAAAAAATTTAGAACAGGCTTGATTGTTTGCATTTATTTAAAAATATCAGAAAGAATTCGTAAATATATATTTTTAATAATAATATTATCAGATATTAAAATTTTATGTGTAAAATAATATGAATAAATTTTTCATAATTAAAGAAGACTTGTATTTTGATATTTGAATGAATTCTGTATATGTGAATGAAAAAACTGTGATCTTGATCACATTTACTATTAAAAGCTTATTGAAGTTACAAATTGAATAATAAGTTATTGGTAAACAATAACCTGTTAGGAATGAATAAAATATTTAGTACGTATTTTCATACAAAAGAGAAATAAAAATGTTTCGTGTCCATGTAGCAAATTGTTAACAATATATTGTGAAACGGATGAAGCTCAAATTTTTCTACATTTTCAGAATATGTGTGAAATATACATGAGTCCATTCAAAGCAATTTAAATATTTTAAAAGTAAAACTTCGGTACGTCGATTGTGTATAAGAAACAAAGAATGTCGTCAAGATTAACAAATAAAAAACGTATACAGGTTTTTCGACCTCTAATGACAAGCTATCAAGCTGTCATGTAAACTGGCATAGTGTATGCAGATGTGGATAAAATTCACTTTAGTGGAACCTGCGGCTTTTGCAAATGAATATTTGCAAATGAATAAATTCACCGATGGGTCGATCTGCCAGGTCCACACGACCAAGAAGGGGGAGGTTTTCTCACTGCTTACGAAAAGTATCTTTCCCATACCACTGTTTTCCAAATTTCTTTTTTAATTGAACATTCATAGAACTGCTACATACACAGCCTTGGACAGCTCCTTGTATGGAGGTAGTGGGGCAATGTTAATTTCTAGTTACTAACGTAAGGAGAGTAAGTTACTCTGCGTTGTCACGAGACCCTGAAAGGAATGCGGGTCTCATTGGCCAGCTTTCATCTTTTCTCATCTCATTTTCAATACTAATCATACAACATTCTATATATACCTACTTTATATGCTTTCGAAAATCCCTAAAAAAATTAATGAGTGTATTCATATCTGACGTTTCAGTCACTAGCAAGCATCGAAGAAAGGAATGTTTATCTCATTTCATGAAATTTTTAAGTGATGCACTTTTATGTATCATAAATGGTATTTATATATGCAGTGACAAATGTGAAATTTTTTTTTTTTATTTTAGAAAAGCTTCTTTAAACGATAATAAATAATAAATGAACAATTTTTATGAGAATGTAAATGTTATTCTTATGTATGCATAAGATGCGTAAAATGTAAGTAAACCACAAAATGTAACAAAATGTATGAATATACTATAATGGTTATAAATTGCTAATCTTATGAATTGCTTAGTTTAATTTGTTTCATGTTTTTATTATATCTAGAAGTCACAAATTATGTATTAACATTTAATCTTTTCTGCAGAATATTGTAGTATGTTTTAAGAAAATACTAATAAAATGGATGAAAGAACAGTGGTAGGAGGTATCCCACTTGAATGTCTAACTGGGGAACCAGCAGCAATTTGGTCTGGTTGGCGTACATTAGGAGACAGAGAATTGGTTAGAGAAGCATCTGCGAAAGGCACTCATATAAATCTTGCACATAAATGTATAGCCTATAGACGAAATTATTCTATTTCGAATGCTCAGGATTATTTTAATAAAGAAGTGGAAGTATGGATTACAGAGCTCTTAAATAAGCATCAAATTTATAGAGCTTCTCATATTTTAAAAAACATGGTACATTAAGTTCAAATTATAAATTTATAACACTTGTTATTTTTAATTGTAACATGTCTTTTTTTATGGTAGAAAAGAAATCCAGAGGAATATATACTTGATGTTTGTATAAATTGCAAAGATTCAGCTTTGAGGAATTATTTGTCAGAATATCTAATAAATATTTCACACTTTAAAACCGAGCATTTGGATTCATGGAATATAATAAAATGTATTATACAATTTGAACAGAAATATATGTAAGTTCCTTTATAAATATTAGTTTCAGTTATATATGAAACTAATGAATAAGTTTTTTTAGGATACCAGATGGCTTAAGCTCATCATTATGTATAGAAAATATTATAAAATTGCCAGAAAATATAAAACAAGCATTATGTACAGAACTGTATTTTTCTGTAAATGAACATAATCTTTTAAAACATGTAAATAGTATTGTGTTATGGGATTATTTGTTGGCAAATAATAAACTTGAAATTATTAAATTTTGGATTGATACACATTACTGTGGTAATGAAATTGAACAGTCAAATGAGATTACTCAAGAACAGAGATCTTTATTTGCTACTCTGAATATTGTAACTGACATGTATGAAAATATTGATTCTTCAAATGCAAGTAATCTTGTGAAAGATTTGATTAAGAATCATCTTTGTAGGTGTGTATTTTTTTTACAGTAAACTGATTTATAGATATCAAATATATGTCTACCTATATGTTTGTTTTTTAATCATTTGTATAAATGTACCAGGTATGGAATATTTATACACAAAGAAAAGCAAGATATAAAATTAATGCTAGCGCGCATCTTTGGCAGTGCAATGACACTATCACAATTTAATACAGTACTCTCGCATAAAACATGTAATATTAATAAGACTGAATTTTTTAAAACTGTTGATAAGGAATTGTGTTTTGCTCGTTGCTTAAATGAAATTCACACTCAATTGGATAAAAATAAGATAGTAAAACTCTTTGATGTATTAACAAAAATGTGTAATAGTGAAGAACAATTTGAAGACACTTTGATAGAAGGCCTGTTTGAAACAATTTATTATCTTACGGATGATGTAAATGAATTTTTGAAACACAATTATTTAATAGTTTTAATACTGATATTTTCACATTTATCTAGAGAAAATGTAACAAACAATCGTAGCATAAAAATTGAAATGAATAAAAATGTACTTGAAAATATATTTATAAGTAAAGACAATTTACAACTAGGCACTTATAACATTTCCAATGAAGTTCTGCAAAGTACATTAAAGCATATGCCAATTTTTCAATACATTCTTGAAAATAAATCCAAAAACGAAATCACAATATATGAATTATTAGATGATTACAAAAATTTAAATGTGAAGCAATTATTTAAGTGGCGCTTTAATAATGAACCAATGCCTCATTTCTCTAATGAAACACTTGTTAAAAAGTATGGACATTCAGAAGCATTAACATATGAATATTATTTAAAAGAAGCTCGTCCAAACATGGCAGTACTTAGCTTGAAACATTCTCAAGGAAAACTAGTAAACAGTATATCTTCTACAAGGTAAAAGTGATCATATTGTAATACTTTCATGATTTCAAAAATATTTACTTAAGATAGTTTAATTTTAGAAAATGCAAAGCAAGTCTTTATGCGCACATTCTTGCGTTACGGAATGTAGATAAACCAGAAGTAGTTTGCAGTTGCATTTCTTTTATTGAAATGCTAGGCGTTAATTCAGAAAATTTAAGACTTCATGTAACAGCAGCAAACTATGTACAAAAAGAGATCAACGTATCTATCGGTAATGTCATTCATTTTTTTTTCAAAAAATGCAAAGTACTTACGTATATTTTTTAAGTATCTTATTCTTTAAATTATAGGAAATTTATTGGAGAATGTAATATACAAAAATGAAAATGATCTAAATACTGTAATGTCCTATCTTGAAAATAGCTTTAAGAAGAACATCCGTGAAAATTTAGTTGAAAATAGCCAACAGTTTGTAAACATTTTAAAAATATGGGATGTGATTGTACGATTTGCGAAAATTCACAATTTTTCTTTACCAACGTGTTTATTAAAATCTTTAGCAAGACAGAATCAGTGGTTTGAATTTCTTTTAGTTTGCCAGACTTTCTCTTATCCTTTGAACCAGGTACTAATTTTATATTTCACTTACCTTAAATACTGTATTTAAAGAAATAAGAATATATTATTATTTTAGGTACTAGATAATGCCAAATATTTTGAAGACATGATTATAAAGGAACACCTGTTAACTTGTTTAAACAATGCTCAACTTATAAAATCACAATCAGCTATTCACAGCGATCAAAAAATAAAGTCACGAGACGTTAGACAATCATTATATTACAAAATTGGGGTTAAGCAAAGTGTAAGTGACAAGCATTACTTGCACATAATAAATAGAGAATTTCAAAAATTACAGTGCACTTTTATGACACAGGGATCTGCAATTTCTGGTTCATTAACATCTACAGATTCTACAAGTACCTCTGATTCTTGTAGCACATATGAATATCCGATACATGATAGTGTTTGTACATTGGATGATGATTTATGGTTGATTATTCTGAAATGTCATCAAAGTCCAGATCCTCCTGGTGCACTGATAAACGCATCGTATCTGACATCAAGATCATTCCTTACAGTTCTAGCAACTTGTTATGAAGTACTTTGCCCTTTTTTACTCACGTTCATAATATATCTATACATATTTACTTTATTAACTTTACTAATAAAAATCTCTATTAGCCATCATCAACAGCAGCATATTCTTACTCATGGATGATAATATCAACGGCTGATAAAAGTATTATTTCTGATTATAAAAGCTGTTTAGAACAACAAATATGGTCAGCAAATCAAGTTTTTAATTTATTGGATAAAATGGTGATACATGGATTCATTAGTACTCTCAACAGAGCTTACAAAATATTTATGCCTGTATGTATATCTTATATATTACCATAACATTATAAAATACTTAATTTTATTATGTTGTAGGAAAGTGTCTTCAATGCATTTTTTGAATTTCTGGAACAGTGTACACTTTATGGAGAATTTCAAGAATCTCAACAATATTTATTAAAATTCAAAACTCAGTGTTTAAATCTCAAATGCAATGTACGTTTTAAATACAATTAAAATATTTCATTTAGATATTTTTATAAAATAACAAGGTATTGAAATTACAGAGGGTGATAGATTGGAATTGTTCAGATGACTCATACTTAAACAATTTATATTGGGTTACAATTGTCGCTGTTAAGTGTATTATTGCAACACTTGCATACGGTCTTAGGAGCACATATTTACAAATTAAATTTCTTGAGACATTGATAAAATGTAATTTTTCTGCAGATTGTCAAGGTGCTGTAAACTTATGAACATTAATATATAAATAACTTCGGTTTTTCGTGACAGGAAACATCCAATTCGTAATGAATTTTTCATAAATTACAGTTTACGTTCCAAATTTTCACCGATTTTTAGAAATTATAAAAATTCTTCAAAAGACAAACATTATATTTAATTTCGCGAATTTTACGATGTCAGATGATTTATACAATTTTAATACGGAAATTCGGAAGTGCATTGATGATTTATTGAGAATGACAAATTATGATAGTGCGTTAGAATTATCAAACGCTGCAGGTCTAAATTCATCAGGTATAATATTAGCTCAGGTACGATATTACAACTACTTAACTGATATTTATAATATCATGTTTTTAATAAAATAATATTTCTAGTATCGAAATAAATTTAAACATTATATAGAAAAGAAGGACAAAATTGAAAGTGAATTTTGGATTAAATGTGCGCAAAATTTTGAGAAATACAAAGTTTCACCTGAAAAAATGGTTGAATTTTTTATTAAGTGTGCTGAGAAAGTTGCTTCTCATCAAGAAAGGTAAATCTTTTAAATAGCTCAAAACTTCTTACAAGTATTGAACAACCAATAAATATATTTTACAGATATGAAATATTACGTTTAGCTTTTGAGATATTAAAAAATGTTCAAATAGAACAACAGACTATTGACACATTAGAAATGGCAATGTGGAAATCGTGTATATTAGCAGATCCCGAAAACATACAATTGGGAAGTGGACCTTACATTTTCAATAAATTGAAAACAGAATTATTATCAGGACTAGATGAATTGAAATTTAGTTGTGCATTAAATGAACCATCTGAAAAGAATGCTGCTGAGAAATTAATTAATAAACTAATCGATTTAAATAGATTAGACACTGCATTAAGAATTAGTACCATTTTTAATTACAAGCATAAGGTTTGTTATAATAAATAATAGTTACATATAGTAATAAATTCTTACTTAGCATTCATTTAAAATATTTTTTTATACATAGGATTTACAAATTTTAATCCTATGTTTGAGCTTGGCAGAAGGTGAAATAACACCAAATGATTTAACTTTTGAACAGAAAAGTCTTTTGAAGGATTTAAATAAGAATAAACAAAATTACGGCGCCTTAAAAAATTGTGGTTTATCCAGATTATCTTCTTCTTCTTGTAAGCTTCTTATTATAATAAATTAATCAACATTTGTTTAATACATATACCTTTTTTCTAGTGACTACTTTAACAAACTTAAGTGAAATAGACAAAATAAAGGATGCAAATATTCACAAAGCACAAATAGAATGCTTATCAATTTTACAAATATTACTCAAAAGCTTGGAACATGGACAAGATATATGTCTGAGAATTGTATTATGTTATAGACTGGCTGTACAACTAGAAAAAAGTTATCATTTTTTATTAATACTAAATGATCCTTTTCAATTTTTACAAGAAATTGCGGAGAGTAACATTGAAAATAAATCAGAAGTATTTAATAATATAATTACTGCATACAAAATAAATGGTGATACCATTGCAACATTCTTGGCTAAACATATCACAGTAAATATTGAACGTGCTATAAAAGGTACATAGCGACATAGACAAAAAATTTTATATAAATATACTATAAATTTTTATCTATCACAGATGGTGAAGAAGATAATATTTGTCTTTGGGGTTATTCTTTAAACACAAATTTTCGTATAATTATGGAATTATGCAATGATGTCTCACTTCTTGGTTGTCAACTTTTGAAAATGGCAAACAAATTACTTAGACATTTTCATTGTGAAAAAAGTAATGATAGTACACTGAAATATAAGTATATCACCATGTTATTCATATTTGTGACATAACTTTTTTAATTTTTTTTTAGTGTCCATGTTAAAGACAATTGTAGAATTACTGATAAGATCTCATGATTGTTTTACAACTTCTTGCAATATGGAAGGAATAGCATCAATACTACGAAAATGCCAGAATCTTGCTAATATTCTGCAAAATCATAAACTGTGGACATTATTGGTATATCATTATTGTACTATTGTATCTTTATTACAAGATTAATTACTTATAATATTCGATTACTGTGTAATAGTATATTATATCAATTTAGGTGCGACTTGTAACGGGCGTCGGTCGTTTTACAGAAATGAATTACATATTTCAAATTTTAAAAGAAAATCATCAATTTGAATGTTTACTTGGAAAAGGATTGGACAAGGTTGGTAACATTCTAATGTTATAATATTAAATATAAATGTTTAATAAAATGAAGTTCGAACTGAGTTGCAGGTATCTGGATTAAAAACAGCACTTTTGGAGTTTTTAAAACGTTATTGTCCAAACAATAAGGATCTTTTCACTCTCGTAGCATCACACTTTCAATTGTACCATGAAATGGCCCTTATGTGGGAAAATGAAGCTAAAGATATAATCAATAAATTAATATTAGATGCAACAAAGGATCACAGTAAACTGCAAAATGCTGCTCAACATGAAATAAAGTTAACTAAAACAGAATATGTTTTGGAGCAACTACAGTTAGCCATTTCCAGTTTCACTCATGCAACACAACATTATTTGCAGGTACATTATAAACATTACTATATGAAAAAATAATTATATGTGTTAGCGAATTAATAATATATATTTACACAGGACAAAAAATTAAATCTTGCTACTTGGTGTTCGAATCAAGCACAATTAGTTGCTTTTCAACTTTCACTTTTTAATATAGTGTCTAATAATCAACAAGTAATCTGTATTCTTAATTTAAAATCTGAAGATGTCGATAAAATATTATGTCATACTTTAAATTTCTCTCAAGCTCTTATCGTTATACACGCGTACAATTGTCACGTGGATTGGGCTAATCTAATATATAATCATTGTATATTAAATGGAGAAACAAAATATTTAAAGGATTTTATAGCTTCAAAAACATTAACTTCTAGTCTAGTGGAAGATTGTGCGCGTAGGTATGTTAATTGTAATATAAAATATTATTTTTAAGATACATTATTAAATATAATAATATATCTACAATTCAATATATTTTAATACAGATATCGATTGGAAAAAGGCATTACTCATACAATGACCGACAATATGAAAATGTTGATATCTGAATTATCAGATGTGGAATGTAAATATATGTTAGCAAGCCAGTTGGGATTTAAAAATATTGTGGAATCAATGCTCAATAATCCTATGATTGTGGCATACCTCAAAGATACTGTTTGGAAAAAAAGTTATAATATTACCTGAATATTTCATTTTTCCATAACAACACTCTCTTTATATAGAATTTAAATAAATTGAACTTCCCAAATATACATACACATGTCAAAAAGTTTTCTTCAACAAATAAGTGTTATAAATGTGTATGTTTTCTTATTTTTACATAAATAAATATTTTTCTATATTATAATGTGTGTTTTGAGTTTACTTATAATATATTGTTCAATATTAACACATATATTATCACTATATATACATATATTTTCATTTATTTAAAAAGAAATCTAGAAATCTACCTCTTATACTTCATGCAATAGATGAAATAACTGTTTTCAAGTGAAATTATGACACACGAAAATATAAAATTAAAAAAGTACGATTGGCGTATTAAGTCAGATAAAGTAGCGGTTTCTAAATTGGATGCTTATATTAGAAAGTACGAAACAAATTTTGAAAAAATATCAAAATTTAATGACTTATCAAAAAAACAGCTAAAATTATTAAAACTGGCACGTGAATTAACAAAATCTATTGAGAAAGAGAAGGCGTACAAACAACAAGGTATAGATAGATTCATGAATTTTATGAGTCTAATTTTAGAACTATAAAATTCTTCTGTTCGTGTTACAGCATTTGAAATATTGAAAATATCAAATAACTCAATAAAGGAAACAATATTTAAGTTACAAGATTCAATGAAAATGTATAAGGAAAATGTAAACTCAGAAATCGTGAAGCTGAATAACTTGAATACAGATCGACTTTTAAAGATTAACTATATATATACATAATTAATGAATGCCACATTATTAATACTTTACTGTCAATATTCTGCAAAAAATGTCCATTCCGTTTTAATCTAAAATGTACCAAAACATAAAAGGAAGGATATATATAATATTGAATATTTTATTAATTTCGTCACATCAATCTCTAAAATTTTATAGAAGTAATATTACATTTAAGTTATAAAGTTAATTGACATTTTTTTATCTTATTTCACTATAAAGCAATGTTACTTGCATTGCAATACAAATAACATTACCAAATATTTACAAAAAGTGACTTAAAATTATATAAATGGTAATTAAAGATAACATCAAATACAATGTATTGAAATACATGTATACAAAAATTATTTAATTCAATATAAACTGTCAATATAAACTGTAACTGAAACTATGTTATAAATTTAATGCATTTGGTCGACGTTTTAGGCAATTCGTGTTTACATCATACATATCAATTTTTCTCTTTACATTTTCTGTTTCTAATAACGGTTTATTTAATTCTCTCTGCAAATTTTCGGCCATATGAAAATCGCAATGTTCATTGTATTTCGATAAAACTATCATCTGATAACACTGTAAGCATTGTTTTAAAGGAACATCTGTGACATTAGATGGATCTTTTTTTATTAGGAAATTATATATACTATTACCATTTTTCTCTTTAGAAGTATTATTTTTTGATTTATTTTTTAGCTTTGAATGTTTCAATAAACTTTCTTTAGTAATGTCCTTCTTAGTCTGTGCTTTTATATATAGCTTTGCTTCTTCTTGTAGGTTCATAGGTAATAAAGCAACTACCTTAGGGTCAATATCATTTAAATTAGGAAATATTTCTTGTATTTTAATAATATTTTGTTCGTTATTAACATTATTATTCTCATGTATATGTATACTAGAGGAAGGTTGCACCATTTCAACTGCAGTACTCTGCTTTAATCGAACAGTGATACTTTCTTTATTAGAAACAATATCGCCATCTGTCTTAAAATTTTTATTTCTATCATTCATATGTGTTTCCTTTTTGGAAATATTAAAATCATTTTCAGATTCAACTTTTCCCGCATTATTTTTATTTAAATTATCATCTCCAGCATCCATATCTTTGTTCTCATTTAATTCAATTAATGCAGTTTCAGATATATACGCATCTTTCAACTTATCTTCTCTTGAATTAAAAACATTCACGAAGAAAGATTCTTTAAATTCATTCTGATTTATGGCCTCATTTAAATCTGAATTAATTATTTTGCTTTCAGAAAACGGTTTTTTCTTGCTTCGTTTATTCAATGAACTAATTAAATTACTTAATTTTCTAGAAGTAGGCGATGAATCTGTTTTTATTTTAGAAATTTGTTCATTTAATTTCACGTTAGTTTTCAAATTTTGTGTAACATTCGTTGTTCTACTATTTGATGCATTTTTCATTTCAATGGTATTATTCGTGGATTGAATACACTCGATTTTTGAAATTTCTGTTTGAGTACACGTTTTTCCTTGGTGATCCGAGTTTCCTACTTTAAAAAAGTTCCTGAAATTTTCTCTACCCTTAGCTTGTATAAATTTACCAGCCGATACTCCTAAATATGCAATTGGACATTGCGTGGATTTGGATACAATATCTACACAACAAGCTGCCATTTTTTCTGGCTTGTAGGAATTTAAAGTACATGAACGAGATTGAGATACAGTTGTTTTATTGTGATAATAGTGATAACATATCGTGAGCAATGTTGCTCGTCGTTCATTCTCCTCGCGATCTTGTTCAAGACGTTCACAAACTTCAGCTGATAATTCACCAGCCCAATGTTTTAACTGCGAACAAAACTATGACTTTCAAATTCATATATATATGCATTTCATATACTTTATTTTATATTTTATTTTTTAACTTACAACATCTAATGAAGTTATAGCTTGCCTCCCTGGAAATTTTTTACATGCACCAATTGATTTTGTCACAAGACGCATAGTAACAGGTTCATTGTCTATACCTCGTGCAATATTGTATAACCATAATCTATACAAACATATTTATTATCTTAATATTAGTTGGTAATACTAAAAAAAGAAGATATGAAACAACGTACCCTGTTTTTTCATCAAAACGTTTCTGTAAATGTTGCAATGAATATTTCAATAAGTCACCCATAACATTACAATTAAGTGATTCAACGACAACATCTCCAAATTTTCCACCAAGATTCCTAACTTTTTTAATAGGTAATGTAGAATAAAGTGTTGATACAGAAGTTGGTGGTAATATTGTTTGTCGATTTGGTTTATGCAATCCACATGCTAATTTAGCCAATATCTAAGAACATGATACACATTTCACAAATTTATTTAATATATAAAACACTATTATATTGTCTTACTTTATTTTGTGCTATGCCAGCAGAACATTTAAATCCTGTCTTTGCAAATATATCAGCTCTTAACTCTTCAACTATTATACCAGCTATAGCAAGTTTTTGAGCTTGTACATCTTCCAATTCTTCAAAAATGTTTGAAATCCATCTTTTTGTACCTTTTAGTCCTTTTAAGATTATATAATATAATTAAATCGAATAATAATTCTGCTTTATAATAATCATTCCTTTACCTCCATCATTTTTTCCAATTTCTGAATATCCCACAACAAATGTATTATAAAGCTGTGTTATTAATACTTCTGGAATAATAGAGTTTGTAGATATTCTTTTATCAACAATGTCTGTAATATCTAAATATGCTTCGTCTACACTAGCTCGTTCTATTACATTGCAATGTTTTCTTATAACATCAATAACGTCACGACCAGCAATTCTATATCTATTTAAATGATTATAAATTTAAAAGATAAACACATTAAACACATTCAATAAAAGTTTCAGAAATTCTTTGTTAAACCTTGATGTGTCTGCTTTCCCACGAAGACATGGCACACTTGCTAAAATTAAATCTGGACATTTTTCTTTAGCTTCTTCGCCCCTCATGTGTCTTGTAATACCAAATTCTCTTGCTTCATAGTTAACTGCAATTATTCTAATATAAAATATATTAGTACTTTGCTTGTTTTCTGGCCTTAGAGAACTAAAAGTTAAATAATACGATTATAATGTATATATTGATTATAGAATTTTACCCTCCCCGCTGCCATTGATTATATTGTACAACAGCAAGTGGTTTTCCATCATATTCTGGTTGAAGTTTTGTTTCCACTTGACAGAAAAAACAATCCATATCAATCAAAACAACAATTCTATTGTCGTTTAAATTTGCCATTGTGAAATTAATCCATACTTCAACTTGAGACAGTAGGTTACAAGTATTTTTGATAATCTTCCAATTCTATTTATGTGAGTATTTTTATTTTTAATAATATTTCTACTTTTATTTTTCGAAACATCAGTTACATCCTACTAAACGGACACTGTTACAAATATAAAACTAATTCATAATGAAATAAATACATATTAGTAAACAAATAAAAACTGTAGCTCGCGGTTTTTTTAAGTGGCCACAAAATTCTGACTTGTAACTAGTTTGCCGTTCCTAAAGTTATTTTATCGCGTAAAATTAAACTATATAATAAGCAGAGACATCTTTAATCATTGCTACCACTATGTAGTAACTTCACCTATCAGCAGTGAAAGAGAAAAATTTCGCATTAACCAAATCGAAGTGTGAGAAATCGTCACAATCGATAATATAATAAATAAAAAGTAAAAATTAATTATTTTCACAAATGTTTTTTCAAATACGCTTCATTCGATTTATTATATGTTTTACACGTATCAGATGCTAAATTTAACAACATCGATTATTTTATGAATTATTGAAAATACAGTTTACAGATATCTGTCAAGTTTTGGAACACTTAAATTGCTACAAATACAACATAAA
Source organism: Nomia melanderi (assembly GCF_051020985.1). Lineage (NCBI taxonomy): Eukaryota > Metazoa > Arthropoda > Insecta > Hymenoptera > Halictidae > Nomia > Nomia melanderi. The sequence continues at coordinate 6,389,161 of NC_135004.1, read as the reverse complement.
CGCGTTTTTTTCGCAGTTACGTCTATCCTTTTATTTATATATAATATTCGCGACGTAAAGTAGTAATATTCTTGTGACAATGCCAAGTAAAAAGAAAAAATACAATGCTCGTTTTCCAGCCGTGAGTATCAAAATAACATATATATTTTGGAAAGAGTGTTTCTACAAAAACAATAAAGTTTTACGTACATAACGCGAATATCATTTTAATAAATACAATGCTACAATTAATAAGAAATCTTATTTATATTGTGAAGACATAAAAAAGCATAAACAAATACTTATGTAAAAACTGTCGAACATACGTAGCTAACCTGTATCTGTATTCCTTCAATAGGGACGAATCAAGAAAATTATGCAAACTGACGAAGAAGTTGGAAAAGTTGCACAAGCTGTTCCAATTATAATCTATATCCTTTTTCAATTAATATGGAAAATATATTTTTAATTTATACATTTTCAAAATTGAATATCTCATATATTTACTTGATTCAATAATATTATCCTTTTCAGCTGTAAATTCCTTAATTTTTTATATATACCTAGAACATTAGAATTGTTTGTACATTCGTTACTTACAAAAACTATGCAAATTACTAGTGCCAAGAATGCCAAAACTTTGAGTCCATCTCATATGTGAGTATAAGAATATAAGAAACTTTAATGATATCATTGTAATTGAGTATTTATCGTTAACTCTCTCTTTATATTTATGTATAGGAAACAATGCATCTTATCAGAAAGTCGTTTTGATTTTTTAAAAGATCTAGTGAAATCGTTGCCAGATATTTCAGGACCTGATGACGAAGTGCCTACACCACCATTAACACCTGCTCCAATAACTTCAACAACATCAGTTTCTACTTCTGTATTAAGACATTCTGATGGAGGGTAAGTGTTAATTAAAGTGAAGGTTATTTGAAATTCTAAATGCTTTGTCATATTTTTATAGACTTCAAAAGCAACAAATGGGCTTAACTGCTGAAGTAAATGTTGAACAAAAATATTCAAATGATAATGGAGGAACAGGAATATATAATTCAGGTGCTATTAACCAAATGATTACAAATACATCTGTTTCTCAGGTTCCAGAATTTCAGGTATCCATGCCTACTTCATATCAAATTAGTCAACCAAATTTTTATACAGAAGTTAATCCTATGAATTTGAGTACAAACACATCTGGTGTCAGTGCGAGCAATCAGCCAACATCTAATTTTGCTCATACTGCCAATCTTGATGAAGATTATGATACATAGTTATTTTTTAATCGTGTTAGGGACATGAATTCGTATATCATTCAAATGTAAAACAGTTGTACATGCAATTGCTCGATAAAAATGATGAATTGTCGTTCAGATTATTCTCAATACATTAGAATATGTAATTTACATTAATTAAACAATCTTATTATATGTAAATGCTTAGACACATGTAAATTTTTATATTTTTATATCTGTTCTCTCAACGATTATACAGACGTGTTGTTCAAATTAGTTCAGGAATAGTATATTTCATAATTTTTATTATTTTGTACTGCTGTGCTTGATTTATAAGTGCTCATATTCCTAGTACTTTACTTTGATGTATACACATATATAGTAGGCATGAATGTAATGACTCAAATAATTATTATATTCTCCAAAACATACTTTTGTTAGTGTTACTCTATAGGCGAGTATAATTTCTAACACGATTAGTATTCATATAGTTGCGCAGGTACATATGCAGGTACAAATACTTTTAATTATTAAGAGTATAATTAGCTTTACGTTTTGTAATTGACAAAATTGTTTAATGTACCTTACTTAGTTGATACATACATTAAAATATTTATCATTTGCAATACAAGATATATATGTGTATGTATATGTATATGTATATGTTATGTACACATACGTACAGCAATAAGCAAAACTGAACACACTTTACAGATTCTTTCAAACATTTTAATATATTTCAAAATTACAACATTGTAACATGGATATTTAAACAATCCATGAAAATCACTTTTTATAAAGTTTATTAAGGTACTTGACGGTTTTTTTATGTTTTTTCTATGTTCGATTTTTACAGATATCAGAGTACTCGGTTTCGCACCCTATAACTGTTGAGACTTAACATTTTATCCAGTGATCTTTCGTCTTTAATATTGCATACATTCTTTGAGGCATATTTCCTACTAATCTTTTGTTGTAATTCTGACTAATTTTATTTTCATATATTCCACTGACTAATAGTCCAATTCTTATACTTTTTGCGAATACTAATTGTGCTTTAACATTCTGGATAGTAGTCTTGATGCTTTAGCATTCTGCTTAAATAGTGTGAGCTTTTAATTCTCTTATCACTATCCACTTATTAATTGACTTTCCTGTATTCTCTTTTACTATATTTGTGACCATAGATGTGTATAAAGTTTCAGCAGTTTGAATATATCTGCCCAACAATCTTCCCTCCTGTGGTGTTAGCAATTTCGGTCGACCTCCAAATGATGTTGGTGCATTGGTATAATATTTTTTCCATATTTTTTAAACTCGAGACTGACTTACATTACACTCCTTTGCAATTTTTCTTGTGGAAAACGCAGAACTTAATTTTGAAATTATTTTATTCTTTATTTCTTTCAATGCCTCTTTCATTTACACTGCCAATATTGTGAGAAAGCATCTTTACAAAGATTAACACTACTTAAAAATAATTTCTTTTATAATGATAACTTTCTGTATCATTTAAATATTCGTAAGCAACTGAGCTTACAGACAGTGCAAAAGTGATTCCAACACATTCATGGTTTGCAAGAATATAAGAAATAAAAACAAATATTGTAAGACTAAGAGAGATAGCTTATGGTGTTGATTTCTATATAACACCGCATTGGTTACAATTCAATGTTGTATTTTTGACTCAACATAAATATAGTAGAAGATTTTACAAAGTGTGTTTAGTTTTGCTCATCACTGTATATATACATATATATATATACAAGAAATATATATATATATATATATATATACAAGAAATATATATAAAGATGAGCTTTATAGCTAAAATTTTTTTACGCTATGTACATGTACCAGTATACAATTTTTATAAAGGAAAAGTTAGCACATAATAAGTCATTTTATATATGTTAACACTTGGTAGAGTGTTGAGAGGTTTAAAAAATTAACATTGTCAAATGTTTCTCACTGCAAGATTATATACATTACATTTTCTGTATTATATAACTCTTTAAAAAATATGTTTTAAATTTCGTCAAATATTTTATAACAAATATAAAGTTTAGAATTTTATGTTACAAATAGATAATTACCAGCTTTTTTTCTATAAAAAATACTTAAAGTTCGACATTGTAAAAAACATCTACAGTAAAAACGAATTATTAAATTTTATAAAACAAATTGTAATATAAGTTTCATTTACACGAACTATGGATAACAATTACGTGATCGTATCATAGTGTATTTGCAATAAGGATTAGTCAAAGAATAAGCAATGCTTATGTGAAGATATGTTAGTAACATTGGTATGCAGAATAATGTGCACGTTGTATGTACACTTATAGCACTAATTTTTTTGTTTTATAAATAACTTATTGTAAAAAATAATTTAAATTTGATAGATGGAATACTTAGAAATTATATACAATTCATTTAAGTATTGATTATTGTATTTTTAAATAAAACAGGACTAGTTTAATATTAATTAAAAACAAAATCAAATTACACGCATTTTTATATATTTAAAAATCTATACCAAGTGTGTTAAGAGTATAAATTTTAATAAGAGGAAGTTTTCAATTAATTTTTTATAAATATGTTAAACTGCCAAAAAGCAAAAAGATATTTCAATAAAGAGTCAAACAAAAATAACTTTTACTTCTTTGTGAATCTAGATTAGTATTATACTTTCATTTATCTGTTCATTAGCGGTATTTATGTTTATTTTATGTAAATATTATAAGACTGACAGAAGACTTCCTCCTTTAAAATCGTTACATATATTTATATTATACATTTGTAAATAAATATTAATAGATCTATTGTAATAAGTTTGTTAGTTCATAATATAATTATGACATGACTGGTGTACATAAATAATATTCAAATACTGAAATGCCTTTTACAAAAAGAATTGATGCCTTAAAAGCAATAAAAAGACAATAGATTTAAACATATTTTTAATGAAATTTTCCTATACATAAATATACAGTACGCGAAATATAAGATACCAACAATGATTCACAATGCTAATGACTGCCCCTCTTTTCCAAAGCTGAAAATTTGAATTTTTTTTCAAAATTAGTTTTCTTAAAAATTGAGGATGATAAAGAAAAACGGATTGCATATTCGAATTCAGCATGACAAATACTGTTAAGATAACCCATTAAACCTTCCAACAAAAAACAAATTTAAATTTTGTAGACCAGTGTAGTTGACTAATATTCATAACTATATAATTGTAGCAGCCAACATATATGTGTACAATAGAAAAATAAAATAACTTATTTTTCATTTCAATATTAATTTAAATGAAATATTTTCCTATAAATTTGAAAGTATTTATATATAAAAATATGTATAATATATATGTATATATATATATATATATAAACATACATTATATTTTTGGTGCATATGTATATAAATCATTTTCCACTTAATACATTTTAGTAGTAATTATAATCTTTTTAATAAAAAATCTTTTTAAATATTATTACAGAATATTATTTATTATTTTATATTTCTTATATAAGTTTATAGATACAAAAAAATATGTAAGTACCAAAATATTGAAATAATTAAAAATATATATAAATCATTTTTGAATCACTTAAAACATTGAAATACAAATTTAAAAATGACATATTTAATTGCATTTATAATGTAATTTACACAAATAAAAAGTATTTTATACTTATATCATCTAGAGAAATTTGCTTAATGTCACTAGACAAATGGCAATTGTTTCTAGTTAAAAAAATAATTTGTGTAAATTCCTTCAAAAAATCTTTAATGTTAGCAATTGTTATGTAAAATTAATTAAGTTTATAATTAAAAAATAAACAATTATTGTTTGGAATGCATAAGCGAATCTTCAAGAAAAATCTGTTGATTTGACATGCTTCGAGTGGATAGGCGAGTTCTTGCTGACACAATGTATTCTATTTCGGAATAATTTTTAGAAGAGCTTGATATTTAAAAAAGATTTTTAAAGTTTTGTTATTTTTCCCTATATTGTAATAATTGAATAAGAAGTCAGTTATTAATCTATCGAAAATACGCTTCAAATGGAATTATGATTTCATACATTGTTTAACATCAACAAATCTTTGAAGAAAGTTTCAAGTTTGACGTGTCTGTACTATTTTATAAAACGAAACATAAAGAAATCAGGATGTATTGAAATCGAAATTTTTGTTTAGGTAACAAAAACTACTTTTCTTTTTCCTTCTCAACAATATCTTTGACCCAATGATTCATATTATACCTTTTTTATCCTTATGTTGTGAAATGTGATCATTCTTAGCTTCTTATTCATATCGTATTATTAATTAACTTTCTACATTATACGCTAATGTTCCGCATTGTATAGTTTGCTAGCATCAATAGGGTAACACAGAGTTATAAAATTTAATCACAACAATCTTTGTTTATGTTTTGACTGTAATATCATTACTGTTTGAAATCTAGTAATTAATAACAAGGAAAATGTTTATCAGTTCATTGTTTCATTTCTATAAATTTCAATGTTTTTATTAGTAGAATGTATTTAGTATTGTGCATCTTATGTATTGTAATAAATTTTTTATAGAATAAGCATGTAGTCATTATACACAATTAGGTGATACTTTAATATGGAATTATATATGAATTATTAATTGAGTAATAATCTTGTGAGAAATTGTTTATTAATTTATTTTGTAGATTTTTCAGGTTTCATAGAATTAATTTTATATTTCCTTTTTGTCTCGCATTATATAATGCGATCAATCTTGAGCCATAGCTTTAAGAAAAAGTAGTAATTAATATTTATAATTTTTTGTTTCTGTAGTAATTCATGGCTATGTGCTTATTTTAGATCCAGTATATAGCATATGTATTTGCTTATTAGGTGCGTTGGAACATACGTAGTGCTGCTGTTCATCTCTTCAAGTACAAGTTTCTCTATGATGTTTTCATCAGGTCTTAGCTGTAATCTCTCCTTTCCCAGTTGTCTGGGATACCCCCAAGATAGCGAAGAACTACTACCAAAAATGGCTCGCGAGCCAATAACTCTTAATGTTTATGATATGGTAAGAGAACAAAATTAAATTATTTTTACAGGTATATAACATTGAACAATTATATTCTTTATTTCAGTATTGGATAAATGAATATACCACACCTATAGGATTAGGTGTGTTCCATTCTGGAGTAGAAATTTATGGAACAGGTAAAAAATATTTATCAATAAAAGAATGTATGAAATTATTACTTTGTAGAAGTTCAAAGTTTATCTTATTGAAGATTCATTACATTAATCTATTAATAGAATATGCATATGGAGGACACTCAAAGCCAATTTCTGGTATTTTTGAAATCACACCTCGAGCTGCAGAAGAATTAGGGGAGCAATTTAGATATAGGCGAGTTTTCCTTTTTGCATGTAAAGTTTTGAAGTTATTATGTTAGATTTGACAGTGCTTTTATTTTATTATAGGCAGTCTGTACATATTGGATATACAGACTTCACAGAAGAAGATGTGAGCAGGATTGTTAACGAATTAGGAAAAGATTTTAGGGGTGATCGATATCATCTAATGAATAAAAATTGTAACCACTTTAGTAGCCAACTTACTCTTGTGTGTACATATAATTATGACATAATAATTCTCTGTTTAATTAATGCTAATAAGACTTTCTTTTATCTTGTATCGTAGATTTTATGTGGCCGGGAGATACCTGGCTGGGTAAATCGTCTTGCATATTTTAGTTCTTGTGTACCATTCCTTCAACGCTGTTTACCAAAAGAGTGGTTAACACCTGATGCGCTACAACATTCTTTGAGCCAAGTCAGCTATCATGAAAGTACACCACCATCTGATACCTCCTTGTAACATATGGCTAATTCTATGGAAAGAGGAGGTTTAAAATGTCGTAGGAGTTATACCTTCTAGAAAATTTATGCAACAAGTAAAGGAAGATTATCTTCAAAATGAGTATATATATATATATGTATATATACATATATATATACATATATATATATATATATATATGTATATACATATATATATATATAATATATATCTATAATATATATTATATATATATAATATATATCGCCAGGATCATGGAATCCAAGAAACAGAACCGTCAAGATGAGGTACAAATTTAATATTGTACTGCTGAATTCCACTGGTGATTAATAGTACTGAAAGAATTGCCTTTCTTGCAACATGTCGTCTTCTAAACATTGGACGGCAGTATACAATGTCGCGTGTGTTCTCTGTTGTATTATACAGTCGAAGTTTAATAGACATAATTGATAGATAATTATGTATAAATCAAAGCCATAAAGAGACTGGAATTTATTTATTTATTGGTCGATCACAGTACTCTCTCAAAAAATTTTCTGTGGCTGAGATTTTATATATGCTAGTGATTTATATTAATGTTTTATATTTTAACCTGCATTTAAAAACTAATATTCATGAAGGCACATTAGAATACATTACCTCGGTAGTGGAAATTATATTATTACTCATTTAAATTATTCATTATACGTTAGAAAATATTCTACGATTTTTCTTCCAAATATTTTATCAATTCGATTTACTTTATATTATTTATACATGCGACACTTCTCTGTACAGCTGCCATTACTATTGTTAGGAAGTTTAAATGAATAATGAATTTAATATTGACATTCATACTTAATAAATAATGAAGTTACATTCTTCATGTATGATTTAACAAAAAAAATATGGTTTCTATAAGTACTTTTATAAACAAAGGAACACGTTTATAATTTTAGAATTAAGATGTTCTGAGTCAACGATTATACACCATATGAATGTCAAATTTTGTAAAAGTGCTCTTGAATTTTGCACACCATAGGATTAAACGCAGAAGCATTATAATTTCAGAGGCTTTTGCCGTGTTTGTAATTGAATGAGTTTTTTTGTCAAACATTCACAGTATACAGAAAGAATTACTGATGTTGCTAAAACTGTTGTTGATGTCAAATTTATAATGTTACACGTTAAGAAGAAATTCATAAGCAATTTGAATATGATATCAATATTTGAAAAGAAACTAAATTCTATTAGATATTTCATATGCATAAATTATAACGTAAAAATGCAGCAACAAGTAGTGCCAATCTAATCTTGTTTTTATTTTAACTTTGATAAATATCATTAAAAATTCACATGTTGCATACAATTGAAATAGATGTTATCAATCATAAATAATCTGTTATATAGAATGTTATCGCGTGAACATCTCTTTCACAGGATGATTTCTAGAAAACCTCAAATGTATACAACAGTTATATTCAAAATAATTTTTCCATTGTGTCTTCTATAAAAAAAATCTCAGCATTGAAAGTGTTAAGTACATATTTGTTTTATTAACTAAATTATACACAATCTCTTTTTGAAATAAAACTTTAAGTTTGGAATACTAGAGTTATTTAAATTCATGTGCTTCTGTACGATACACTTAATGTATTTTTCTTATTAATATTTACAAGAAAGATATTAAAAATAAAAATTAATTGTTACCCATATGTATAGATCCGAGTATATTAGGTTTTATATTCGTTACTGATACTTACGTATTAATATAATGTCATAAAAGTTACTTTCTCAACATAGAAGACAGTGTAGCATAATAAAATAATGAAGTATACAAAGCACAATATACAGTATAAGTACAAATGCTTCTGTAACTTTCTAAATAATCTTTTTTACAATGATGATTAGTTTGTTTCTTCACTAGGGAGTTTCCTCTTATCGTTAATGATTTCTTTTTAAGCAATAAACATTCTAATAAGTAATTACACTGACTTACTCATTGCAATTACACCTAAAACCAGTTGTCCAACACACTTTTTATTACAAAAGGTTTACAAATAATTTGTATTATCTATTTTAAAGACAAGAAATATACGCACAAGCTTTTTGTCAATTTATTAATATATTTCCTTTACACACGAAAATTAAGTTATTTCTTAATGTATCAATAGATAATATTAAAAAGAAATGTATATATACTTTTTTCTACTGTGAAAGATTCTGCATAAAACAAAATGTGTAAAACATAAAGAATATAAATACTACAAAATCTACAAAACAGATGCGTTTTAAGAGAATATCTTATAAACATAAAAGTTTGGTCTTCTTTCTTTCGTATCAGCGCAGTGTTTTCAATAATTTACAATGAAATACAATCCTTCATTTAAAATGCGAATAATTGCTTGCAATTGCTTTTAATAAATATGGTAAGTAATGCACATATTAGTTATAAATAAGTTCATAATATAGAATACACTAAACTAAGTTGCTAGAAAAAAAACGATGATTAATAGTCAGGTCATTACATGCACTGGTACTAGACCAATGGGATACATAAATCATTATTGATTGTTACAAAAAGTACTCTAACAGTTCATAAAAAAAGGTAAAACTATTAAATCATACAATCTATGTATGTATACATATGATCATTCTATTCTCGTGCAGAATGCCGGTCGTACATTTCTTTATATTACGAGTAAAAGAAAGAAATAATTATAGCGCAGATTTTTTTTTTACATATTATAAGATGTACTCAAAATGTTGGTGTTCTGTATTATGTGCACGCAAAAGAAAAACGAAAACAAACAGAATCGAAGGGTCTAAAATCAAGTTGAAATTGCGAGCTTATTTATAAATTGAATTATTTACAAAAATATAAAATGAATGCTATACAAAGTGACTATTTCTTCGTATGTTATTATCTATAGATAAGACTCGGTTCAAAGACAAGGCAACATAAGACAAATAGATGCGTCTTTGATTTTAGAACCCTTAAGTAACAATGGCGGAAGGTATAGGCAAATTATTGAATTCCGTCGATAAGTACAATGTAACACGTACAATACTATAATTTATAAACACACCTCGATTACACTTCTAGAATAGATCCTAGAACTCAGTTTTAACTTTTATTTTACTCCAATACGGACAGCAATGCCTGTACTATTACATTCTTTGTTTGATAACATTAACACGTTTCTTCTATTAACGGTATAGTCTATATATATTTTTTTTAAATATAAGAATGTCAAATCTATTGCAGTCGATATATACTTTATTTATAATATATTCTCGTAAATTTGTTACCATTACACAAATCTGTCGAAGACGTTTCGTGGTTGCAGTTTTACCTTGCTTTTTTTCTTTTTTTTTCGAAATTACACTTCTTTTATAGTTACGTTACATTCAACTGTCTGTATGCCTATCAATGACGACCGTTTAAAGAGTTGGAAATTCATGTTTGAGAAATACTAATAATGTTTCATGAAAATAAAATAGAATTATACGGAATGTAGGTGCCTTGATATTTCTACCAGTAACATTTTTAATATTCCATAAAATTTCGAAAGCTCCTAAACTTGTCTTTTTAAAATTCGTTATAAATATATGAAAATTCAAATGCAAGATTAGATTCTAATTTTTTTTCTTAAAAAACTTGATTGATATTGTGTAACTGTTGGCTTCTCTTGTTTGACTGTGTACGACATGTCCAAAAATTTCAAGACGAAGAACAATCTTCGAACCCCATACTGTTTCATATGATCAAACAACTCGGGATTCTTAACCGTTACATCTTATTTCGTATTCCAACTACTGGCATAGAATCCTGAGATAGTTATCTTGTTCTATCAACTCTTTTCACTCAGTCTAGTTAGCAAATCTTTATAAATATACATACATGAAAAATGTATATTTTGTACATTGAAACATATAAAACTTGTTATCGTGTTTGCGTTCTTCTGGTAATTGTATTTTCTTTTTCTCTATGTTCTGTTCATTCTAATCTTACGCCTATAAAATCAAACTGAATGCAACCAATTAATTGTCATGCAATTCCTATTAATTTTAAAATAATGTGAAACCTTTTTTTGGATTTGTTACTTTTTTTTACCATTTTTAATATAAAAGTAATAAAAAATGCTGCAGTTATCATATGGCATTTATAGTTCTGCCTTATTAAAATTGTTGCGAATACGCTGGTGTAGAAATTTCACATTATTTAATTCAAAGTAATCGTCAGGTTCTCAATATTGTTCTTTCTCAGTCATGCATTGTATTTGCACACTGTTACCGTTAGGATGTAAATGTAATTTTTAAAAAATGAATTAATAGTTTCGCAATGATACCTATCGACTAAGATAGAGAAAGCGGTAATATTTGTGAGGGAAAACACAGTTTTCGTTGCAGTAAGGACAAATCAATGTTCAACATCGTTTTGTTACTGTCAATATAATACTCGTACGTTGTGTAAAAGTTGTTTATAGCCACCTTACTTAAATGACTACCTATTATCAGCTGGAGATTCCGATACATTGCACGATTATCCTACTATTCACACGCTGAATAATATGATGCACTTCACTGCATTATGACATAATAAAAAATATTTAGTCATAAGGCAATCAAATCGATTCACGTCCTCCAAATTCGTTTATGCCGCTACGAATGATTGAATATATAATTTACTTGAAACTATTCTTTTTATACCTAGATTCAAAAGTAGGTACAATAGATTAAGTAGATTAATTCTTTTTTTATTGCTAGATAATTTGACTGAGATTCCGGTTCTTATTAATTTAAGAATAGTCGTAACGATTAAAGATTTGTATTATGCGAAATGAAATTTCCATAAAAATTTACTAAAAGGAAAAAAATAAACGACACCTATTTTGATAATTATGGCATCGTGAAGTTGGCTCATTGATCTTTCAAAACGCATAAATTATGTACAATAATTTATCATTATATTATACTTATAAATTTTTTTCTTTAGTATACAACTTATTATGCATAAATTTATGAAAGTCAAATAGAAATTGCAATACGTTATTAAAATTCTACTTAAAATAATGTTACTCATCAGAACATTATATTGAACTAAGTATTTTAAAATGTGCAACTTATAAATTGTTTATTCAATTATATGTAGGAGTATTATGCTTTTAGTTGTACGTTTGTAATGCAATGCAATATAATGCACAATATTTAGAAAAGAACGTATTGCACAAAATTAAAAAAAGAAAGAGAACCGTAAAAATTTTTCAGCTGAAAGGATCAAGCACAGACATCATTCTTGTATAAAGATATTATCATAGATACTGTAATTCTATCATTCAGGTAATGCAAATGATTACAGTAACTTATCCGTGTTATTAGAAATGTTAAATAATTTTTTTACGAGTCGTATGAGGATGAACCATGATCGTGAGCTGGACTTGGAGGCGTTGACGGATTTGAACTGTTGTTTGAAGCTATTGAATGTCTTGGGCTTCCGCCAGAAGTATGTTCCTAAAGTAACGAAATATTTTATTTATTTTTGAAGACAATACTTTTTTAAAAATGAACTTTCCCACGTTCTAACATGATAAAACAATTTACGGAAAATCTATTACTAAAATAAGAATAAACACGAAAATTTTCACAATAAATTTATATTCCTCTATAAATTCTAAAAGATTAAAAGTACAGTATATAGAGATAAATATCTTGTATATGAATGTAAATACCTTGTCGTGTAAAGATGCGATACTGCCAAGAGAAAGTGGAGTGTGAGTTCGTAGGTGTACCGATTCTGAATCAACTTGGTCCACAGGGGTACGCGGTAACGAAGGTGGAGTTGCAGTTGGTCGTGGTGGTGCCGGTCCTCTTCGAGACGATGTTGAGCCTGAAATAAATCATCGAACAAGTATAAATTATTTGTTGTAAATATACACCAGAGAAATGAAACATGACATTAAGTTAGTAGATACCATTATGCGGCGAGTATCCCGAATTTCTGGATATATGAGAACTAAGACGTCGTGTGTCAGATGGAGGGTGCCTGGGTGGCAATGGTGCTGGCTTGCTCGCTGATTGAAGTGTAGGTCCGTATAACTAAATAAATATACCATTCTGTACAATGTTCGAAAAAAGTATTATATAAAAATGTAAACATAGTAACTCAATGGATTTCTTACTCTTTGCTGACTGCTGTGAAGATGAGAACTACTATGATGACCACTGTGCTGTTGATCAGTTGTTTCAAGTGTAGTAGCCAAATCTAGTAATCGTTGTATCTAAAATAAAATGTCAGGTGGATATAACAAAATGCGTGTGTAAGTACATTACTAAAAAGTTCACTGAAATATAATGATAAACTAAACTACTCACCTGTATCCCATTATCTGGACCCACATGACTGATATGATTGAAGTTCGTCGGCGCTGATATCATTTTGGAGCGTCTATCCGTGGGACGAACAGCTCTGTTTCCTTCTCTCAATGAAAATCTCCTTCGTGGTCTTGTCATTTGTCTACCGCTTGCGTCTAGTGGTGTTAAATTGAGTAATTCTCCTATCATATCATAAAGAATTTACACCATGTTTGATAACATTATATTTAACATTATACGATTTATATGATTTATTTGTAGTTGAACTGTACTCACGTTGATGTAAGTTGCTCAGGAAAATAACGTGTGGCATGTCATTAATTATGCAAGACGTTAAAGAACCTGAAGTATTCAGTGGTCGTGCTCGTTTTACGTTTAGTGTTTGCAACCAATCTCCGGTTGTACAGTCAAACACATCGATGTGTGTATCACTATAAACTAGTAAGTAACCTTCGCAATAACCTAAAGTATAAATTATTGTAATATAATACATTGAACATGTAAAATTAACAATATGATTCTCAGAAATAGTATCCGATAAATGTACTTACTAACTGCCGTAGGAACAGCGGGATACATAATTTCACGATCTCTATTCTTTCTACCTTGGCTGTCGACGTATACTGCCAATGTATGGAAGACTAATAAGAATTCACCACGCGGTAATTCGATACAACGTAAAGCATCCACAGCGCTATACGTGAGAAAACCTAAGAGCGTATTCTCAGAATGGACCAATGCTAAATTGCAAAGAACAAATAATTAGAACAATTGTTCATATTTTATATAAATTCTTTGTATATTTCTATCATACTAATACTCACAAATCGGGTGATGGTCTCCTAAAATGCTGTAGATAGAAAACCCAGAAGGATATCCAACACAAAAACGACCTTCAGAGAGTACTTGCAGGGTTTGTGCGTGACACGGTAACATCAATTCACGTATACGTTTATGACGTGTTTTCGTACGCGTTATTTCGTAGATGATCACTTGTGATGCATTCTACGTTACAAATGATGACGTTTAAAATAAAAGTAATGATCATATCGAGTTAAGTTGTAATACTTAATATAGTGTCTACAATAAACTACTATTTATAATGAACTAATTTTAATTATAAGATTTTAGAAAAGAATGAATTAGAAGGAAGACAATAATGGTAATATAAAATGGTAATCTAAGAAAGATTTGTTACCTGTTTCTTTATGGCAACGCATAAACAATATGTTAATGGAGTACGTCGTACTACTCCTGTTGTTAAAGTAATACATCCTTTTGTCTCTGCAACTTTAATCCATTCAACTTCATCTCCATCCAATGCACGTACTGGGACCAGCCGTACATGACGTTGTTTTCCACTTAAAACTACAATTAATTGTTCTTCCGTTACATATTCCAGTAAGTATATTTTCTTGCCTTCTCCAACTCTTGCAATTTCTAAAAATATAATTTACAAAATTTATAAAATAGTGATAATAATATGTAATTTTTTGTTTTGTATTCACATAAATAGAAGTACAACATACCACTACGATCTAAATCTAAACAGAAGAGGCCTTCTTCTGTGCCAATGACTAGACGATCTGGATCAATAATTGCTCCTGACATCACATTTTTAATGAGCGCCAATGTATTATCTAATAATTCTTTTGCTCTAAAAATCTATGCACAAACAAATAATATAGCAAAATTGTTATAGATATTCAGTATGTAAGCACTATGTGTACAACTTACCGTTGTATTAGGAAGATTGTTTTTCTTCAGTATTCTATGCAATTCACTTAAAGCAACTACCCATTTTGTTTTTTCACTTTCAGTGTCCGCAAGCATCAATGTGTGATTTCTTAAACCAGGTGGTTCTAGGAGGGATGTGGTTATCTAAAAACGTTCATAACAACTGCTGTTATAGATATAAATAAACAAATAAACGCAACAATGATACAACATTAAAACTTACCCTAAATATGCATGGAATGTCTTTTTTCGTAGCATGTATGACATCCGAATCTCGAACAGAACTAACACTGAATTCTTCGTCTCGCATATCTAATACTTGAGACACAGACACAGATGGTAATGCATTACGATCGGGTGAAATGTCATAAAGAAATAATTTGAAGTCGCAAACAACCACGAACTGACGAACCCAACCCTTTTTCACTCCACCCATTTTTGGCACTTTAACATATCCTTCGTAAGCTGTACCTATTCCTCGCGTGGGATCAATACCCAATGGTCGTTTTGCTGTAAAGAATATTTTATTATTACCTCTCATTGTACGATTAAAGGTTTAAATGAAATAACATTTTATAAGCTTACTTTGGTCATGAGGCACAGGACACATTGGTGGCACCTTATCGCAACAAGGCATATGACATGCGAAACCACAAACTTCGCATACTACTCCTTGTCTCGTTAAACCCACCATCAATGAAGTGCAATGATTACATTTTGTAGGCGCTGAGAATGTTCTTACTAGAAATTGGTGAGATTTTGGTTTAGGCTGAAGATTGGATTGTCCATGTGGTGCTGATGACTTATTTAGGAGCTCATGGGATAATGGTGATGTTGGATCCTAAATTTTAATAATCATGCAAGTTGTAATATTTTAATATTCAACGTGATATTTATATTAGGTGAAAGTACTTACAATGCTGAGCTCGGACAAATTACTTTTGCTGCTAGAAATACTTGGTGCACGATTATCCTCAATATCAGCCTCAACACTATCTGCACTTCCATGACGTGTACTGCTCGCAGTTTCTTTCAAAAAATGTTCCAAGTATGACATTTGGGATGTAGGACGTTCTAAAACTGAAATACAAGAAAAAAATATTAAACGGGTAATAATACAATTAGGAGATGTATTTGAAATTTGGAATGATTGTAATTTTGTTTATATTGTTAAATTAATGAAAAAAACAAAATATAGAAATTTGATCTACTGTCCATTAAGATACACAATCAAGTAAACTTGTAGATAGTAAGAAAATTATGTTTTCCTCTTAACGGAAACTTGAGTTTTAATCATAGACTTTATGACACCCTTCTAAAACATTTTAATATAATCACTCCACTGCAACTTGCATCACACAAACTCTGTTAAAATAGTGATCGTTATTGTGTATGTAGGGATTGATATTTTATCGTTCACCAGCAGAAATAGCAAGCAGATAATAAAATGTATCAAAGTCAATCAGATCAAACAATTTAAAGGCGAAAACATTCAGGCACAACATACCTGTTAATTATTTAATTACAAAAACCGAGTAATTAACAGCTACTAAGATTAACAAAGGACAACCATCACCTAAAAACGATGAAGAACTACTAACGCTATCCTTAATTGAGGAACAATTATTTTCAACATACAAAGAAACACATAGTTGTTCTTGATGGTAATTGACATAAAAATGTACATAGAGCTATGTTTTGAGTCTAAAATAATTTAATAGATATATCTTTCGTATCTATAACAGTTTTTGAAATTTGCGATCTTTTATAATTCTCACAATTTATAATCGAAAGAAACACAATACGTAGTGTGATTTTTTCTAGTCTCCATACATATAAAAGTTCCAAGTTATGAATCTTTCACGTTTAATAATAGAGATTCATTTCTTGCTGAGTAAGCGATTTCAAAATTTGTTGCACTGTTGTATTCGTAACATGTTCAGTGTTTTTAGCATTGTATGGCGGATATTTAGACAATAAGTTGTAAAACACAGCTCTGTGCTTATTGAATTAGCAATCCAGCCGACCAGTCAACCAAAATCGCGTTTTCTCTGCTGCCACTTCATTTACCAGGTGGCGATACGATGGCGACGGCATTCTGACTGATGAATGTGTTGACGGGAACGAATCTAGTTAATAAGCGACATGTCGTGACGCGGGGAGCACGCATTACTGGTAGGGGTGACGACGGCTGGTGTACGATGATGCGTTGGGGTTTGGTGCAAACGATGTTCGAAGATTTGCTTGACGTTTTGCTGGATAGGACAGCTGTCACAAATACAGTTTGAAGATGAGCAACAAGAGGCCCCAGACACAGCTCGTTACGCCAATAAACAGAGGCACTTTGTAGTCTAGAAATCAGAATCGCATACCGTACCGGAGGACCGAATTACTATGCTGGATAGATATCCTAGTACCAACGATCTCTATTATTGGTAGCTTATATATTGACAGTGGACATATACCTTATTATCCTTTACATTATACACAATCATTTCTTCGTAGAACATGGGTTATGAATATAAGAATATTCAGAAATTATACATGTTGAATTTTAAGAATAATATACTAAATTTCAAGTGCCTTGTGTTCCTTTCAAACAATAATAATATTATTACCAGCATGTTTACACATGTACATCGCCTATTCGGAGTAATGTATTTAAAAAATGAATAAATTCCTTTAGTATGGCATTATTACGGTACTATTATACTTGAATGCAAATACTAAGATTTGTAACAAACAGTAGTAACTTCAGTAACGGTATCATTCATCATATTTTGACTAATCGTACTTACAGAAAAGACTTACAAAAAAAAAATAATGCTCACACACCGAATCATACCAATTTCATATAAATTCATTAGTTGGCCAAATGCAGAATACAGGAAGAATAAATGACTATGCTTCTTGGAAGCACTACTTTCTAGACTAGATTAAGGGGAATTGTTAAGTTTTGATTTTTAAAATGAACATCATACATAACAATAAATACTCTTCTTAATATATGCGTATGATAAATACTAATTCAAGATTTAAACACTGTGATAAGTTGGCTTGCAACGTAAACGTAACATAACAATTCCGATGAATTTTTGTAGAATACATGCAATTTGTTTGCTTATAATACCAAATATCCTATCTGAATGCTATATTTTAGAGTATATAAAATCACTAAGTAACAAATATTGGTTAAGTTAAAATCAGTATTTACCTATTGATTAAGTACTCTCATTACAATAGCAATGAAAACGTAAATGTATAAATTATATTAATTGTGCCATAATTTAAGAAAATATTTCAGAAAATACTATTAACGAAAAAAATAAGTAAGATATTAAATATATTCATTGCTTAAAAACTGTGCACTTACAAATTACATACATAGCGTGTATCGCAGCAGTTTGTATAATAATAGTCGATACAAAAGTTTTACAAAAACGCAACAACGAAATTTTGATGGAATTATTACTTCTAGCATTGTTAACTGAAATGTACTTACAGCCGTCGCCTGTGTCGAGTCTTGCTTGTAATTCTTTTATTTGTATTTCTTTGCGTTTTATCTCATGTGTAAGAGTATCAAACCGTTGTCTGAAGTCTCTTAACTCCCTGTACACAGAAACACAACAATTTTTCATTATTTGAAACTCTTAATAATTTGTGAAGTAATAAAAATGTTTAACTATATAGAAGATTAAGTAATACTAAGATGCTAAAAGAGATTAAAATAATTACTTTTGAGCAGCAATCAAATCAGACCGAGTCTTTGTAAGTTCTTCAGATATTGCCTGTTTAGCCTGTATTTCACTTTGTAAAGAACTTTGTAGATTCAAAAGCTCCATCTTATCGAGCTTCTGTGATCTACGATTCCTCCAGTTCTTATCCGCCATTGCAGAACCACTTCCTACACCTCCTACACCACCAGAGTGTTTCAAAAACTCTAATTCTTCTGTCATTTTCGTAGCTAAGGCCTAAAATTAATAGATCATTAAGTGAACACGTATTGTCGTTGTATGTACTAAACATATAATTGTTTTGAGCGTGTTATGCCAATCAAATGATTTCGTTTATAAAAACAAACCTGCAAGTATCCTCTGGCATCTTTTTCATCAGATACCCATTGGATAATCTCTGTAATCTGGGCTTCCCATTGTGCAATAGCTTCTTTTTTATTTCTTAACTCTTCGTATTCTTCTTCCAGTTGTCGCCTTTCACCTTGTATTCTATTAACACTATCAGTAAGAGTGTTAAGTTCTAACATAAGCTTTTTATTTTCTTCGACTAGCATAATTTTTTCTCTCTCGTGACGTCTACTTAATTCATTTATAGTCTCTTCGCTGTCAGTAATGTTTTCCAATCTTGCAGCATCTAATTTTTCTTTTGTTAATTGCACTTCTCTTTCCAATAAATCTCTTCTTGTTTCAGTCTCGTGCAGTTGTTCTTGGAGACTACGAATTTCAAGATTGAATCTACCTTGTAGCTGGTTCAAATTTTCATTGTACTGAACTTCAAGTTTTTCCACTTCCGCTTTTAACCTATTGATTTCTTGCGTTGCTAATGCGTGATTTGCACTTACATCATTCCCTATAGACCTTTGTCTAATCTTTTCGGTCTCTTCTTGCATTTGCTTACAATATTCTTCGCTACGCTCTCGTAATTTTCTTTCCTTACTCGTTTCCGCCATTGCCTCCTCTACTCGATTTTCTAGTTCCCTTCGTAACTTCTCGGCTTTCCGAATATCATGCCGCAAACTATCAACCTTCTGCATTACAACTTCCAATTCTTCCTCTTTATCTCTAACTTGTCTAGACAACTTTTGCTTTTGTTGTCTTAATTCTGATAACTTGTCTGTAACTTCAGTATATTCAGCCATTGCCAATTTCCGTTGCGTTAACGCGTCTTTTAACTCTTTATCTTGAAGTTTAAGCTTCTCTTGAGCATCTAATTTATCTTTAATAGCCTCCTCCTTTTCCAATCGAAGAGAACGCACTAGCTTTTCTAATTCTCGTAATTTTGTCATTTCGCCGTTGTCTAAATTGCGCAATTCTCGTGGGACTTCCATAGACTTTAATTGTGATTCTAACTCTAAAAATGTAAATTGTATTTGAAAATAAAAGAAAATAGAAAGTCACAATATTTATACTCACCGCAATTGCGTTTGGTAAGTGTGTTTATCTCGTCCTGAAGTTTTCTTGTTGCATTATTAGAATCTGGTGATATTCCTGGCAAAGAATGCCCGACTTGATTCTTTAAATCTTCGATTGCTTTCGTTAACTGTGCATTTTCTTCTTCAAGCAATTGCACACGTTTATCTTTTTGAGTTATAACTGGCAAACAACCCAGATCTGATATACAACTATAATTTATAAATATATAATTATATTAAAAGAACATATTCACACTGACGTCGATAACATACTGATAACTTTTTTGATTACCTTCCTTGCGTGAAACTGAAACCAACAAAAGGCAAATGAAGTGCAGAAAACGCAGAATTTGCTGCTGGCGGAACCGCATCTGAGCTGCGGACATCCGTATCATCAACATCAAAATTTGATGTATCAGTCGGCGAGGAAACTTCAGGAATGTAAGGTGCAGTGCTATCCCTAAGAGTATCCCAGTTAACTCCGTCAAACCATGGGTGTTTCTACATCGTATAATTAGACATTGATTTGATACATTTTAGTTATTAAATTATTGAGATTATTATGTTATTTTAGCTTAAAGAACTTCAATATTACCTTAAAATCGTCAATTCCATTCTGACCTAATCTAAATTCTGAACTACATATTAACTTTCTCATTAAATCCTTAGCTTCTTCAGAAACTTCATATATATCATCTGCTGGGAAGTCAAAGCAATTCTGAAATTGTGTAAAATATAGGAAATTATGTATAGTATAGTACACATTAGAATACATATATATGTTTTTATACTACAACTAATTTACCTTATGATTCATAATTTTTCCGTATGTTTCGACTAGAGATTCCGCATAAAAAGGTGTCTCCCCATATAGCATTTCATACATGCATACTCCTAACGACCACCAATCACACTCAGGCCCATATTGTCCTTGTCCATCTTCCATTGCCTGTAATATGCAACTCCAGATTATTTACAGTAACTTCTAACATAACTTAATGTAATACAAAAACTAGATGTTACCCTTAATATCTCTGGTGAAATATAATCTGGTGTACCAACAGCAACATTACTTTGTACGGTGCCATCTTCAAACAATCGTAAACAAGATCCAAAATCGGCTAATCTAATGTGACCATTTGCATCTAACAAAACATTATCAGGTTTAATATCACGGTGCACATAACGTAAGTCATGTATGGATCCTATAGCCAACACCATTTCAGCTATATAAAAACGTGCCATATCTTCTGGAAGGCGATCCTCGAATTTGCTTAACAGTGTCAACAGATCTCCACCACAGTAATAATCCATGACCAAATACTGCATATAATTATTTAAAATATATCAAATATTTCTATTCTTATATACACATTACTAATTAACCTTAACCCATTGCAGACAAGGAGCCCATACATGTATCTTATGAAATTTGTAGGCACAAAAAATAAACTTACATGTGTCCAATGACAAATACCAATGAACAGAAACAATTCTAAATCAATAATTAATTTTTAAATTATTTTGTTAAAAGTAAATGTTACAAATATCTTGTAATGAATTTGACAAATGTATTTCTATAGTTACTACTGGAACAGTTTTGACCATATAAGTCATTTACTTTAAACCGCTTTATCAGCAAAGGGTTAATGCTGTTTATAAATCGTAATATTACCAAATTATTGTCATCTTGAAAGGCATAATGAAGATTTGTGATCCATCTACGATCACCATACACCAGTACATCTCGTTCCTCCCTAAAGCATGCAGTTTCTGCACGCTTTAACATTTCCCATTTGTTCAAAATCTTCATTGCAAAAACTTTGTCTGAACCACGCATTCTTACAACACATACTTCCCCAAATGCACCTCTACCTATAACTTTTACTATCTCAAAATCCTCTCGTGCCAATTGCAAACTCTTTATGCAAGTGGCTACTGGTTTTACTATGAAAATACATATTCATTGTAAAATTGTCAAAATAAAATGTTACTACTTAAAAGTTTAAAAAACAAAATATATATCTACCAAATTCAATAAAATCAGAGACAGTCTTTTCACGCCGTAAGGAAGAATTGCAGCATTCATCATATAAGACAAGTAAAATATCGATGAGTGTCTCAATAGAAAATGTGTGGCCTACTCTTCCTTCTCCCTGTACAGGACCACCAATAAAAAGGGCTTCTAATTGGCGTAACCTTCCTCCTATGCCTATTAAAAATATCTTTTATTTATTTATTTATTTATTTCTATAATTTGTACATTATGACTAGAGAATACAATATAATATTATTAAATATGTCAGTCTATGCTTAATAACATACCATTGATCGCAAGCCCCTTTGGCATAATATCAGGAGGAGGTTGATTATATTGGTGTTGCGACGAATCTGACATGTCTCTTTTTCGATAAGGATGTTCCTTACCAAAGTCTTTGGATACTACTTCTGTCATTCTTAACAATATTATTTAATAGTATTTCAATCCACCACATTATGATGTGATGACATTCCTAAAATATGTTAAAATTAAATATTTCAACAAATGTTGTAATGTAAGAGATATAATATAATAACGAAGATATTTTTAATAAAATTTACATTTAATTATACACAAGCGTATTTATAACTATTAATAATTTAATTTTGAGTACAACTTCTTTATGTTGGAAAACTACTGTTTTTCAAAGATATTATTGTATTTACAAATATACAAAGCCATTAAAAAAAAACGCAAAATCAGAAATATAAACATATATATACCAGAAGTATAAGTGTATAGTAATCATTTACCTTAAGAAGATAATTTCCAATAGACATATCTAAATAGGATCACTTTCACTGTTTAAACATTAATTTGTTTACAATCGTGCGGCAACAGTTTCCCGATCATGTTACCAGCGAATTACCAACAAGCATCCAACTTCTTTCTTTCCCTTATCCAAAGAATGTCAAAAATCAATTCCCTTTAACTTTGCGTGGTATATATGTCCACACGCCACTACGTGTAAAACAATCGAGTTTCATTTAATTCATCATCGGCCATGGTGCCGGAATTACTCACGTCGGAAATTACGTAACCGCTACAAAGATAGCCAAAATATTTGGCGAAGAAAACACGCAACAAGAGAAATACGTGTAAATAAAGCGTACAGACAAAAATAGTGCGACGGGGTAGGGCACCGCATTCGCGGTCAGCGAATTCAACAAAATCACCAAGACAACTCGTGTCGCGGAAGGAATTGGTGTTGCATAGCAAAACTATACAGTACTCATTTAATGTAATAGCTGGAGGATAAAACGTAGGTGAATGTTAAAGCCCATTGTCCCAATTTCAGGTATAACCTCGACGCGGCACTACACACTCGCCCCGAATTGAATTTGTGACGTAAAATTCTTATCGCATGTGAGAAAGATGTTTTGAGTGAAAGGCTTTTTCTTCGCCAATCCAGACCGTTTGCCCGAGCGATTCGAGCATATCTGCCGAAACGTTGCGCCCCGCTATTATACTGGTTTAATTGTTTATTATGCGCACCATTCGATTATCACAAAACATCTTGCATGGCCACCTCCAAACCCCCAACAATTTGGCTGACCCCCTGGCAGGCCCCATATAGAAAAAAAATATGGCAGTCCTACGTCATTGAAAGCACCCGTGACAGTTCAGTATGTAGATAGGCTATACAAATTCTGTAAAATATAAAAGGACAAAGCGGGTTCACAGAGACAATCTTCTTTCTTCATCAGATCAGATTTGTTAGAATTTCTTGAATTTATTTATAAATAATTAAATGAAAAATGCAATTTTCATTTAATTATTACGAATGAATTACAATATTTACATAAATTCCATAAAAATATAAATCTTGATAACTTCTTAAATAAATATCGAAATAAAATTATTGGTATTACAATGCATAAAAAATAAAATTATAGATCATGTGAATATTGTTAATAAATTTATTGTCTGTTTAACTTACGATTTAAAAACAAAGTAAGTACAATAACACCAGGTGACAGTTTCAGGAACGCAGTATAACACTGCATATGCGTTAAAGATGACATTCCTTTAAATTTACAATCGTGATCATTATTATCATAAATTTAAATAATCATTTGTTCGATAAAAAAGAATAAGAGTACATATGCTTTCAACTGTGCTGTTTAAAAATGAAAGAAAGGATTATTAAGAATAATTTTGCTTGAATTTATTACAAGTAAATACGGTTATGGTTAGTGCAAAATAGACCAATAAGAAATATATCATTTAACCAGCTGCGCCGCCATTACTGTCGTATTTTGCTCTATTCTTAAGTTGAACAATTTTAGAACTAACTAAATGATTCAACTTTTACACATATTGATACTAATTTATAATAATATTTTATAATATTGTTTTAATAATGCAAACGTATATTTCATAATTTCATAACATTTTTGCGTTGGAAACGTAAATTTGGCTATATAATATATATGCAATAGAATAAAGAATGATTATATGAATAATAATAGAACCACTATATGAATTAAACGAATATTTTACTTATTCATTTGTATAAAAAAACAAAAGATTATTTAGAATTGTACATTATATAAATGGTTACAATATAAGTTATACAACAAATAGGAATACGCATAAATGTCGGAGCGCTGCAATCGATGCAGAGTTGCCGATCATCTTGACTATTTATTATACGATTTTTTGATTTTGATTACTTTTATTACGAAAAACAGCAGGAAAGACGCTCAACGAATATTTCAAGAGTTTTTATCTCAATCTGAATGCAATTATTCAAGTAATTCGTATTATTCGTACTCAGTATATTGTGGAATGTGCGAGGAGGAGCTACTGTGTTACGCAGCTCTGCATGATGCCATCGGAAAAATACATAATAAACACGAAGAATTCGTGTCTTATGCGTTATCAGGTTAACATTTTACCGCTTGACATAAGATATGAACTGTTTTATGGGGATACATACACGGTTAAATGATATAAAACCGTATTTCTTATTTTTACTCGGTAGCATGTATACGTGGCAACAGAGCAAAGTAGACGAGTGCTCTGTCACTTCCTAGTCAAAAGAAATTCTTCGGGCACAAACAATAATATATTTACACTGTTAAAATAGTGAAACACGGTGTAATTCGAAAAAGTGCCCTCAAATATACTATCGATACGTTCAACTGTCTCCGAAGTGATCGGTAGAGAATCTTTTTGTGTGTATATTCACGTATCAGCAAGCGTCGGTTTACATATTACATGTGCAACCTGTATTAAACTCTTTTACACTTAGAATTTTACGAACATATCCGAGAAGAAATGTAATTTTATACTATTAAATGGATGTCGTACTTTAATTATTTAACTAATCACCAGAAGAAAAATAAACGTATATATCGTTGCATGAATGAATATGTAAACATATACACACACATTTATTTGTGTATACACATCCACAAGGTGTTGGAATTTTATGAATATTCGAAAAAGTCAATGAAAGGAAGAATTAATTACTATTGTAAGTTTTATTATTATATTCTATTCCCTTATTGATATTGATATATTAAGTTTCTTAAAACATACAAATTAAGAATTCATTTCTAATATCCTGTGGTATTAAGTACCGTATTTCCTAGTAAAAAATATTAATTTTATGTGATAGTAATATTTTTATATTAAATATAATATCTTAAGAAGAAAGGAATTTTTTTCTTATATTTATATCATATGTAATACCTTTTAATAACTTGTATTACAATTAGCGATAATGGTTTTAAAAGAATCATGTGTGATAGATTAAATATATTTATATTAAACGTATCATAGAAAATATATTTTAAGTTATATTATTCAATTTTTTAAATATATATTTTTTAAATTTATATATTGACTTATAACATATATAAGTCAAGTTCAATTAGTAAATTCAATTAATTAAAAATCAATTAATTAAATTTTGATATAAATATCAATTTTATTAATAATTCAATTTACTAAGAGGTATTATATTGCAAAAGTTATTTTATATAATAAAAAGAATTTAGCATCTATCATATTTTAATTGTATTCTTTATTTTATTGATACAGATATACATTGTGACTGCTGAAACATTTATGCCTTTT
This sequence comes from Nomia melanderi, assembly GCF_051020985.1. Classification (NCBI taxonomy): domain Eukaryota; kingdom Metazoa; phylum Arthropoda; class Insecta; order Hymenoptera; family Halictidae; genus Nomia; species Nomia melanderi. Next base: position 6,362,713 of record NC_135004.1, on the reverse strand, counting down.
ATGAACATAATAAGCTAATGTTTGCTATATTGCATCCATTATTTATATGGTATTTTGTTCCTTGGAACATTATATATATTATGAAGATTACCTGATGAAAAATCATTCTAAACCAAGAAGAGAAAGCAGCAAGAATAGTGCTGCTAATGGTGCTTTGGCACTATTACTATTGTCCTCCTAGCAACACAATGGAGGAGCCAGCAAAGAAGAAGCAACGTATTGAAAATAATGAAGTTGAGAAGGACCCATTATCGGATGTTGAACAGCTTCAAAACAGTCTGTTGGCACAATGCTTATGCAATATACCAGAAAGCAGTTTACGTAAACCATTTACAAGCGCGACAGTTGAAGTTACTGATGGCACTTTTCGGTATACATTATTATCAGAATGGGGATCTGATCAAACTTTAGAATTCTTAAGTGCTTTACAACTTTTGTTTGATTTGGCTATCAAACAAAACACAAGAGGTGTAATGTGTAGAAGAGTGGTAGATGTTTGTGATGCGCTGGCGCGAAACGAGCATGGCATTATAGACCAACTAATCGACCTATCCTGTACAACAAACAAATTCATATCATTTTCTGCTAGTAGAGTTCTTGCATCATTTTTTATTGTTACAAAAGAAAGTATTGATACAGCATGGCTAGAGAGATTAACACAATCTTTAGTAAATACTCATTCCCCGAGTCAAATGTTATTTACTTTGGATGTTGTAAAAAGAGTTGTAGAACATAAGGACTGTAGCGTTCATCCTCTTGAGGATACAGATAGTGCAGTGCAACCACCTCATTGTAATACCATAACGATTTCAGATGCAGAAAGTTTTGATAGTACACCTGTAAAGGCAATGTGTGTTAAAGCTTTAGAGTCTAAATGGACTATACTAGTATCAAAATTTGATGCCATTCTTAGTTCATATACACCTCAACACGAGTCAGTCGTTATCACATTTCTTGATTTATGGGAGTCAATTATTTCTGTGAAAGCTAACTTGTCTGTCATTGACACTAAACTGTTTTATTCTCAGTTAGATAACCTGGTCGTACTTTTGAATGCCAATGTTCCTGGTGTAATTTGGAGACATCTTCTTGGATTATTTAACGAAGTATTATGTTATGGAAGTACTTTAGCATTACAAGATGTACTTCCAGATGAGCCTTGCTCTCTTGCACACTTAATTGTACGCGCTGTAAAAGATTGGAGATTATTAGATGCTCTGCCATATCGGCATGGTTCTGGAAGATTTGGAGGTGGTTCTGGGGAAGGTGACCGTCCTCTTCTACAAAAAATAGTGTTGTTAGTTTTAAAAAGTGTTGCTGTGACTGTTAAAGAGACACGTAGCGATTCTAGTGACTCTTCTTTGGGTTCAGAAGCAGAAGATCTTGATGCTGATATGGCAGTTATTGAACGAAGCATAAGAGAAGTCTTACGCCAACTGGATCAATGCATAAAAACTCTCATGCCATTTCATCCTGAAATGCCTTTGTCACAATGGGTTGTGCAAATGTTTCATGATCAAGACGATTTTCTTATTGAAGGCATGGTTTGTTGCTTAGATGTAGCAGTTGGTCTTTTTTACAGGGGACCTCCCCAAAATGATCTTGGTCACATGCTTAGTCCGACTTTAACATTCATACAATTTATACATGCTGTATCTCATGATCCAGATGTTCTGTTAGATTTGCTTGTTAGTAATGAAACATGTTTCTTATTATACTTATTGAGATTTTTGAAGTATATTAAACGAAACTGGACAGAGTTTGTGTCTTGTTGTGGAAGAGAGTTAGATGATACCATGACAATATTGATAAGACTTCGTTTAGCGATTGATAGACTAGTATCTAAAGCTTTGTTTCCTTATAATATAAATCCAGTTCTACGTCTGTTAGAAAAATGTGAGTCCTTCTATGAAGGTAATATAGAGAATTAATTATTTGATTGTATGATAAGCGTGAAACTTTAAATTCAGATTTACTAGATTGATATGTACAAACTGTAAGAATAAAAGAAATTTTCCGTCTGGCTCGTTTTATCAGCCAGAAACTATTACGAAATTGTACAGCCTCGTTAACTTCATTTTTAAAAAAACGACTGAATTAAGCTACTGACTTGAGTAGTCTTAAATATGTAGATTAATATTAGAGGAATGGAAAGGAAATATTTTTATTTATTGTGCGTAGCAAAAAATTATTCATTCGAAAATGTTATTAAATCTCTACAGAAAAATTAGTATTTTGCATTTCATGGTTGAAGTATAAGTGGGGTGAAGTAGTACAAAGGGTAGCTAAAATTACATGCTTCACAATGAAATTGCACTTTTATGGTGCTATGAAAATGTATTTGCCAAAGCACCATTGAAAATAAATTTACGTATATACTATTAGAATAATATTTATATGTATACATCCAACTAAATGTACAATTTTCCAGTCAAATAGAATTTTGTAAGCTGGATTCCGATGTACACAATTATTACAATTTGATAGGTATTTTTGTATATTATTTTATCTCATTTATGGAAATTTGATGAATTATTTTTTAAAAGCTGTTTTATAAACATAATGCTTATGAAAATTTTCAATCATTATAAAAGTGCAGAGTATTGAAGCATCAGATATTACCGTGTTAAATTATAAAATTGTCTTTTTAATTTTATATCAGAGGCATTAATAAAGTATTTAATCTTATGATCTGTTGATCCAAAATATATAAATAAATTTGCCTCAATTTATTCTTTAACTGACAATTTAAGAAGAGTTCTTTCTATCTTGTCCATGTACTTAAATACAAGTGAAAAATTCAATATTATTGTCATGATTAGCTAACATTGTATAAACAATATTGTATAATACTTGAAATATATAAATGCGAAATTACTGGCAATGGTAAATAGGAGTCATCGACATTTAAAGTATGCCAGTATTAATAAATTATTTGATCCAAATGGCAATCATTGCTTCTAAGATAATTTTAAAAACAATATTTGCCACGATTACTTTGGTATCATTGTATTTGTATATAACAGTTGTAATGTTAATTATTAATTATTTTAAGATTAACTTTGTAAGTATGATACATGTAATGCACTAAAAATCTACATATTTTTACTTTTATAATTCTGGTGTAGTCTTATTTCACATTTCCTAATATGGATTTTCAGATATCTGCTATATCTAATCTATGATGAATGATAAATTATGTTTCTATACATTTATAATTTATTATTTTTATTTATACATTTATTTTTACCTTTATATAAATGTATATATTAATACATATGCAAATATGCAATATTAAAAACATTTCAATTAAAAATATATCATTTCTGAGAATTTCATACTTTAATCTTATACTCAAAATACATCTGTTGTCATGTACTACTTAAATACGTACTATCGTATTACCACAGTTTCTGTGGATAAGAACGATTGACTGTGACAGCGCATCCGGCAGGGAAAATATTGTACGTAGTTTATTCCTATTTTTATTGAAAATACACTTGATTTCTACTTTCTTAGTGTATTTCGTAACTTGTAATAACTACAATCTTTTATTAATTAAAGGTTTTATTAAAATGGAACTGAAGTTATTAGAAAAAATTCAAAAACTCGGGTAAGCGATTAGAGGTTATATTATAATATATAATTTTATATAATATTTAAAGAAAACTTGTCAAAATAATTCGGTTAAATAATTGTATTTAAATTAAATACAGTATTTAATGCAAATAATCTGATTAAAAGTTATCAGTAATATATGATATAATTTACCATTATTTAGATATAAAGGGGAGTTAACAGACTCTAATAAATTTATGGAGGCCTTAAAATTAGGTCCAAAATCGCCAGAATTTACAAAACTTGTGGCATGGTTGGCAGACGAAATAGCAATATTAAATGATATGGATGAAACTGTCCATGCAATAGTCTCTGCGGATGATTCTAGTTCTTTCCTATTAGAATTAAGTTGTTTTCTTAAAGAATTAGGATGTGTAAACGAACGATTAATGTCTGGTAATGTTAATGCTCGATTATCAACTCAACAAGATAGGTATATTTTGTTAGATTTTCTGGGAGCAGAATTAAAGGTTTCTAGATTATTAGAGTCTAGAAGACTTAAAACTTCAAATTCCATGGATGTTCATGTTGTAAGTTTTACTAAAGTAGACCTAAAATAATTATATAATTATTGATGAATTAAACAAAATTTTTGTCTACAATGTAGGAAGAAAGTGATATGGCTAAGGATCTGAAAGATATGTTAATAGCATTAAATTTTGAAAAACCACCAGATGATATTACCGCTGATAAACTTTTTGCAAGAGTGGAGAGCAAATTAAAAGATGTATTAAAAACAGCTCCGTGTGAACTCATAGGTCAATCGTTAATCACCAATCCATTTACAGCTAAAGAATGGAAAGATTTACAGCATATACAGGAAGAGTTACATGATGAATATAGATTACGACGTATGATGTTACTTCAACGACTTGATGTAACCGTACAATCCTTTTTAGTGAGTATAATTACCTTACTTTATCTAACTAGAGCAATTATTTACATTTAGTACGTCATAAACATAAATAATTTGTATCTTCATATGCAGTGGTCAGACAGAATAAAATCTCAAGAAGCTGAATTAAAAAGACGATACGAGGACACTAGAAAGTTTTTAAGTTCAGAACCTGATATTACATTTGCTGATTTATTAGCAGTCAGAGATGATATTGCACTTATGGAGAAAACAAGCAGTGCAAGTGTCAGAAAAAATACCAAAAGTAATATTAATTCAGTTATTATAGGGGATGTACCGGACAGAGGTGGAAGAGCAAATGAACAAGAGCCGCCACCACCAGAAATGCCACCATGGCAAAAAGATAGGGTAGCAGGACCTTCAACCTCTCGGTTAGTCAGAATTAACAAATTTAATATTTGATGAAACAATTTAGAATAAATGTATAAATGTACAATGTTTTTAATTTAGCGGAGGGCATGGAGGAGGTGGATATAGAGGCGGTCGTGGCGGAGGTGGTTCTAACACCTCATTTTCCAATGATAATAGAGGCAGGGCTGATAGTGGCTTTCAAAGTTCTAATTATTCTTCTAATAATAGTGGATATAGTGGACAAGGGGGATATGGTGGCAAACAAGGGGGAGGATATAGTGGTGGGCAAGGAGGAGGATATGGTAGTGGAGGAGGATATGGAGGAAATCAGGGAGGATATAGTGGAAACCAAGGAGGAAGGCAAGAAGGTTATAGCGGAAGCTATGGGGCAAATCAAAGTGGAAGCTATGGAGGAAATCAAGGAGGAGGCTATGGAGGAAATCAAGGAGGCGGCTATGGAGGAAATCAAGGAGGAGGCTATGGAGGGAATCAAGGAGGAGGAGGAGGATATGGTGGTTACCAAGGAGGAGGATATGGTGGAAACCAAGGTGGAGGATATGGAGGAAATAACAGTTACAGTGGGGACAACAGAGAAGGAGGTAATATATGCAAAAGTGAAAGATTTTAGAATTAAATTAAAAAAAATAAAGTAAAGTTTCAGATAGAATAATTTTTATTACTTTTATGATTATTATAAACTTTTGTACACAGGGTATAATCAACAATATCAAAGAGGGGGTGGGAGTGGTAGTAGAGGAGGAAGGGCAGGCAGAGTTCAAGGAGGGTGGAATCAAGGAAATAATTCTAGTACGGATAACTACCAACGCGGCGGATATACTGGAGGTGGAGGCAGAGGACGACAATACTAAAATGTTATATGTAAAATATTATTCAGATACCATTGCATCACATAGTACCAGTCAAATTTGCATTAACAGAGCATAGTAATGAATATTGGTAATTTATATAAACTTATGCTTAATTGTTTATATACTTCAAGTTACATTTTCAAATGTTGTATGGAATATAAATAATTAAGAATATTAATATTAATCTTTAAATAAATTAAAAGTTTCGATATTATTTTCAATTTATATCCAAATGACTTAGTTTTGTAGAAATTTAAACTATCATTATTTATATAATTGTTATATTCTACAGTTTATACAGCATTGAATTTCACTATGTATTTCTATTTGAATTTTGTAAATACGATTTATTTGTATAATGGAACTGAATGTTTAAACTCAACAATAAGTTATTATGAGTTGATTGATAGGAAATTAATTTAATTTAATTTAATGAAATGTATTATCAAATGCATGTTATAATTACATATTATTAATACTTGTGCATTTATGTGTTTATGAAATCCCAAAAATGTGGAAAATAAAATTTTTAATAAAATTTTTGGTTAAGTGGATTAATGAACATGAAAAAAAAACAACTAAAAATATAATGAATAAGATCTTGGAAAGTTAATCTTGAATTGATCTTGCTGTTCTTTGTAACTACAGGAGTATACCTTCTACACTCTCCTTGGTTTATGTCCCAGTGTTCTTTTATGAGCCGTCTATCATCAAATACAACGAATGTGATATATGAAAAAACAAAATGCCAATAAGTGTTTTTGCTGATGAATCATTGCGGTTATCTTGGTTTATCTATTTACATGAATCAGATTTATTATTACACGGAATTATTAAATTTACATTGATGTGATTTAATATATATAAGCGCCTCTCAAACATTTCGCGCAACCATATCATAGTTTACAAAACGAAATATTGTATGTGCCAGAAGAGTTCTAGACGTGAGTGTTTTGCCATTAGAGTGTTATTTTTTTATAATAATTTTTATTATTAATATAAAGGAAAGTTACACCTTATCGAACAATGACGCATTTGCGAAACACTTGATTGACTGATTTATCTCAGGTGAGTATTGCCAGACATGAACACAGAACTATTTGTTATTAATGTGTGTTTGGTGCAATAAATACTTTATAGTTTGATCATAAAGTGCAAAATAATAATAAATGTATATGTATATATAAAATATTCAGTTATTTGACTAGATAGGTGTTTGAAAATAATAATTTGTATTTGAATTTTACATATAAGGTTTTTAAGGAGAGTCACATTTATAAATTGCAATTACTGCCACAAAAAGAGGATGTCAGGTGGAGAAAGAAAAAAACGTGCATGTGACAGAGGGCAAGGTTGGGAAGAAGCAGGTGCTGAGTTTTATCAAGAACGATATCCTGCAGCTATTGAAGCTGATTTACAGCAAGTTTTACAAAGAGATCCTTCCCATATAGCCACTTTATTACCTAGTAAAAAATCTCGTGTTGGTAAGTCTTTACATATTCCAATAGTTATAAATACATCATCCCATTATGTATTTAATATCATTTTAAAATAGCTACTGCCAAACGAATACGTAATGATACAAAGACAACATTAAGAAGGCGTACCAGCACAAGATCACGTGGTACAACTACATCAAGACGTATGTCAACAAATGTTCATGATGCAGCAGTATCGATGTTGCCAGACTTGTCTGAGAATTTATCAAATGAAGAGCGTACTTGGGAAGAAATAATGCAAATAAAAGCAATGCCTATATGCATGACACAAAAGATACAACTAAAAAATCAGTTACAAGTACGTTATGCAATATTATTATACAGTTTAAATAGAAAGTTAAATCAAACACATTCATTTATAGATACGTATGAATTTCAGAGTGCTACAAAATTAAGGTTGCAAGGTTTCGAACAATTGAAATGGCAACGAAGAAAAGCCTGGCAACAATTTCGTATCAGAATGAAGGAAGCATATTCAAAAATGGAATTATGGAATGAAAGTTTGAAAACGATTGGAGGAAATTTTGGAATGGGGATAGTAGCATACTTTTTATTCGTCAAATGGTTGATGTATCTTAACATTTTCATATTTCTACTTATGTTCTTATTTATCGTATTACCTGGAATAGTATTTGAAATGCCAGAAACAGAGCCATGCATAAATTCTAATAACAGTCACAGCATACCCTGTTGCTCAGAGTTATATTGGAATATAACTCAAGGCAGTAGTAGTATAACAGATTTTGTACAGGGCACTGGTATTTTGGAATACACTTTCTTATTTTATGGTGCATACACTCATATGTCTTATGATGCTTCTGACATATTTTATAATTTACCATTATCTTATATTTGTACTATTATTGGTGTATTTATCTTTAGTTTGGTAGCAATTGTTAAATCAGCTGCTAAAGGTTTCAAACAGAGAGTTATTGAAAATGAAGGTCAATTTTATCAGTATTGCAACCTAGTTTTTGGGGGTTGGGATTATTGCATACACAATGAAAAGTCTGCAGGTGTAAAACATAAAGCATTATATAATGAAATGAAATCATTTTTAGAAACTGAAAGATTGGAAGAAGAAAGACAAAATAGAACAAGAGAAGAGAAAACAAAATTTTTTCTTATGCGTTTATTTATTAACTTAATTGTTGTTACAGCATTATTAGGCTGTGGTGTATTTATTTATTATGTGTTTGAATTTTCCTTTGATCAAGTTTCACAATCTACTCAAAATTACAGTCTAGGACACATATCATTAAACACAATTGCTTTGTTATTTTTTGAGTTTCTCCCGTACATTTGCATTGTTGTTTTAAATCTTGCTGTGCCCTTTCTATTTCGGTATTTAGTTACTCTAGAAAATTATAGTCCACCATTCGTTGTGCGTATAACTCTTTTCAGAACAATATTTCTACGACTATCTTCTCTTGCCGTATTACTTACATCATTTTATAGATTAATTACAAGTGAAGTACTAAATAACGAATGCACTAGTAATCGTCGACCATTATGCTGGGAAACGTTTGTGGGTCAACAATTTTTTAAACTTTATATAACTGATATTTTTCTTCAGTTTATCATGACATTTTTCGTTAATTTTCCTAGGTCATTAATAGCGAAACATACAGAAAACAAAGTATTACGATTTTTTGGGGAACAAGAATTTGATTTACCTAAACATGTATTAGATGTAGTTTATTTACAAACAATATGTTGGCTTGGTTGTTTCTTTGCGCCCTTACTGCCATTAGTTGCAATAATTGGTACTTTTATCTTGTTCTATATCAAGAAATTTGCTTGCTTGATAAACAGTACTCCATCAAGTAAAATTTATAGGGCAAGTAAATCAAATTCACTTTTCATGTTTATTTTATTAATTTCATTCATTTTATCTACAATCCCAATTGGATATTCCATCGCAGAGATAATGCCTTCTAAGTCTTGTGGCCCTTTTAGAGGTCTTAAATCAGTGTGGGATTTACTAATTACTATGTTTTCAGAATTTCCTAATTGGATTCAATCAATACTATATTTTGTTAGTACTGCTGGATTTGGTATCCCAGCTTTTTTTGTTCTTATTCTACTTTTGTATTATTATTATGCAGTATCAGTAGCAAACCAACACATGGTGAGAGTTTTGAAGAATCAATTGGTACTAGAAGGTCATGATAAGCAATTCTTACTTAACAGGTTGAGTGCTTTTATTAAGCAGCAACAAGACCAAAACAAATATCATCAAGAACAAACAAATGAATTAGGCACATTTTCATAAAGAATTATGAAAGGCAAAATAATTTTCATTTTGCAATTTAAAAATCTACAGTCTCAATAAATATATAATATAATTAAGTAAAAGCTATATACAAATCATTAAAATTTGTATAATTTTTGTTGGTATTTTGTGTGATAAGATTGTATGACCAGGTCCTTTTTTATATATTGAATCAGTAGTATTTCAAACAGTTTTATTCGTACAATTATGTGTAATTATGTATTAAATGACTCCAGTACAGGGTTATAGAAAAATTTCCAATGTGGACAATATAAGGAGTTATATGTATTTTATGTTGCACAAAACAAATTTTGTGTTAACAAGTATTATATTTAATACGAAATATTTTTTACAAAGTTTTGTTAGTTAATTAAAATTATATTTAGTTAATTAGGTAATTTTATATATGGTAAAGAAACACCTAAAAATCAGGGTACAAAATGAAAATCGTGCAATAGTAGAAGAAATTACAAATTATTTATTGTGTATGCATAGCTTTAGTAACTATAACAAAATTTATGATACCTTAACACAAAGTAAGAGTAGGAAGATAAGAAAATTCTTTGGAGAATAACTTCTTATGTGGTAAGCAGAATAATCTATTCGCTTTTATTTTCGTAGTATTACAAAATATCACAAATTTACTTCTCAATTTTATAAATGAATAATTGGGGTGCTTGCGCTAAACTGAAGTAAAGTGATATATGGTGGACCTATTTTTAGATTAGCTGTGTATTAGAATCATGATACAGTTGTACATAGAATTTGTAGGTTGATCACAAGACTTTGAGGACTAAGAACATATTTTATAGTAGAATATTTCATACATATGTATTAAAATATTTATCACCCAATAGTATTTTATTTTTTACTGATGATTTAGAATTGGAAATTAGTTTTATTTTCTTATATTAATTTTTTTAAAGTTGTATAACTTTGAAAGTTGTAATTAATACTACTGTGTACGTTAATTACAATTAATACTGTTTCTATAGTTTTTATAACTTTCAATATTTTTATATTCAGAGTATATTGTTTGTTTTATGCTTCCATAGGAAAAGTGCTATTTTCTCTTCTAACAACACTGCCATTGTACATGCGAACAGAATTATATAAACTTTTATAAACGTATATGCATGTATAAAAAATACTGGTAGGAATTATGCATGTAAACAATATTTCTTACAAATAATCATTACAAATCTATAGAACTGCCAATGTACTTTACATAGTTTCAAGAATTGCATTTTATATGAATTTTATACAGACATGATCACATATAAGTAGCTATGTGTAATGTTACACGAACGCAACTTTTACTGAAAATTATATATGCTAAATATTAATGTAAAATTAATACTCTCTATCTTAAAAAAAAAGCAGTATTAAAAAATATACATAGTATACTTAGCAATATCATGCATAAAAAAAATTCTATGCTAAAAAAAAATGATGAATGCTTTCATGTTTATTGCAATTTTATATATTTACAAAAGTAAGAAAATAAATTGCAAATGTACTATTTATCCTATAAAAGACTGCACAATTTTTAAAACAGCTTTCCTAATTAAACCAAAGATCATTTGCGATGTTTACATACTTTATAAGGAAATATAAAATGTATGTTATCTACGACAAAAATATATGCTCATAACATAAAATATGGTTAATAAACTATAATATATATATATATATATATATATATATATATATATATATATGAAATATATTAAATATATATATATGAATATATGAAATATTCAAAATATTTATTTGCATCTCTTTTTACAGCAAAATACAAAAATAGTTGTAATCTAATTATGCATCAGTGTCTTGCACTTTTGTGTTAAACATAATTTCAATAGTTATTCCGTAGAATGTAACTGAAAAATATATTAATTAATGGAAAATAATTTATTCAATTATTACATGAAACTTACTGCTTCAGCAATGTCAATCCAATCAATTGCTGCTGCTAAGGCATCATTCTTAGATGGAAGTTTATCATAGTTCCAATAAGTAAAGTGTGAAAATGTTCCTATAGAATATAAATTCCTTTCTACATTTTCCACTTCTGGTTTTTTATGTTCACGAAACGTGATACCTCTGTATCCATCAGGTATTGTTACCTTTTTTCCATGAAGAGGATATCCACGATATGAAGAATTATAATCTATGTATAAATAAAGTAATCATTTTAACCTAAAATTAATTAAACTAACTTTATGTGTTTTTGATATAAATAATTCGACCAATACACAAACATTAAATTATATTAAATGACTCCAAATTTACATAATTTAAAACAATTTCACTTACAAAAATGTCACTTTCTACATGCAAGTACTAAATCATAAAGATAAATTTAAATGTAACAAACTTACGTTCATCGTCGATTTTACGTATATATGGTTTAAAATAGGAGGAAACGTTTGCAGATTCATCGCCATGAATTTTGCATGGCATTAAATGCAATATATTTTCTTTCGTCTCAGATAAATCCTGCTTCACGTGTAAGCGTATAGCCATAGTTAAACAAAAATGGCGATGTACTCTTTTGGCGGGAATACATCCATTACCATAAATATTATTTTCATATCAATTATAACAAAAACGTAATTTAAAAATTATTTAGACGAATCACAAATTCATCAATAATGTACACGTCATAGTAAAGAATAGATTTCTATAAAACAGTAACATTTGAACAAAATTTATATTCAGCGAATCAAGTATAATATAAATAGGGTATATATACGTATGTGTGTATACGTGTATTTTTGTATTTATAATATTCACAATTATCTAACGAATACGAAGTAATAAATGTTGTATCTTTTGAACATCACTTTATTTTTCCTATATGGATCATAAGTAAATACAAAATCATTTTAACTACAGTTTTGATAACTGTTATGAATAATATACATTGGATTAAGAGTAAGAGATAAATCCTGATTCAAAGCAACGTTAATGTCGTCGAATTGCGGAATGCGTGCGTACGCTCAGTAATTCACCGGAGATGTGACGAGCCATCTTCAGTGGGGATGATCCCCACCCCCGCCAGAATGTAGGGAGTAGGGGAGAAAATTTACCACCGTGGTGCGACGCGCACACGTAGCGTCAGTCGCAGTCGATTGTTCGATTCGATTCGATCTTGCGCGTTTTGATTTTTTCACTGGGAGGACTCTCGTGCGAGGACGCGTTTTTCCGCGAGCGAGAAGTAGTGTTCGTGAATCTCGTTGCGAGGTGCACGTCGCGAAACAACACGATCGCGTGACAAGTTTTTCTTCCTCGAGTACAAGACAGACTCCTCCTATACGGTCGAAGATGAGCACGCCGGTGAAGAAAGTGCCCATCCACCTGCAGGTCAGTTTACCGATCTTTATTTTTATCTTCGCCGGCTCACTTCTACGAGAACCTCGCGTTCGTTACCGATCGAGCGTCACCGCGTAAATAAATATTGCGTAGGAATAGATCGTTCGGGCGTGAAGGTGGAGCGAATCGGGTACAACCCGGCTTGTCTATTGTTACATGCAGCATCATTGAAACAAATCAATTACGCTAATGTCACTTGATATTTCCTTATGCACTTGAAAATGCACATAACAATACGAATTTAAGACAATTCTTTTTACTCACTTTAATAAAACTTTGAAATTTTTACAAGGAATGTTATCGGATCAATAATATCACGATGTCGCGATCGTGTAATCGCTACTTTCGCTTTTTTTATAATGAAGTGAATACATTACATGAGTGTTCGAGGATCAAGTGACCGGTAAATGAGATAACCAAACGGTTTGGACGTGTGACACGTTACATAAAGATGTAACCGGCGCGACGTAATCGTTTCTTCAAATAAGAAGAAAATTAATTGCGATAGAGAAAGTTGGGAAACGACCGGCAAGTAATCAGCCGTCTTGATAATTAATATCGTTAAAAAGTAAATAGACATTCTGTACGGAAACGATGTAATCGATGCCTGCGAACGTCCGTGAACAAACACCTCTGGGCTGCAAATATTGCGAATTAATTCCAAATTTTTCTGAACGATCTGGGTATCGTCCATATATTCCGCCTACAGCGGCGTTTTCACGGAAGCTGCATCGCTACATCGATTTTACTGCGATTCTGCATTTCACTTTATCCGATATCATATTACAACCAACCGTCGTTATAACAATCGGAATTCCTTTTTGCAAAATACTTTGAAATATAGATTCGGAACAATCGAATTTAATTTTTTAGCTGTTTTATTGTCAATAAACCGACAAATTTTAGGCTGCACAAAGTTGCGTATAGCGCGCAAAGTCAGTGAACTTCCGATCGATAGCCACGCCGGAAGGCTTATTCTTACAAGCCAAATTGCGATATGTAATTTATTTATTCGCAATACTTATGGATAGTATTATTGCAATGAATTATTAAAAAATATTACTAATATAAATTATTGATCGCGGATACTGTCAATAGTTGTGATTATTTAGATAGTTTCTTAACTGAATGACATTCTACCATAGATGTATTTGTTTTATTGAAAATACAACTGATTGAAGGAGAATATTGTTTGAGACTGATTTTCAGTAAAGACGTTTATTTTCCAAGAAATGTTCCCCCGGTCTTACAATGCTCGACCTACAGTAGTACAGTAAATATTTTACATATTTTTTAACATAAAAGTATGGAATAATAACTTCTGCAATCTATAAGATCTACGTTTTAATTACAATAAAAGAAAATGCAAAACTATGCGGGCGTGCATAAAACATAGAAGTAATATATTATCAGAAAATTAATTGTCATATCTCCTTCGTATAATAGTAACGTTTAAATTGATTTAAGATTCTATTTACTTTGATTAACGTGTCAACTTGAACTTTTTTCTGTTGACCCTACATTTTTTAGGGTTGAAATGCAATTATCGTACTTGTAACGTTTACATGGTAAAATAAATATAAACTATATTATAAAATTCTACCGATGACAGCTGTCATTATATTCGATGACAACTGAAATTGTATTATCGTCTGGTTGTTGGAAAATGAATGCGTAAAGTGGGTGTATCTGCGTCACTGTTAAAACCGAAAGTTTCGCCGTAGCATCGGCAGCAATTGCAAGGTTGCTGCCTTATTGATCCAAGCGTCTTGGCGCCCGGCACCGGTCTATCTCGTAAAAGGAGCCTAAATGCACATCTTGCTAGGACAGTGTATGTATAGACCGGCTGCTTATCCAACATTGTTAGCCTTATCCACTGTTTTCCTATAAATCTTTTCAAGGAAATGAGACAAAAAAATAGGAAATATTTTAATGAAATTTTAAATATAAAGAAATTGTTATAGTTAATCAACTAATTTTGGAACGTGTATGTGTATCTTCTTAAAGTTCTTACTACTAAGACGTTCACGTGTAGTGTCTTTTTGGATGATTTGCTCTGATGATTTGCTATCATTACCACTAAAAGTTCCTACAAACGATGAGACATGTCTCGAGGCGTGCTTCGCAAACAAAACGACAATTTTTCCAAAAAGATATTTCTAAATCTGAACAGCGAAGATAGTCAATTTATATAGAAAATGCATATGTACTCTACAGATCTTCGAAGTATATTATCTTAGGAACGAAGCTTCATACAAGGAATATGTTGTCTGTAACTTCAATAATCAGTTAACATCTATTTGCATGGTTAGTAAACCGCGGATATTCAAGCAAATTTGCGTTTTCTACTAAACAGAGTCTTGTTCTTTTGGTAAACTATTCCCAATGTAATAGGAATAAAATAAAACAACATTACATTCAATTTGATTATCATTTCCATTCTTTTAAAGTTCGAAGACTTTGCAAGCTGCACAGATTCTCAGCCGAATCAACAGTAATACTATGCTTTATTTAATTTCTTCTTCTTATGTTGGTCAGCAATGAACTGACTATCGATTATCATCGTCCCTTAAAAGAAAAATGAAAGTCACGAATTTAAGGGGATGAAAACGATTTTCATCGCCGGTCCCTCCCGAGGAAATGGGTACGGCACTGGGACGCGCTGCCTAGGCACGAGCAACCGCGGCGAATCAATAGTTCGTCGACACTACGCCGACCTAAAGTCGGAAAAACCACGGGGCTCAATTTTACGAGCACAGCACACTCGACCGACGGCCCGTCTGGATCAACGTGTCTCTCGACCAAGACCGCCGATCCACCGTTTCGCGTCGAATGTCTCCGTGGAAAGACTCGCGAGGCCCCCGAACACGTTTCCCACCGTTAAAAATAAACCGTGGATGTCCGCTGACATTTTTGTGTCCGGCTTTCATCCCGATTAGAACGGACTGGTACCTCGTTCAGAGTAGAAACAAGCCGTCTCTTGCGAAGAAACGCTGAATTTACGCGACTGCTCAGTCGTTTTCCATTGGCCAGCTAGGTTCACGCGTTTCTATCAGATTCAATGCTTTGAATTCCTTAAAATCAACTTCTTGCTTCACGATAGCTTCTTGAGACACTTAACAGTATACTTAACAGTGTATTTATTATTATTGTGTATTTAAATAAAGATGTTTTTTACCATTTTTCTTTTGCCTCAAGACACTTTAGCGACAAGTGGTAATGATTCAGTTTTTTCACTTCGATGATTATAAATTTCTATTTTGCTCGACTGAGACTTGTTTTTCAACGGCTACTAATGATGTCAATCTATCGAATAATTGCTATTTCTTTCTGGTATTCGTTACCCTTAATTACAAGCTTCGTTCGTGGACTTCGCTCGAATCTATTCACTCTTTGAGCAAGAGTTCGCCATTTCTACGGAGGATTCTGGCCAGGCGACAAGTGGTTACGACGCGCGTCGGCCAATTGTCATCTTTTTGCCTCACCCAGAACTTGACGGCGAATTTAGTCGAATGGAAGCCGGTCAGCCGAAATGTAGATTACCGACATTATACCACGACGTACATAAATAAACACGACTGGGAAGCCAGGTGTGACCCGCTGTTACCGTTTCCGCAGCGGTTCGCGCACACATGGAAATTAGATCACGCCGTCAGTGTTGGTGTCGGTCCCCCAGTTTTTTTTCTTTTTAATTCGATTTCATTCGATTACGCGAGCCCAAGGACGATCTGTGGACGGATTGCACTTGAACATATTCTTTCGTCCGTAAACTGTAAGAATCTTAGCAAACTCGGAACGCAAACAATTATGTTAGGCCTACTAACCGGTAGTCCACCTACTTCGTGGATTTAGCATTAATTTTTACAGCAATCAACACCTCCAGCTACCTCGTTAATATTCATTCTTCACTTCCGAGGTTTACCATTTACGCTCAAAGAAACCAACAATTTTAGCTACCGCTATAACGTCCGTCTCGTGCTTCACAAATTTTGCAGTCCCTTGAATTTAATTCTCGCGAATAGCTTCCACTGTTACCAAAATCCTCACTCTATTTTCAAATATTATATTCCTCTTCAATGTAATTCACACAAAGAAATAGCTTCAGGTATTGCAATAACGCTTCTCACTTTCGTCCGAAGAATCTGGCATTTCTTTTTCAATTCGATTTGAAGAGTGGAAAACCTTAAGCCACTTTCCTCGTCTTTCCTTTTAAAGATGTAACGCACTAATTGCTAGGAACTAGAAGAAAATACGCCCCTGGGGAAATCGATATCTCGACCATATCCCGAGGAGACCCCATGAATTCATCGGTGCCGACACGCGCCGCCCGAATGGAAGATGCTATCTGGGCTTCGTTTCGATCGAACCCGCACACCAACTGTATTCTTATCGCGTCGATTTCGCCCCTCGATGGAGCCCCCGCTTCCTCGTTCCTTGTTCTCTTAGTATCAGATCGCAGATCGTTCGCCGCGAAGCGAACTCGCGTGCTTCGGGACATATCGTCGCTCGAACCGGCGCGGTACGGTGTTCCGCTTGGTACGCGGTCCAATTAAAACCAGATTTCTTCTTCGCTTACGGTATCCACCGTCCGCGGGCACCGCGATATCGAAGAAGAATGATAATTAACTACTTTCACGGTTAGAAAAAAGGGATTTTTCCTCCGGCCGTATTTAAGGAGCGAAACTCCAGGCGCTGAGTTTCTAACGCGCGATGCTGATCCACTGGAATCATTTAACGCGTTTCGCACGGGCAACGTTGAGAACGTGTCAAGAAAAACTAGATGCACTGAATTTCGTGTAGCGCACCGAATAATAAATCGTCGGTACTCAATGACTCGCAATTACTGTTTGTACACAGAGTATCCGAGAAGACGGGCTAAATTTACATGGCACATTAAAGGGAGTCAGCCTCGCGTCTCGCGTTTTATTCTCTTTTATTTTTCTAATTAAAATGAAGCTTCGATACGATGATACTGTGATATTTGAGTTGATCGAGATTGGATAATGGAATTCGAGAATGACAGAGATTTCAGGGAGGCTCTTTTCCGAAGATGTTGTGTATTTCAAATTTCATATTTTGCCCGATTTAAATTTATAATCAAACAGCTGGTTAATGCTGATTAGAAGGCCGCGCCTTTGGAAGTGTGCGTCGTGGAATCAGGGAAAGTGGTCGGCACATTGTCAGACACGTGCAGCCACGGTTTAACTATCAACAGTCTCGGGAATCGGTTGTGATTCCGTTTTTTTTTCTCCTTCGCCAGACGGTCTGAACAGTCGCGAAGTGGAGCAAAGCCAGTCGCGAAAAGTGTTCGCGAGCACGTTTCTTTTTGAAAAAAATCACTCTGGCTAACGGGGTAACGTATTTTAAGCCAGCTATCCGCTGAAAATACCCAACGGGAGAGATCACCGACACATGAAACGCACATGTTCGTGCCCATGGCTAATAACTATACCGCGAGGATGACAAGGTCTTCTCTGCCCACGTGAACCGCGGCGGACGAGTTCTCAATATTCAACTTGATTCTCACAGTTTTCGTCGAAGGTCACTCCTTATTTCGTTCGAAAGAGAAAGGGAAAATGTATATCGAAGCGGGTTCCTTGGGGTCGTTCGGCGAATAGAACAGTTTGGACAGAAATAGCGATCAATGTTAGAGGGGTCATTCTACTACCTCTCGCAAAAACCATTTGAT